>NC_092156.1:68700071-68864449 GCF_045791955.1 Oncorhynchus clarkii lewisi | reverse complement strand
TTCAGTTCAGCTCCTCCGGTTCCAGGGGAAACATGTAGTATTTATTTTCAGTTCAGCTCCTCCGGTTCCAGGGGAAACATGTGGTTCTTTACTTTCAGTTCAGCTCCTCCGGTTCCAGGGGAAACATGTAGTATTTATTTCAGTTCAGCTCCTCCGGTTCCAGGGGAAACATGTAGTATTTATTTCAGTTCAGCTCCTCCGGTTCCAGGGGAAACATGTAGTATTTATTTCAGTTCAGCTCCTCCGGTTCCAGGGGAAACATGTAGTATTTATTTCAGTTCAGCTCCTCCCGGTTCCAGGGGAAACATGTAGTATTTATTTCAGTTCAGCTCCTCCGGTTCCAGGGGAAGCATGTAGTTATTTATTTCAGTTCAGCTCCTCCGGTTCCAGGGGAAACGTGTAGTATTTATTTCAGTTCAGCTCCTCCGGTTCCAGGGGAAACGTGTAGTATTTATTTCAGTTCAGCTCCTCCGGTTCCAGGGGAAACGTGTAGTATTTATTTCAGTTCAGCTCCTCCGGTTCCAGGGGAAACATGTAGTATTTATTTCAGTTCAGCTCCTCCGGTTCCAGGGGAAACGTGTAGTATTTATTTCAGTTCAGCTCCTCCGGTTCCAGGGGAAACATGTAGTATTTATTTCAGTTCAGCTCCTCCGGTTCCAGGGGAAACATGTAGTATTTATTTCAGTTCAGCTCCTCCGGTTCCAAGGGAAACATGTAGTATTTATTTCAGTTCAGCTCCTCCGGTTCCAGGGGAAACATGTGGCGGAAGACGAAGAACGCCACTGATCTTTGGCTAAAGGAAAACAGCTGATGTTGCGTCTTATTAAATGAGTTATTATTACCGTCTTCACTGAGGGAAGAAAGGAGGGATTTCTGTCCTCCTTTTCTCTAGAGCCTTGTCATCCATCAGGAGAGAGAAAGAGAGAAAGAGAGAGGGAGACGAGTAACTGGGGCAGCAGCAGTGTGTGTATGTCAGAGGTATTAGACAGATACTGCTAATACTTCTGTACACACACACCTTTCCTGTTAACCGCCTTGAATAACACTCGGCAGATGTTTGACTGGTTATTTCATTAAACCATGGCATCAAGCTTCAGATTGGTGGGAGACTGCATTGCACTTTGCAGACATTGCACACAAGGCACGGTCTCCACTTGGTGTTGTTTGTAAGATTCCATCCTGTGTGTAAACGACAGCATTTGGCACCGAATAGACACAAGACAGGTAATATCTAAGGCAAATTGTCCCATATGGTTGTCAGGATTCATCGTCAACTGTCCTTTTGCAGCTTGACAGTCTAACAGTCTAACCTTTAATACAAAAGCCTATTCCACCCCGCAGAATGTAATACATATTACATGTGGCAGCAAACAGAGAGGGGAATTGGAGTGAACTCCCTGAGAGAGTAGAGTGGACAACACTAACCCTACCCTGCACATTCCTTTAAATTGATGTTGAGGAGTTCAGGTCCAAGAGAAACATGTTACATTTCTGAGAGAGAGAGAGAGAGAGAGAGAGAGAGAGAGAGAGAGATTCATTGACCGATAACATGACCAACGCCTCTAAAAAAGTGATTTTGTTTCTTCCTAGGGACATAATGCTATGCTTCTGCTCGACTTGACCACATCAGAAGACCTATTAAACCCGTACACATTTCATGTCTGTCGGTTGGGCCGGGGAAAATACAGTTTAGAATACAAGGGCCAGGGGATTGGCCAATGATGTATTGTCAAGTGGTGTTGAGAGCCGCACCTCCTGAGGACTACTCGACACAGAGGAGTTCTTTTCTCTCTCCTTTCTTTCTCTCTCTCCTTTCTTTCTCCCTTTCTCTCTCTCGCTCTCTTTCTCTCTCTCTCTCTCTCTTTCTCTCCCTCTCTCTCAGGGTGTCTGTGAAAGCTGATATTTTCCAGCTTACAAATACTCAGAAGAACAAGTCACTGCTCATGGAAGTGCAAAAACCCAGAGGAAAATAAACAATGCTATATATCAAACAGATCTACTGTATGAAAACACACCAGGAAGAAACCCCCAAAATCATCCTTGAAAAGTGCCTTATATCTGTACCGTGTCTCGGTGTATCTGAAATCTGTACAGAATAGCCTATAGGTGTAAAAGGACTGCCCCAATTGTGACTGCCCACTCATGCTGCCAAACATACCCTCGTAAAACTGACTATCCTTCCGATCCTTGACTTCGGAGATGTCATTTACAAAATAGTCCCTAACACTCTACTCAGCAAATTGGATGCAGTCTATCACAGTGCCATCCGTTTTGTCACCAAAGCCCCATATACTACCCACCACTGCGACCCGTATGCTCTCGTCGGCTGGCCCTCACTACATATTTGTCGCCAAACCCACTGGCTCCAGGTCATCTATAAGTCTATGCTAGGTAAAGCCCCGCCTTATCTCAGCTCACTGGTCACCATAGCAACACCCACCCGTAGCATGCGCTCCAGCAGGTATATTTCACTGGTCATCCCCAAAGCCAACACTTCCTTTGTCCGCCTTTCCTTCCAGTTCTCTGCTGCCAATGACTGGAACGAATTGTAAAAATCACTGAAGCTGGAGTCTTATATCTTCCTCACTAACTTTAAGCATCAGCTGTCAGAGCAGCTTACCGATCGCTGCAGCTGTACACAGCCAATCTGTAAATAGCACACCCAACTACCTCATCCCCATATTGTTACTTATGCTCTTGCTCTTTTGCACCTCAGTATCTCTACGTGCACATCATCATCTGCACATCTATCACTCCAGTGTTAATGCTAAATTGTAATTATTTTGCCTCCATGGCCTATTTATTGCCTTACCTCCCTACTCCTCTACATTTGCACACACTGTACATAGATTTTTCTTTTTTTTCTATTGTGTTATTGACTGTACGTTTGTTTATGTGCAACTCTGTGTTGTTGTTTTTGTCGCACTGCTTTGCTTTATCTTGGCCAGGTCGCAGTTGTAAATGAGAACTTGTTCTCAACTGGCCTACCTGGTTAAATAAAGGTTTGATTTAAAAAAAAAATGTAAATAGACCATTTTGATACTTCTATTAGAAAATCAGCTCAACATATCCTAGAAATGTTTTACCCGGAAGAGAGCATCAACCCAAAACTGGGGTGAATTTATGCTGTAAACAATGGCAAATTCACAAAATCGTGAATTAAATGTACTGTGTATTAATTTCCCCCCGTATTTGGCCTCACCAACCTCATAGTCCTGATTCTCTGCTAAAATACAGCACAGGGTCAGCCAGTGACGAGCTCTCTGATTGGTTCCCCGCTGTCACTGACAGGGAGCACGGAGAGGTCCCCCCAGGCATGCACCGGGCTCAGAAGATTCTGGAATGGCTGCCCATAGCCCTGGGTGGCCCACAGTCGCCATAGTGCCAACAGTCCATCATTCTACCACTAATGAGTGGAATAGAAAGTGTTAACTGACAGGTGTTGAGCAATGGCCAAGTGGAAAAGGCTCTTTTGGCAACTAGAACAATAATACATACATGGAATTCTAACAGCTTTGAGAAACGTTTTATTTGATTTTATTTCACCTTTGTGCGCCGCCCTGTGGGACTCCCAATCACGGCTGGTTGTGATACAGCCTGGATGGTCTACCGACAATAGATGAGGAAGGTGCAAGAACAGGGAATAAAGAAAGTGAGAAGAGAGTCAGTCAGCGGTCGACAGTAAAATAAAGACAAGATGAGATTCCTGAGCCATCACCATCCAGTCCCTCTGTGGCCACTTGGGGAAACCATTCACAACCCAAGCTAATGTAGACATTTTGGGGACATGCGCACACACTCACAGAGAGTGGAACCACAGAGGAGATATAGGATAGTCCAAGATTAAAGTGGTTGAAAAGTAATGAGCCGTGAGCAGATGGAACCCAACAACAACAGCAGGCCAGCAGCTCCTGGCTCCAGAGGAGAAGCAGGAGAGTCAGCCGGTGCTCAGGTAGCCTTGTTCTCTGTTTATCCAGAGAACAGTAGAGATAGGCCGTGGTGAGGCGTGCTGCTGCTCTGCTCCAGGTGCATTGTGGGCCTGGTTTGCCCATGGACGCGGCCATTTGATTCGCTCGCCGTTCGGGCTCGGCCTTGCTCTTGTGCTTGTCTGGCGGCCTCCTGACATGTGCACTGCACCATGAATAATTGAGGCTTCGCTGCAACGCAGCCAGGGTCCAGCAAGCACAGCTCTACCCTTCTCTCTCTCTCTCTCTCTCTCTCTCTTGCTATCTCTCCCTCCCTCGTTCTCTCTTTCTCCTTTCTCTTTGTCCGGCTGGACACATCTAATCCTTGACAATAAGAGAAGTCTGGGAGACGTGGCACCATCCGCTTTGGTGAAATGATCCCTGAGTTGTGTTGGGCTGCCATCGTCCCTCCTGTCTCTCCACAGCCCCCCTCCCTTTCCCTCCTTCTCCATCCTACACCCCTCTGCCAAATAACTCCCCCCCCCCCCCCTCCTCGCCCTCATACTGTCCTGGGACTTTAGCAGAATATAATTCATAGCGTTTGTATTGATTAAAAAAAGCCTAGACTCTCCTATTAAAAATGGATACCGTTTATAAAAAATAAAAACAAAAGGTTGAACCATAGTGCGCCCCACCAAGTCCCATAGCGGACATCAGGAGAGTAACTTTGAGGGCTGGACTTTAACTGAAATAAACAAACACACAAACAAACAGTGATTACCCGGTAGTAAAACCCATCATGTCACCCAGAATAACTGTCTTCCCTGTCTTGGGCAGAGAAAGCCCACCTTGATCACCAGACTCTTGCCCAGCTAGCCTGGGGGGTCTGAGGGTCCTGGGGAGTCCACCCTGGGTCCAATCTGGAGCTTGAGATAACAAGTGGCTGGAAAGGGTTGCCAATGAACTCTGGCTAAATCATTGAGTCAAACAGAGAGATTGAGTTCAAGTCTCTTTCTCTCTCTACCCCCCCCCCCCCACACCCCCGTTCGGACCTAGACCAGTACAGTTATCAAGCCCAGCAGATAAACAAGACGTGTTGCCAGATATAACTCCAATATGTGAAACTTAATCATACCTCTGGAAACCGGGGGGAATAGTGATGGAGGCAGAGGAAAATGAAAGCTGCCATGCCCACAGGGCAAAACCCAAGGTCCCTTTTGGCAAGTGAAGCTCCCTTTCTCTCATCCCTCTTTCCTCCCTCTCTATTTATCCTAGAAAGTTTAAAAAAAACATCACGAGCAGAGTAGCAGGCAGACCATTTTTATATCCCTTGCCCCCTTTCAAATGTTTTCATGAAACTCAAACTGCAAGTAGTTTCTGAAGTACAGGGAAATGTATGCACTCTGTGTCATCTTTAAGGTTCAGGACAACTGATCGCTGTAGGGTAGTCGGCACTCAGAAGTCTTCTTCGCTCAGCGAGGAGCTAGGATCTCTGTGATTTCCACTTGTCAGATAGGGCCAGCCATGCAGAGGGGAAGAGACTGGAGCATCAGAGAGAGAGAGAGAGAGAGAGAGAGAGAGAGCGGGGTAGCTGACTTTGACTGGACTCAGTCAGGCTTTGACATTGACAGGCCTGAGAGGAGGAGAGGAGGACCAGCCACCCCAAAGGACTGGAGAGAGAGAAAGTGAGGGAGAGAGGGAAAGAGAGTGAGAGAGGGAACTGCCAGAGGCTCCTCTTGGCTTTGAAGCAGGGACTAGAAAGGGCTAGGGGCACAGTGAAGTCAATTGAAGTGGTTTCAGCACTTGTCACTCTTCCGGGCATGGCCTAGAGGCTAGAGATGTGGACGTTGTCTTCCCTTTCAGGATGGTCCCGCCGTGGTACTCTTCACGGGCTCTGGCGTCCACGCTACACCTTGATGTCGTGACTTGGATCGATAGTCGGACTAGGAGCCCGGTGGCACCGACATGCTATGATGTTAAAAACAGATGAAGTGTTTGTGTGAAGCTGGTGCACTGGGTTTACCCGAGGAAGAGGGCTTCTGTCAGAGGGCTTTTTCACATTTTATGTTAGAAGAATCTCTCAAACCACTACGGGTCGCTTTATACAGACCTTAACCCGTACTCTACCTCAAATAAGGGAGAGAAAACCCAAAAGAGGAAATGGTCAGGATTCAATTAAACAAATGCTCAATAGATGTGACACCTAATCTCACACTATATTATTTTCTGTGTGTTGATTGTGAGATAGGTATCTTATTTAAATGCTAGTTAGCCTGTGATGCTCTGTTAGTCCTTCATTCTAGCATCTTTACTTTAGAAGCCCAGTTAGCTCAATAAATCGCCTGAAATACTTCAAGTCTCAAAGTACCCACTAAGTACTATTAGTATTTACTGCCTGTGTTCGTCCAAGCTCCCCTCTCGGCCCCTCTCCTCTCCCAAAAGATAGATTACTTACAAGGCAGCATATGACCGATGGATAGGGGGCATACGGCCTAAGCCTTTGGAGAAATATGTGCTTATGAAATCATAAATTTGATCTCTAACGCCAATTAGCATAAGAGCAAACAGCTGATTTTATTTATCAACTTTAGCCACAATTAATAAACGCAGGTCCGTAGCCTTGAGAGAAACCCCGGCCGAGCTGGGCGATAGGCATCACATGTTTGTGCCACGGCGTCAAGGCCATAAACCCATTACACACACACACACATACACACACACACAAACACTCTCTGATTGTGGCTGCCCCAGTGGGGAAATAAGTAATTGTGCCTGTAAAATTTTAATTGCTCTGAAACGCATTCTAAATTACAGTACCTTGTTTCTAGACATAAATGGTGTGGGTTGTTGCTAAACGACACCCTTAGACAATATACCCCCACCACCTCTGCCCCCTCCTGATGCCCAGACTGAGGCTTGACGTTGGGGCCAGAGATAGGATGGGAGGCTGGTGCTCTCCTATTTCCCTGCTCTCCCACATGTGAACTAACCCACACATTTTATTCCGTGGATGGAGGGATGGATGGATGCACTGGTGTACCACACACCCCAGCAGCCCTGGCAAGGCATGTGAACATGTCATAAACCATGGCAAAAAAATTTACAATTACAGGAAATTAGCTGTAAAACTGCAAAATTTTCTCTCAGCCTCATGGCAAAATTTGTGTAGAATAGCAGGAAATGTGCTTTAAAAATGCAAAACTCTCTCAGCCTCATTGTAAAATTTGTAGAATAACTTGAGATTAGTTCTAAAACTGCACAGTTTTCTCTCAGTTTTCACTCTGCCACAACATGTGGTATGCCACTGGATGGATGGATGAGAGTAGTAGAGTAAATGAAAAGAAGGGCCGGGGGTTTAGCTATCCAGGGGAGCGCGTAGCCGAGAACTGCTAACGCTGCTAGGTCTCTGTGCTAATTAGGCCTCATTGTGCTTCCCAGCCAGTTTTCCTGTCTGTCTGTCTGTCGTGGCATTAGCGTGGGCAGCTCTCCAAAGCCTCCTTCCCCAGAGGGCCCCGGGCTAATAACACAGTGAAGGCGTCGCTGTGGAGGTCGCCGGGGTTGACTCGGCACTGTTTACCCCCTGTCGGTGTGGTTTTATAGACCCCCCCCCAACCCCTGACAGAGTCCTTAAACAGGGACCTACACTCTGCTTTTTATTTGGTTTGTTATTCATCCAGGAGCAAATTCTTACTTACAATGACGGCCTGGCAAGTGTTGAGGGGCTTTAGAGCTGCAATGGTTAAAGAAACAACATTACTTACACACACAATTATCCCTCATGAGCCCCTGCCATTTGGTTGGCGCATGGGAAATGGTTGCTTGTTTGGGGGGCTGGAGGCTGGTTGGGGGTTTGTTGGGGGCTGTAGGCTGGTTGGGGGTCTGTTCGGGGCTGGAGGTCTCGGTTGACTATGGACCAGATTCATCTTCCACCCAGACAGACGGGCCCAGGAGCGGTGGAAGCCGAGCCCCAGACCGGAGCCCCATCCCCGGTGAAGACACTCAGACCAGCCAGACCCCCCCCAGGGTGGATTGTGAATGGGCCTCTATCTCTCTCTCTCTCTCTCTCTCTTTTTCTTTCTCTGTAGAGACTAGACAATCCCTCCTCTTGGTATTTGGTACTTTATTAGGATCCCCATTAGCTGTTGCAAAAGCAGCAGCTCCTCATCCTGGGGTCCACACAAAACATGAAACATGAGAACAGCTCAAAGACAGACAAGACAAGAACAGACAAGAACAGACAAGAACAGCTCAAAGACAGAACTACGTAAAAAAAGAATTAAAAGGCACACGTAGCCTTGGAAGAGAGAAGTGATCACGGAGTAAAAGCAAACAGGCTTTGATAGTTCTTCCCGTCGAGGGATGCACCAACCAAACTAAGATTTGTTATTGTTTGGCATCCATGACATGTAAGCTGTTGTGTTGTATTACTGTCCATTCCAATACTGACACGCACACTCTTTATCTAATCCTCAACTCACAGTGGAGCATAGGGAGTGGTATCGGTGATACGTGTGTTACTTCGCAGTGATCCCACAACCCCATGCTGACCACCCCTCTCACAGTTGCAATGGCTTGCATCACCTCCAAATAAATATTTGCAAGACAAATTCAAGAAGGGAAACCTTCCGGACGGACGGAGATTGGACTGATGTGTGAGCAGGAAACAAGTAAACAAAATGAATGTTGCATTAATCAATAAAACGAAAAAGATGCAATCCTTGCTGTTTTTTTGGGCTATCAAGTGATTTACTATCAAGTTGAGATAAAAACATTTTTTAAATATTAGATTATCAAAGGTCTTCCATCAAAGTGCCAATGATATAGATCATGACAGAACTATTCACATGTGGCCTGAAGTACTGCTGTTTTTTAAAATAAATTCATGTGATTGATTGTCCATAGAGTTCCCTCTCACCTGGCGTGTCCCAGGTCTGAATCTGTCCCTAATCATGACAACCAGCAGTGCTGTGGCCATTCAGACCATTGCATTACAGCACCTGTCTTCAGCACCTGTCTTCACGTTGTCAATGACACCTTTAAAAACCCTAGCAGCACTAACAGACCATGTAGCATGGTGTTCCTTCACTTCTGAACAATTACAGCCTGGTCCAGTTGATCTTTGTGGCTCGGGGGGAAAGAGACGAAAGGGTGAGATGTGGTTTGAAGGTAAGCCTATTCCTAGATGATACACTTTCTGTAGCAATCAAAAGTGTCCACATAGATATTCTTAATGGGCTTAAAGGGAATACATGATTAAACATCTCTGCTAATGCCTCTCTCTGGTCAAGATATTTCACTACGCGAATGGACGACCGTGGCCGAGTGTAATCACTCGCAGTGTTCTTTTACGTTTTTGAATCCTTAATCACTTTTTTTTCAGCTCAATCATCCCAGTGAATGTTCATCCAAATTAGATTTAAATTAATTGGACTGTTGAGAAATGAGGGAATAACAAAACACTGATATTCTCTGGCTTCACTAAACTGAAATTATGAGATAAAATCAACAACAAATAAATTCCCATGCTAGCAATGATAAACCAATGATACATCTGCCATCTCAAAATGTAAAAGGATATTTGTCTTAACACTTGTTTCCACTGCAGGGATACAAATTAAATAGTTTTAGTCAATTCCCCAGAAAAATAATGCAATTTTGGACTTGCCATGATGCAACTGTAAAAAGTTGCCCTCAGATTCAAGAGTGTGAAGCTATGTCTTCTCTCCACTGATGAGGGTCCATTTCGAATTCTCTTTATCACTTCAACATCACACACTTTCTCCTCTTATACTAACTTTTGACTTTGCCAGCGACGCATTACTACGTCATTAATATTTCCGTCTCGCAGGCTAATTCAATTTGAAGCCGAGGGTTTTCCAAATCGGTCGAGAATCGGTCTCCCCAATGAAGCAACAAGCTCCCCTCCACTGCCGAGAGTTGTCAAATCGTCCAGATTATTTGACTTTTTTAAGATCCTGCCACATGCGGATCTCTCTCTCTGTCTCTCTCTCTCTCTGTCTCTCTCTCTCTCTCTCTCTCTCTCTCTCTCTCTCTCTCTCTCTCTCTCTCTCTCTCTCTCTCTCTCTCTCTCTCTCCCTCTCTCTCTCTCTCCTCTCTCTCTCTACGCTCGGTGGGGCACCTGCTTTGATTCCCGGGCAACAGGGCTTACTGTGACAACGCGTCGCAGGGGGTCTCTGTGAGCCTAATCTCTAATAAGGGATGAAACGGTTCTTGATGAGGCTTTAGAGCCAACCAGGTTGATCTTTAGCAGGGGGAAAAAACTCCCTTTTAAGACGTAGGAGTGTTGGAGTAAATAGCGGGTAGCCTAATGATAAGGAGTACTTTTCACTTTGGATCTATGTGCTTCACTTTCTGATCCGAGGAGGTACTTGCTACCGTGGGGGGAATTACCCCACTGATGATCAACCTACGAGGGCTCGCTACTTCAACTAGTTCCACACTCACTCTCACTCCTTTTCAACTCTCTTTGAACACAATGACTCCGAGTTGAGATTCAAGAGGCCTATGCCCAAACTCCTTGACCATCTTCGCTGTTGCTTAGCTGGAGTTGGAGCTAGAAACACACAGCCACGTCTACCAGACCAGGACAACTTCATCTCCTTGTGTTTTAAACACAAATAACAGAGAATTCTAGGCCTACCCATAGGGCTGGTTTTCACGGACAAAGATATTATGCGTAGTGATGGACTAAATAGCTGTTTCAACATAGATGCTCTATTGAACATGCTTTTTAGTTCAGGACTAGGTTTAATCTGGCCCTCAGTGTATTAGTAGTGCTGACTTCCACTATGCCTAAGCATGATCTATTGTCTGTATTCATTAAAGAGCTTTGTGAATAGGAGACCATTGACCACTCAGTGCTTTAATGGTCACGCCTTTTGAGGTGATTACACGTGTACTGGCACGCTCGCTACTAATTATGATTAATAACACCACGTCTCTTCAATGAATCAGCTTCAGGGTTCATTTCACTAATAGGGGACAGCCACAAGTTCACATCCATTGTCTTGAGATTCCCGCTCCTTCATTCACACCGCCAGGTAAAAATAAACCTTCCGTGTGATCTCACACTTTCCTTTTTGTCTCCTCTCTCCCACACTCACTAACAAGGACCAAATAGACAATAAACACAGTCGATGATCCCGCTGTCAAAGCTCTAGCAATTTCATAAGGGCCTGGATCAAATTATGAGAGACCTTGCAGTGCAACACCGGGGCTCTAGCACGGGATTAGGGGCAACTATCTCAAGGCTGTGCTTCTCAGATAACAGCACCTAAAGCAACCTTTTCTCCGAGACACAATTACCGCCTGCTCGCTCCTCTCCTCCACCTCACCCCCCCCCCTTTTTGAATTTCATCAGGGTCTTAATTAGTATACAAATAAAACTTCCCCTTATCTCCCACTCGGCCTAATTGGCCTGTCTTTACTTATGCCGGTGGTATGTGTGAATGTGTGTGTGTGTGTCTTTGAAAGAATGTGTGTGTGAGTGGCCTGTAATTAGAGTGACCGTGTTCACCTTTCCCTCTCAGACGCACCAGCGCTTGGTGGGCCCCTGGGAGGCCTCGACGGGGCCCGGGAGCTCCCGCTCCGGATTATTGCTCGGCAATCATTCCCGGGCAGTCCCACCGGCGTTCTCATGGACGCAGGAGGGCTTTAGGTGCTGCTGGTTCCCACTGTTACGGCAGGGGTATGATGAGGAAGGAGGGAGGGGCCGGCTCTTCTTCTTCTTCATTCTCTCTCTTCCGTCTCCCCCCCCCCCCCCCACTTTCATCGAAAGTGTTTATCGATGATCTCGGCTCCCCGCTCTTCAACAACTTAATATCGCGTGACAGTGTGGAGAGCTTGGCCCGTAATTAGAGTTCAATGGTGGTGGGGATGGGGGTGGAGGAGGGAGTGGAGAGAGGGTGGAGGGGGACAATTAGAGCAATTTGTTATTAAACTTGATTCATCCATCCCTGCTCTGCTCCTCTCTCTCCCCTGGACCCTTGCGGAGGGTAACGGGGCATCTCGCCTTCCCGAAATTGGCTAACCTGTAAGTGATCATGTTAGCAGTTGCTACCTGTCTGGTAAAAAGCAGCCAACCCATCTCCCAACCCACCCCCTCTCTCTTCCTTCCTTTGTTTTTAACAACACATCTCTGTTACTTTTCTCTTTCAGGAGTTACAGACATTTGTTTTGATTCATCTCTTGCTCAGTTGCTTCTTTTTTCTCTTTTGTTCAAAAAATAGAATATCTTTATTCCATATTTAATAGGCTAGGCCTATATATATATATATATATATATATATTATTTTTTGGTGTTGGTTGTTATATTTCGCTAGTTGTTTGGGATCAAAAAGAGGTGATTAACATAGATACAATAGATTACATCTCCCTCTCCTCCCAATGCCAGTAACACACAATAATAACGGTAAAGATCATCAGTCTGCTCCACTAAGGCTTCTGTAGGAGAGAGCTGGCTACTTCTTCCCCACATGGGCCACCTAGACTGAACATACTGAACACAGGTTAAATATGTTGAAAGCATCTACTAAATGACCCTCTTACGTCCAGAAGTACATTATTTCACTGTACCCAGGGTTGAAGATGAACTACATGTAATCTGATTAGAAACAAAAGTAACTGTAATAAATTACGTTACCAGTTAACATATTTTAATCCCATTACAGATACTTTCAAAAAACGTCATGATTACTTATTGGTTTTCTTTTGAATTCAGAAAGGAAGTTCTCAATTACATTCAATTCAACATTGAAAAAAAAGCACAAGTTTAAGTTTGTTCCCCCTGAGCGAATCTGACCACAAGTCAGAAACCACTATGATGACACACCAAATGCATTTGATAGATTATTTTCGTCTTCTTCTAATGCCTCTTAAGGGGAAAGTAATCTAAAAGTAACTGAAAGTAATCAGATTATGTTACTGAGTTTAGGTAATCCAAAAGTAAATGACCGATTACAATAACTGTAACAGATTACATCTAGAAAGAACCTACCTAAACCAGACTGTACCATAAAGTAAACTAGCATATTTTACATCTTCAAATAATCCCCCTCCTCCCCTCGACCCCCCCCAAAATAAATATATATATAAGAAAATAAGATTTAAAAAAATTAAAAAAAATAAACAAACTTCCCTGAACCAACACTTGCACTTGACCCCCCCCCCTTCTAACTGTGACTCTGCTGCATTATAGAGGAAAGTGTACTTCCTATGCCTGTGATACTGTATGTGGTTGTCCCACCTAGCTATCTTAAAATGAATCCACTAACTGCATTGTAACTCACTCTGGATAAGAGCACCTGCTAATTGACTAAACTGTACATGTAAATAGGACCACATTGTATTCTCAAGCACACAACTTCGCGCCTGCCTGAAGTAAGGTAACATAGACAGCTTTTTATTCCCCTGCATGGCAAGGTGAGTGTTGTGAGCAGCAGCAGATGGATCCCCTTTTGAAGCGGGTAAACTGCACTGAGACGTTACCACCGTATCTCCCTAAGTCTGGCTATACGACATGACATGATCCTGCTAATTATGCACTTTGGATGGCTTACAGCCCTGTCAACGGCACTCTGCTGGCAGTCAGATATAGCTGTCACTTTAATATGTGCCCAAATACCTCCAACAAACTACCCCTGAGTATGTGGCTATACTAGTTTGTACTGTATTAGTGCAATACACCATAAGCTATTTTCTCACTTTTGCATGATTATGTTCGTTTGCCCCATTTAGTTCATTTGAAAGGACATTTTACCACACTATTTTCAGCTATTTTGGTCAAGGTTTGCAAATATAATCCAGCTACTGTGCGAGGAACTAAATGTAGAACCTCATATGTGACAAAGTCTTACACCCTGCGCTCTGACGATACGTCAATACACAAGTGTGAGCAAAAATGTATATTCCTCCCCCTAGATTATTTTTAATAAATTAGCATTTTTTTATGAACTGTTGGTTTTAAGAAACACATTTTGTGATTAACTAGCCTACATTATTCACTCAGAATTGGACGAGGGCCAGAATTAGGTTTTCACTTTTTTCAAGAATTCTTTTGGAGTTGCTATGTAGTATATTAGTTACTATAGCAACTAATATACCCTAGGCACACAATAAACTCTGAACAAGGTATGTTGGGGGAGAGAGGGCTACAGTACATGTCAGAGTTGGCTTAGTGTACTTTTCTTCTGATCTACCCTGACAAGTATGTTCCATGTCATTAATCATATGTAAAAACATGTGAGAGTGTTTGAATCAAAGACAAGAAACTCACCCCAAAAGTAGGAAGAAAGACAAGGACAATAATAAGAGTGGATAGGAGGCTGCCCTAACGTTCACTCCAACTCTGCAACCCTCCAACATTATCTGGTGTTTAGAGGGGGTTTTCCCACCCTTCTCCTTGGTGTTTTCTGTTCCATCAGAAAATATTATGTTGATTCCAGTACAAATCCATAGAAAAATAAAGTTTTATCAGATGAATACAGTTTACTTGTGCTGTGTTTTCTGGCCTGGAGTGAAGTCTTGATTTCTCTCTGTGTGTGTGTGTGTGTGTGTGTGTGTGTGTGTGTGTGTGTGTGCGTGTGCGTGCGTGCATGTGCGTGTGTGTGTGTGGGCTCAAACATTTAGTGGGCTTCGGTAAAACATTCTCACTCCCACCAACATCTGGCCAGCACACTGTAGCTTGGAGTTTTTCTCCCGTAAGAAAAAATACATAGCTGGTATCCTTGCCCAGGCAAGAACATGTCTGGGATTTGTTATTCACTGTGGGTAGGCATGGCTTTTACAGAAACACAGGACTCATTGGTTTTTACATTCTCACTTCACCTCAATAAAATAACATTTGACATACCATTCTTAGTTCACTTCAATAAAAGAGGTCAGAGGTTCACTCACAGTACTTGTTGGGAGAAGTGAAATATACTTTCTGGATGGATTCAGGGAACGATTAAGACAGAGGTGCCAAGTCACTGGTATAAAGTGATGTTTAGGATTTCATAATAATCATCCACTTGGATTGTCTGAATGTCACGCCCATCTCTTGCAACCCAGTCTCATGAGCTTTGTGTTGCAACCCCTCTCCTGTCATTAACTTCCGTGTGTTCTGGAATCCTCACTCTGTGCCCACAGTACATTTCTAATTTGACACGCTAGGATAAGGGTTGACAATAGCCTCTCCTCTCTCCTCCATCACTGCTCTCCTTCGGAGTCTCTGGGAGCGAGGGATGAGATGGAGCTTATGGGGAGACAGCGAGATCAGATCAATCCTGGTGTCAGGCGCTCAGCGCACATCTCTCCTCTCAGCAACGGCAGGACAAGTGTCAGCTGGAGGAGAGGTAGCCGCCATGCAGAGACAGAGAGATGGAGGGTTGGAGAGGGAGAGAGAGAGAGAGAGAGAGGGATAGAAAACGAGAGAAAGGAAGAGGGAGTGAGAGAAAAAGAGGGAGAGGGAGGGATGGAGAGAACAACAGAGAGGGAGGGAGACAGAGAGGAAGGAAGAGAGAGCTGGTCCGGCCCAGGGGAGTGCACCTCCAGCAGACAAAAGATCAATTCTCTCCATCTCTCTCCCAGCTCCTGATAAACAAGCAAAAGTTCAGCAAGCCCAGGAGCTGTCTCGCATTTGAAACACACACACACACTCACCAGCGGGTACACACACACACTGCCTTTCTCTCACACACAGACGCAGTCACAAAGAGAGTGAAAAAATGGCTACAGAAGAAGGGATTTTTTAGATATGACAAACCTAAAACTGTACGTACTTTTTGTTTTTCAGAAGGTGGTAACCCACTGGGCAAAAACTGTGTGTATCAACATTGTTTCCATGTCATTTCAACCCGACAAATCTATGTGATGATGTGGAATCGACGTGGAAAACTGATTGGATTTGCAAAAAGTCATCAACCTAAAAGGCATTTAGTCATTTAAAAACAACTTTTAACCTAAATCCAATGACCTTGTGACATTTCTTGTTGATTTCACGTTGAATTCACGGTTAGCTGACAACTCAACCAAATGTAAATCAAAACTAGACAG
Source organism: Oncorhynchus clarkii lewisi (assembly GCF_045791955.1). Lineage (NCBI taxonomy): Eukaryota > Metazoa > Chordata > Actinopteri > Salmoniformes > Salmonidae > Oncorhynchus > Oncorhynchus clarkii. The sequence goes on along the minus strand of NC_092156.1, from coordinate 68,848,490 downwards.
TGAATTAACGTCTGTGCCCAGTGGTAAATACGTAAGTGATGTAAATTGTTACAATTGTTTAAGTGGTGTTCGGGTCAATGGGCCATCATACACCAGCACGCACGTCATCAGATATCATAATGACTTGATTCACATGCCCTGTTAAGTCAACATAAAAAGATATGTAGACCTATATTTCACATTTGTCATTGCGCCAACTGTTTCCATGTGCATTTCCTTCCCTGCTAAAGTGAAAAAGCCTGCCTTTGGCTGAGGCTCATAACAAAGACGGTAAGAGAAAACAGAACGAGACAGGAAGCTGTAGCATTCGGTCAGAACCAAAACATCATTTGTGACAGACCACGGTGCCAAGGCAGTGCGGTTTGGATAGTGATTGCGGGTAACATGGTTATTGGCAAAGGCTCCGGCAGTCAAACCTAAAACACACGTTGTGAAACGCGGCTACATTTACTCTCTCCCTCAGACACAAGTGTTATTGATAACATACTCATTTGGGGAGAGTTTATGGAGTGTGTTGTTTCCTTCCTGTTTGCGCTCTGTGCTCGCGTCACAGCACTTGTTTTTGTTAAGTCCTAAAAATTCCCCCTCTCCCGAACCACATGTTTGAGCGTTAGCCTCATGTGTTCCTCGTTTGGCCTAATGTCTTTTCAAACCTCATGAATTATTGAAATAAAACCAGAATGAAATGTCACCGTCGATGGGGTATGTCTTTAATTTACATAGTTTCGACTGTGTTGTCCTGAAACCATATTTTTTAGGAGACTCCTATTCAGAAATATTGAACCTTTTTGCAGCGAATCCAACTCCCAAGAAACCTTGCCTTTCAACCCGAGCGAAATAAAGAACCTATTGAAACATACTGTCAGAATTCCAATATTTTTCAAAGTGCACGTCCAAATTTCGAACAGGCCGCAAAGTGGGCTCGAATCAAATGTTTACCTCAAATCACCGAACTTGGTATTCCTGAATGATTCCTGATAGCCTGTTTGGATCCTCCCGCACCCAGTGAAGTTCCAGGCGTCTCCAGACTGTCTCTCCTGACATGTGGAGAAGCTGATAGTGTCTGACAGGTCCACTGCTGGTTCTGTTTAAAAGAACCATGAACACAGAAAGGCCCTGGGGGGGGGGGGGTTAGAACCCAGAACCCTGCCACTCCTCATCAGAGAGTGACCCGGACCCAAAGGTCACTCTGACTGACGAAAGCATTCAGGACAGTTAGGTGATGGCTGGCCTGGTCCACACTACACTGTACTAGCTTGGACAGGGTTACTGTTGTATTGGTCTGGCGTTGGCCTCCATTTTATAATCACCTGAGACTGTTATCATTTCCAGGCCCCCTCGCATGCAGTCATCCTCCACCCGGAGACCCAATGTCATAACAAGGCTGGGTTTCTGTACAGCACTTTGAGATATCAGCTGATGTACGAAGGGCTATATAAAAATACATTTGATTTGATTTGATAACAATCTCAGTAATGTACCCAATGATTAGGGCTTTCTTTGGGACCCCGTAACCATGGCCTCCAACAGATGGGCTGCACCTACTCGACTATGCAGATTTATGCGGCGCAGAATATTTACAGATATTCTCATTACATGGCCATTATGGTATATGGTCGTCCATATTTAATGGGCAGTAATTGAGGCAAAAGCTGTCATGCATTGAGCTTGATGGAGAGCGTTATTCTTGTCATGTTTTCTCTAGAAGGATACGACCAGAGAGGGACAGCTGAGCGCTCGCTGAACACAATTGACCTCTTACATGATTTTCAATTACAGGCGGGAGGAGAGAACCGGAGAGGGGTCCCTGTAGTGCGTCTGTCTCTGTCTCTTTCTCTCTGACCCAACATCTGCCCGTCCAACGTGGCACGGCAGCTCACGAGGTTGCCTGCCCTGCCTGGGATGGGCAGGTGTGTGCCGGGGAGGGCCCCTCTGTCATTAAGCCACCAGCTGTGCCGTCACGTCTGGCAAGCGAACCGCTCTGTGTCATCTATGACCCTGTCTCAGCCCCCTCGGGGGGAGCGTGGGGCTGAGACCTTGACAGGGCAACCGGGGGTAAAGCCGCGTACAGAATATCTATGAAGGACGGACGTGGTGCCGTGGCGGTGTGGTGTCGTCCCACCTCACTCCTGGCCAGGCACCACCTCAGCGGCTCAGCTCACTCTCCCCCTCTCCTGCCAGAGACCTGGACGGGCTCTCTTATCAGCCATGTCAGTCAATAAAAGAATAACAGAACACGACTCACCTCCCGCTGTGTCTATTCAAAGGAGAGGTGAATGCAGGCGGAAAGACGGCTCCTGCAAAAAGGACAATATTGAGAGCAAGGATACAGTTACTGTCCCTCATTGAAAGAACTGACATTGAAAACTCACATTATATCATTATTTTACATTATCAATTATATAAATGTCAGTTAAAGAAAGTTTGAACTAAAAATATGAATACATTAAACCATTTCATATAGAGAGGCATACACTGAAATACACAGCAATGCAAAGAATCTATATATTTTCTAGATAGGTCTACAGTACTTCGGTCAGTGCTATCTTGGATCCTTGGGACGTCCCTACCCTAAACCCTAAACCCTAACCTTAGCCCCTACCCTAATCCTAACCATAACCCTTACCTAACCCTCATTTTAAAGCTAACCTTAACCATTTTAAATGTATACTTCAATGGGGTAAGGACGTACCAAGGATCCCGGATATTGTTTTCTCTCCATTGCGGCAAATTAGTCTTGATTAGCGCCACCTAGCTGCCAGTGACTGACAGCGGCACTGCTAATGCTGGTGATGCACAGGCACAGTGCAGCAGTTACCAGAAACAGCTCCCTGGCAAGTAATGCCGAATTCCAGCCTCCTCTGGTGGAGTTAAGGTAACAGTGAACCATATATTGTTGGTCGGTTGTTGTTTTTAGCCGCCGTTACTTAACATGTTACAAAGTAGCATCACATTGAAGCTAGCTAGCCAATACCTACTACCGCTATTGTCCTTGCTCAGTCAATTAGCTAGCTATCCACGTTAGCTTGAAAACATATTATTTTAACTAACGGGGCGAGGTCATCATCTGTAGTTTGACTGGTCAGCCAGATACATGTAGCCTAGCTAGATAGTCCAAACATGTTATACATACTCAATGAAACTTTTTGATAACAGTCTTACATTGTATTATAAAATGTTAGAAATGATGGCTTAGCCATAAGTAGAATAATAGATTGCACATTGAATTTGCTCTGACCTGCTCCAACCAGAGGAAATGTCATGAACTAAACATTGCATGCATGAACCATATGATTCAGGAAGAAGGCTTGACTTGATTTTCCCAGCATTGTTCATGTGTAGCCTTCTCTTCCACATCATCCTGTCCTGGCCCACTCCAAACCTCTAGCCACTTCATATGATAGGTCATCCTTTTGTGAATCAACACCATATTTCATGTAGTTTGCCTTGCACTGTACAAATGTGCTGCTAATCAGAGAGGTGTTCAGTCAGTCTCTTCTGAACAGACTAGTATGACATGACCCAGGGTGCACTACACTACAACACACTACCACATTACGTGTCCTGGATCCACACACATACCCTCTTTAATTCAACCCCTCTGTTCTCTCCAGACCTGCCATGGTGAACTGACAGTAAGAGAGGAGCTGAAAGAAACCAGCCAGCACTACTCTGCCCTGGGTGAGAGGTTTGATTTGGGCCGGGGGAATTGGTGGCCCAGCAGGTCTGCCTGGTCTGCTTGCCTGCCTGCGTATCCATCGATGGAAGTGTCTCTCACCTCTGGCCAGCTAGCGGTTCCTCCTGCCTCCTCCTTTTCAACCTACCGACCGTCAGTCCGCTGAATGGTAATTCCCCCTGATAACCTTGTGGGAGCTGGGAAGGCGGAGTAGGGAGAGAAGGGGGAGAGGGGAGGAAGAGCGAGAAAGGCTCCCGCTCCGTTGGTCTGAGCTTGGTGAGGTGATCGGTGTGTGGACAGGAGCCAGGCCAATCTAGCCATCAAGTGGGCCGTCAGCCGCCCAGCCAACGGGAGACACACTGCTAATGCACGGCATCGGTCACCAAGCTGCTGAAACAGCCATGGGTTGTAATTATATCTCAGAGCAGTGGCCAGGGCAGGGGGCACAGAGGGCAGGTAGCGAAGAGTGGAGAGGCCTCTGGACAGGGGTATTGGACTGGAAGGAGAGTCAGTGATTTTGCCTCTTTGCTGCCATTTTGGTCAATACAATCGCAAGAGCCTAAAAAATGAAATGCCCCACCAATATCTGTCTGTTTTTTAAAACTAAATAAAGGTAAAATAATACAAAACACGAGATCAGTATTCCAGGTTTAAACAGTGTATTTCTTTTTACACTTTATGGAGGTTAATATTTCAAATATGAAAAGACACGCATTTGTCAGTGAGTAAAAAGAACAATGCAAAGAACATCTGTAGACGTTGAAACAAACAGCATGTCTGGAGTCCAGCCACTGAATTAGCCTTCTCTCTAATATTACTAGAAACAAATATGGTGAGTTGGTTGTTGATTCATGAATATGGAATGGAAATCATTACATTTCATGGTCATTACAAAAGTATGTCAGAAGACGAAGTCCTACAAATAAACTAACTTTGGGCACTTTGTTTTGATGATTGTAACTCATTCCCAGGGCTCTAGGTTCATGCCCACCAGCCGCACACAACATTATTGTTGAAGAGGGAAACACTTAAGAGCCATTGTTTTCTTTGTGTTGGAGTTTTTGATGCCTGGCTGGTGAGGAATGTGTTCTGAAAGTAGCTTTCCCCCTTCTGCTACACATCTCTAGTCATCAACTTTAACTGTCAATTCACTATAATAGGAAATTAAAATTAAAGCTTTGTAATGTAAGCGGTTGTGTTTGTTTGAATTATTAATGTCTTACCATTGAAAAAGTCTCAATTTCATAGAAATGTGATAGAAACAGTCATATTTGTAAAATAACTGTAAATGTATACCGTAATATAAAGTAAAGCATTTTAAAATCTCCAAAATAAAATTGAATCACTCGATCAGTCAAATGTGTCATTCTTGCTATAGAAACGTCCAAAACCGATCTAATGAGTTCCTAGGAAACCTAACTCTTTCCTCCGTGCTGTATTTCAAACGTTAACCCCCAAGAGTCCTTTATTGCATCCAAGGTAGTACATGTACTTGATCTTCATTTGACCACACAACAAAGAGTCAAGTATGTGTTGCTGTGTGTTTGGTCAGTCATTCTCCCCGGGCCTCTCCCAGAGTATTGGCTTCCGTGGAGCTTTTGGCGTCAGCGGTGGGATCAGTTATTCCCAGTCTCACCTACAACACGGTGTGTACATTGTTGTCTGGCGGTTATTGGCAGCTCTGCCTTCATCCTCCGACACCGGCGGCCTCCCTGGTGGCCTTTGTCACAGAAGAAAGAGAATGATCAATTCCCCAGTTAAACTCGACTTTCAAAGCTGATCGCATACGGCCTCGTTCAGGGGCCCCCTCCGCTTTAATGAATTTTCTTTCATTCCACGCGAGTTTTTAAAACATCAAATAATAAATTGGCCGGGGCACAGTAAAATATTTAGATCTATTGACTGTGGTTGAAAAATGGAGAGGGCAAAAACTCTGGTGGTTTGATGTTGATATAGTCTGAGCACTTTAATCCACCCGAGTGGTTCCTTTTATCTGCCTGGGCTTCTCCGACAGAGAGAAAAGGGGCCTCAAGAATATTCTCAAACACGCAGCAACTCTTTTTAAACCCCCCTGCTTTACCTTAGCTGCTGCACATTCTCAAGCCGTCTTCCCGAGGAGAGTGTATTCTTCCGATTGTAAAGGCAGTGGCAATGCAGAAGACAACAACTCCACACAGCAGCAGCGAACGCGAGCGAGGTGATGAAAATTACATCACACGGGCAAGGGGGCTACAGAAGTTTGTTGACCATAGGTATTGACAAAAATATCATTACACTGCCTCTGACATGAAACGTCCCAGAATGGAAAAGAAGACCAGAAAGGAGAAGACACAAGATTGTGAAGAGTGTTGATGTGAGGTTATCAAAGAGACTCATATCTTTGAATATTGACTGCTTGTTTTTGAAAGAGGATGACACATGGTACAAGCAGAAGATGAAGAGGACTTTTCTCTTTGTGATTACATTGTTGCTCGGCTCAAGGCATGTTTGTTAATAATAAGCCCTTTGAATGGTTCTGCAGTCCAAGACTTACATGTTTGTTAATAATAAGCCCTTTGAATGGTTCTGCAGTCCAAGACTTACATGTTTGTTAATAATAAGCCCTTTGAATGGTTCTGCAGTCCAAGACTTACATGTTTGTTAATAATAAGCCCTTTGAATGGTTCTGCAGTCCAAGACTTACATGTTTGTTAATAATAAGCCCTTTGAATGGTTCTGCAGTCCAAGACTTACATGTTTGTTAATAATAAGCCCTTTGAATGGTTCTGCAGTCCAAGACTTACATGTTTGTTAATAATAAGCCCTTTGAATGGTTCTGCAGTCCAAGACTTACATGTTTGTTAATAATAAGCCCTTTGAATGGTTCTGCAGTCCAAGACTTACATGTTTGTTAATAATAAGCCCTTTGAATGGTTCTGCAGTCCAAGACTTACATGTTTGTTAATAATAAGCCCTTTGAATGGTTCTGCAGTCCAAGACTTACATGTTTGTTTTTAAGGGTAGCTGCGCTATCTCTTATTTTCCTTTACCAGAAGCTCTTTTATCTAGTGGGATATGGTTTGAGTTAGTTTGGGCGTCCCCAGTCAAAGTCACATAGAGGTGAAGTGCCCGGGCCTAACCTGTCCCCTCGCGGAGCCACTCTCCCTATCGTACTGGTAAATTGTGCTGCGTGTGTGAATACTGCTGCATGGATACTTGTGGCTTGGCCGTGTGTGTGTTTGGCTGGCGTGACAGCCCGGCCTTGACGTTAAACATCTGTTGGGTGATTCATTCGGCTCAGGATGCGGAGTGACACTGAGACACATCTGCCGTCGCTGGCGCTCCCCTCTACTCCCTCCCTCCTCTCCCAACCTGCCCCTCATTAGTCCGGATTGCTTCGCCACGCAAAGCACTTTTCTGATGATGCCGTCATTTTCCCTTCTCTCCCTTCGCGGTTAGTTCACCAAAGTGACATCCTGTCCCCCCCCCTACCGCCCCAGATGCATAGCCTTGGGGAGATTTAGAGATGGCAAACACAATGAAACTCAAGAACCTGGCAACCAACGCCTGGTCTCTCCCAGAACTAGGTTTATTTAGTCCTTCCTTCCCCCCAACGCCTGGTCTCTCCCAGAACTAGGTTTATTTAGTCCTTCCTTCCCCCCAACGCCTGGTCTCTCCCAGAACTAGGTTTATTTAGTCCTTCCTTCCCCCCAACGCCTGGTCTCTCCCAGAACTAGGTTTATTTAGTCCTTCCTTCCCCCCAATGCCTGGTCTCTCCCAAAACTAGGTTTATTTAGTCCTTCCTTCCCCCCAACGCCTGGTCTCTCCCAGAACTAGGTTTATGTAGTCCTTCCTTCCCCCCCAACGCCTGGTCTCTCCCAGAACTAGGTTTATTTAGTCCTTCCTTCCCCCAACGCCTGGTCTCTCCCAGAACTAGGTTTATTTAGTCCTTCCCCCAACGCCTGGTCTCTCCCAGAACTAGGTTTATTTAGTCCTTCCTTCCCCCCAACGCCTGGTCTCTCCCAGAACTAGGTTTATTTCAGTCCTTCCTTCCCCCCCAACGCCTGGTTTCTCCCAGAACTAGGTTTATTTAGTCCTTCCTTCCCCCCAACGCCTGGTCTCTCCCAGAACTAGGTTTATTTAGTCCTTCCTTCCCCCCAACGCCTGGTCTCTCCCAGAACTAGGTTTATTTAGTCCTTCCTTCCCCCCAACGCCTGGTCTCTCCCAGAACTAGGTTTATTTAGTCCTTCCTTCCCCCCAAAGCCTGGTCTCTCCCAGAACTAGGTTTATTTAGTCCTTCCTTCCCCCCAACGCCTGGTCTCTCCCAGAACTAGGTTTATTTAGTCCTTCCTTCCCCCCAACGCCTGCTAAATTGCAGTAATTCAAAATACTTTTTCTGTGAAAAGATGATTTAAGCCCAATTCATACTACACCATGTTTATGTTTGATCTGAAAGACTGTTTGAAAGATTATGTATTGCTTTAGTTGACACACAAGACAGATTAAACACATTTCTGTAGTAAAACGTGTCATTCAGTAAATATTTAGATTTAAGTGTGGTATGGAGCTTTGAAATGGTGACTTTATTTGTTATCTGTTGGGAAATTCTTTATGTAATACTGCATCCCAGTAAAAACCTACAGATAGGTACGTAGACTACATCTATTTGGTTTGGAAATCATTTCAACCCCAGTGACAGATGCTGTTGCTCACCACTTTACAAGGCCCTGTAATCACTTGAGTGAATACAGCTTGACTGATTAAGGTTTAGAGCATTTGTCCGACTTGTTCTACACCAACCCAGAGTACAGATGTCGGATCGTAATTTGATCACCCTGCAATGCAGGACATTTTAAAATGTGTCGTGTATTTGAGGTTTAAAAAGGCTTCTGAAGTTTTTAATTTCCACGTTGAAATTTCAGACTTGATTTTCCCTTACGGAAAATGTATCGACCCCTACAAAAATGTCCATGAATTATAATCCGCAAAATCATTCAAATTTCCTGTTGCTACAGGTTTCTTTTCCTGCTGTAGCAAACTGGCTCAAATTAAGATCCTACATCTGTAATGTGTGGTGTAGTACTGTGGCCCACATTGTAACAGTACAGAAGAACATTGGCTTGCTATTTGGTGAGATTTGACAGTTGGATTTGACAATTGGAAAGTGCTGGTGAGGACAACACTCAGTATGTGCTGTTGCTGTATTATACGTATCTAAGCATTTTACTGTGTTGGCTACAGCAACATAATCGTGTGTATTTCTCAGTTGAAAAGTTGTCATTGTTTCCTCTTCTGTCCACTTTTCCTTCATTTGTAAGCTGCCTGTATGTTGTCATTGCATCGGTCATAAATTCGGCAGCATTCGTTTTTCTTCTTGGATCCTTGCAGCCATTTTCTGTCAGGATTAAAGGAGAATAAATAGTCCCATGTCAAACCTCTGGCCTCTCTGTGCAGCACAGTGTGTCCCCTATCCACCCCACACTAAGGGAACCTGTCCTCAAGTGTTGGAATGTTGAACTCAACTCATAGTTTGACCAGTATGGTGTATATCAGCACCACTTCAACCCAGCTGCTACAACATCACTAAACAGTCTGACAACCAATATGAACAAATTGCGATCCAAAAAAACAAGACATTGATGACTAACAAACTAGCATGAAGTCGATGATGACATACTTGTAAGTTAGATAAGAAAACACTGCAGCTGCTTGTTGAAGGGAATGATGTCACCATATATGTTCGGTACAGTCAGACCCGGGGAGGACGCTAGATTCTACAAGCCCTTTGATCCTGTCTTCATGGCGCCCCCAGATGTTCTGCTTGTCGGGGGATTGTGATGTGGAAGCCTGTTTATTTACAGAGGTAATGTCCAGTCATTATATGCACAACTCATCCATCAAGCATAGAGGAACGATCAGGGAGATTTCTTTCTTTGCACTTGATGATGAGAGTATACCCACATGTATCCCATGGGTGCGTCCACAATGGCACCCTATTCCATATGTAGTGCACTACCTTTGTCCTGGGTCCATGCACTATACATGGAATAAGGTACCATTGTCAGAAGCACGTGTTTCATTCAGTGGGGCTTGGGACCCAGGGATCTCAGTTTACCTACGGGGTGAAGATATATTTCCGCTGTAAATTAGTATAGTAGTCTCCTGCAATTCAAAGTGTTTTACCAGCTATTTATGATAAGCACAGTTGTTGTATCCTAATGTTATTAGGCATTCTGTACTGTAGGTAGTTATTTCCTTCAATTTCTAAATTCCCAAATAATAATTTTTCTCCTGTTGTTCTGCCTTGTCACCAACAGGTGGCAGTATGATACCTGAATCTGGTCAGTATTGCAGCTCAACTCCATGAGTCCTACAGTCTTAGAAGAAGCAGTCTCTTTGATTTGGTGATTGCCAGGTATATACCACAGCAAAGTACAAACTCACCATCAGAATACCTAAATGGGTAAAAATGAAGATCAGAATAAAATGTGAGGATATATTTTCATTCACACATGCGCAATCTCTTTATGTGTCCTGTCTTTATTTAGTGTAGTAATTCACATTCAGAACATCAATCCATGTTTGAATGTTTATTTGTAGGTCTTGGAGGAAGGCTGGAACGGGTATTATGTTCTGCTAGTTTTATAGCACTATACAAAGCCTCATATTTCAATTTATTCTCAATATAAGGCTTGGGTACTACATATGTAGACAGTATGTCACACTGAGGTGCTGCAATGATGTCCAAAGTTGATTTACTGTACACTTGTATTTTTCTGATATTGGTCAACGGTCTTCAGAAATTAGTATTCTTTTCTGGGACTCCAATTGTCAGTTGTGTGCTGCATTTCAACAACCATTTGAATGTTTGTATTTTTGTTAATATAATATGAAATCACAGGAGAGAGAGTATTTGAGACCAGGGATTTTTGTTTGCCAAGGTAATTTTCAGGAAAAAAATATTGCTCTCTCAATCAATCGCTTCTTTATCAAGTTGAAATATACTATTTCTAAAGATTCTGAACAATATTTAAAAAACAATTCTCTCTCTTTGGTGCCAGAATGTACAACCGTACACTTGAGCTTTTGGATCTTTTTAAAATGTTTCTCTTCCAATATTGACAATATCAGTCCTCCAACTCGCGGGTGTAAGGGGATGGAAAACCCTTGTAATGCAGATGTGACACCGTTTCCCCTCTAACCATCAGGCTTCTCCAATCCCCATTGAAAGCAATTAAAAGGTAGCTGAATCCTAAGACCCTAATGGGTTAATTTCTGGGGTTGTTGCCACGGCAGCCGATACAATGAATTCTCTTTGTTTGTTTACTTGGCAACAGAAGCTCAAGGTGGACTTTCTATTGACTCTTGTCAAGTCTCAATATAATAAAACTACTAGCTCTAGTAAAAAATAAACCGGCCTAGGGGACTGGCCATTGGGCCACTACTATTCAGAATTTGGTAGGATTTATTGTTGCTCGTAGATTGTATTTCCCTCTTAATTTTAAGTAAAGAAAAGGCACTTTTCCCATCTTTGACATTCATCGCTTCCATTCAGAGAATTAGTAGATTTATTTTCTGTTGAGAAAATAAAAAATGGAGAAAAAAAATCAATTAGTGCTAAATTTATTCATAGATTTCTGGAGTCTGGGCGATCAATGCGAGTCCACTCAGAGGGGCTCGGTGGGACTCGGTTCTTCCCAGTTAATGTGTTTGAAGGGGAATTACCATTGATGTTGTTTTGCCTTCCTTGCAGGTCAAAGAGCGCGTCGAGCTGTCACGCCCCAGCGCCACCAGGGAGGGGCTCTCCTCGCCCACCTGGCCTAGCTCGCCTAGCTGGCCGTTACCCACAAGGCACCTGGACAGGAGAGGGACCCGCAGGCAGGAGGGCCAGAGGGGGAAGAGTGAAGGAGTGTCAGCTTGACTGTAAGTCATTATCCACACACACCACCCACCCACGGACACTCAGGGATTCACTGTGCTGGGGCTAATTGTGAATCCCATCATCCATTGCAATACGGCACATTGATTTATCTCACTAAACACACAAAGAAACAAATACACCTGACTCTGAGGTAGCTTACTGGTATTTCAGTGGGGACTAATGTGTTTGTGTACGCTATCATAAATGACATGTATAGTATGTACACAGTACTGAACACTGAATAGGCAACTCGAGTAGCAGTAGGTAACTCCCTGTCTGATTGGTGGGGGAAAAGGAATCGCAATTCATTCAGCACAAGATATTGAGACTTCTCCAGTCCTCCATTATGAGAGGTAGTTATAGGCTTCTCCATCATCAGGTCCACAGTGACTTAATGATATGTTGTTGTGCTTTTGCACTCGCTATCGATTTCAAACAGTTCCTGCACACAGGCCATAGTCCAGGTCAATTAGAGATATTTGGACATTTGCAAATAATTTTTTCCCCTTCAGATCCTGAGGCTCTTAAAATGCACTTTTGCCCCTCACAGCACTGGGAAGATTCTCTGTGGAGCCTGACATCTTGATCCGCAACAGAGACTAAATGATAACCGTTTCCTTGTAAATACTCTACCCTGCGGGGGAAGAGTTTAAATAGACCAACTAGTTTTCTCTCTCTCTCTGTCTCTCTCTCTCATTTATCTACAGTACTTGCTGAACATCCATATTATTGTCTTTACTGTACATTAACAACATACTGTATGCACTTTGACCTCGTCTTCTCCATCACACATTTTTACTGTAGATGGGTTAGAGATCCAAACCACACAAACACAATGCATAGTGTTGTTACTGTACATTACAAACATTTTTACTGTAGATGGGGTAGAGATCCAAACCACACAAACACAATGCATAGTGTTGTTACTGTACATTACAAACAGTACACGCATTCAGTAAAATGTGCAGTGGTCTCAATATAATGCAACCAATTCATAGCTGAATGGTGAATTAGTCGCAGTACTAGTAGTTTAGGGTGTTTCTACATTTAAAGGAAATATATTTCCATCATTATTCTTAACTGTCACCCTTTGTGTTTTTTTCTTTCTTTAAAGATAATATTCTTTAAAGGCTCCTCTATTTCAGTGGGAGAGAACAAGCTCCTCTCTGTTTCAGACTGTTTGGTCTCTCAGCATCTGTGATCACTCTCATTAGTCTCTCACAGAGCAACTCACTTCACTACACAGACAAGCGCGCACGAACGCAATGCCACACACACACACACACACACAGATCAACTCTCTTCAGTCCATTTATTTTAATTTCAAACATATCATTGACTGCTGTCTGAGTGCACAGCAGCCTCAACCAAGATCTAAGAGAAAGTGTTTATTTTAAAGTAACTAATGCCGTCACTCTTATACATCAGAAATATACATGGGGAGAATCGATTAGCTGCAAAGCCAATATTAGTAATATATATATATATATATTTTTTTAATGTTGAAAAAAAAAACATTTCTAAATAATTCCCTTTACTAACAAGGAAGTATGCAGCCTCTGTACTGCTGAAAATATACAAATCTATATCTGTTTATTTATTTTATTTTTTTACCGAAAATGACAATGTGAAGAGTGACCGTAGCATTATCATTCTGTGTCCCCATGCTTCCTGAAACCTTCATGTTTATAGTAGATGACAACGTCCTCCCACTGACGTGTCCACAGTGAACTACTGCTACAAACACAAACACAAGATTGACATAAACACCATTTGATTGAGGTACAAATGTTTTCACAACATATTCAGCATTTGATCATCCAGAAGGGGATAATGTGTCCGCGAAGGAAAATAAATAAATGAGTAAATACAAAAGAAAAGGCTAATCTACAATGAATCAAAATGTTACATGGTACTCTGTTCATAAATTAGTATAAATGACTTACTATAAACGTCTTTACAGTTCAATGGCTGACATGATACATTATATTCTAATGTTCTGGGGAGATATTGTCCCCATGTCACATCCTTATCAAACAGGTGTTTTGTCCCCTTCAATGCAGAGTTATTATTTCCCTATGAGTGCCTGTGATCTATTACTTGTAAATGTATAGATCGTTCCTCTCTGCAAGCCTCCCCTCTCTCGGAGCATGCTGCTAGAAGATCAATTGTGTTGGTGCTGTATGTATGTGTATGAAAGAGTCCCCACAGTCAGTTCCCCCACTTATACGGTAATGTAGTGACATAGGAGATTCCACGGGGAATGCACACACAGAATAGTGAGCTACATCGGCACCAGCGTGCTTGTATTGTGTTGTTGGTACTGTAGAGGGTTGGAGCAGCAGAGCGATGCGCTGGCGTGTGTACAGTGCCTCCAGAAAGTATTCATACCCTTGACTTATTCCATATTTTGTTGTCACTGTCTCAATTCAAAATAGATTTTTTAAATTTTATTCACCCATCTACACACAATACATCATAATGACAAAGGGAAAAACATGTTTTTAAAAATTGTTGCCAATTTATTGAAAATTAAATACGGAAATATCTCATTGACTTAAGGATTCACATACTTGAGTCAATAGTTTGTAGAAGCACCTTTGGCAGAGATTATAGCTGTGAGTCTTTCTGGGTAAACCTCTAAGAGCTTTACACACCTGGATTGTGCAACATTTCCCCAATATTATTTTGAAAATTCTTCAAGTTCTGTTCTGGTTGTTGGTCATTGCTAGACAACTGTTTTCAAGTAGATTTAAGTCAAAACTGTAACTCGGCCACACAGGAACATTCACTGTCCTCGCTGTAAGCTACTCCAGTGTTGATTTGGCCTGGAGTTTTAGGTTACTGTCCTGCTGAAAGGTGAATTCATCTCCCAGAGTCTGGTGGAAAGCAGACAGAACCAGGCTTTCCTCTAGGATTTGGCCTGTGCTTACCTCCATCCGTTTCTTTTTTTAACCTTAAAAAACTCCCCAGTCATTAACTATTACAAGCATACCATAACATGATGCAGCCACCACTGTGCTTGAACATATGGAGAGTGGTACTCAGTAATGTGTTGTATTGGATTTGCCACAAACATAACTTTTTGTCCTGAATACAAAGTGCTTTCCCACTTTTTTTGCAGTTTTACTTTAGGGCCTTGTTGCAAACATGTTTTTGAATATTTTAATTCTGTACTGGCTTCCTTCTTTTCACTCTGTCATTTAGGTTAGTATTGTGGAGTAACTACAACGTTGTTGATCCATCCTCAGTTTTCTCCTATCACAGCCATTAAACTGTTTTAAAGTTACCATTGGCCTCATGGTGAAATCCCTGAGCCATTTCTTTCCTCTCCGGCAACTGAAGGATGCCTGTTTTTATTTAACCTTTATTTAACTAGGCAAGTCAGTTAAGAACAAATTATTATTTTCAGTGACGGCCTAGGAACAGTGGGTTAACTGCCTTGTTCAGGGGCAGAACGACAGATTTTTACCTTGTCAGCTCGGGGATTCCATCTAGCTAACTTTGGGTTACTGGCCCAACTCTCTGACCACTAGGCTACCTGTCGCTCCTGTATCTCTGTAGTGACTGGATGTATTGATACACCATCCAAAGTGTCATTAATAACCTTACCATGCTCAAAGGGATATTTAATGTCCGTTTTTATTTTATTTTTACCCAACTACCAATAGGTGCCCTTCTTTGTGAGGCTTTGGAAAACCTCTCTGGTCTTTGTGGTTGAATATGTGTATGAAATTCACTGCTCGACTGAGGGACCTTACAGATAATTCTATGTGTGGTGTACAGAGATGAGGTAGTCATTTCAAAATCCAGTCCATGCGACTTGTTAAGCACATTTTTACTCCTGAACTTTTTAGGCTTGCCGTAACAAAGGGGTTGAATACTTATTGACTCAAGACATTTCAGTATTTCATTTTGTATTCAACATTTACATTTAATACATATTCAATTCAGGCTGTAACATTTTTGGGGGGAAAAAGTCAAGGGGCGGGAATAGTTTCTGAAGGCAGTGAATGCGCACACACACACACCTTACAACGGCCCTCGCAGTGTCTAAACCCACCACTGTACTGTATGCATGTTGAGGTCACGACCTTCCTGTACGTATTGGCCTTGCTGATGAATCAATCACTGAGCTCCTGTTCTGTTTCACTGAGCTACAGGGGGATACAGGCTCAATGAGAACTTTCATCACAGCAAAATACTGCTAGCTGTTTTATTAATCCTTCAGACTGACCCAGCTACCTGTCCACAGCAAAAGGGAATTATTCCCATGCATTTCAATATTATATCGACCTTATAACTACCCAAGTTTAAGTCTTAAATCTATACTTGCTCTCTGTCTGAGAAGCTATAGGGCTCCCACCCCCCCCGGCTGTCTCTTCCCTTTTACTGCTGAGGTGGGAGGCAGGTCACACGCCAGGCTGTGGGGGTTTGATGTATTTAACCCAGCCAAAGTCAGGAAGTGAGAAGATGTGTACGCCGGTCTGTGTGTGTGTGCGTACATTTCCTTGTGCTTGTGTGTGTTTGTTGCTCCCACCCAGCGACAGAGGCTCTCCCAGAAGGTGATGGTGACCTCTGAGTCAGTGGTTTATCATGTCCCGTTGATTCACCGGGAGCGGCGCGGCCGACTCCATCTGCCGTCAGTTCAAGCGCTCCGTTATGTCAGTTGGGTTGTGTTAAGTGTGAGGCAGAGAGCGTTTCGCCGCGGTGCTGACGGCGTCCTGAGCGCTAGGCAGGCAGGATCGGAGACGGCAATCACAGTGACAAGCCCTCAAAACAGGCAGGCCATGAATATGCAAGATAGCTTCCTCCATACTACATCAGAACAAAGGAAAACCAGTTGATGTTGCTGAAAGTTAAAATAAGCAATTTTGCCATCTTAGGTTGGTGGTGTTGACAATTTTAGCATATTTCATTATGTCTCTCAGGTCGTTTCATTTTTATTTCAACAGTTTTTAGAATGCTCCAGTAGAAAAGGAAAAGTTCCTTGTCGGTTACATCACTAGATATTAAATCAGTACAGCTTTGTAACAAAATAATGACGTGAAAATTAAAGTAAGAATGAAACCAGATTTCAGACTTGGTTTCAGTCTGTTGCAACTGCCCCCCCCCCCCCCCGGTATAATGCAAATTAACAAACACATGTCTTTTGATATTGAAATTAGCCCAAACACTTTCGTACACAGTACGAAGCTCAATGCACTTTGAATCTAATTCAATTACTGAGAGGTCTTTTACCGTTTAGAAATGGATTGGGATGTGTTGTGACTTGTCTTTTGTGTGTTTTTTGTTCATTTGAGAAAAGCTTAAGTTACAATGACAAAGCTGTGTTCCCCCCAGAATGAACCTTCATTCTGTCTTTGCCATTGAACACCCCTGTAGATACAGTAGATCTAGGCCTGTGTCGAACTTCTGAATTGTTTGTAGGTTCCTCAGTGTGTGTGATGATGAGGTCAGTCTGAGAGGACCTGGGTGGACTGACAGGCACGGGACCATGCAAAGCAAACATAGAGATGGCTCTCTAACTGGGTGGGTGTGCGTGTGGTGTGTGGGTAAAGCTTTGTGTGCTCTCTGTAGTCTAGAGAGATACATAGCCCTATATGCAGTCAGTCAGTCAGTAACAGCCTGTTTTTCCCAGACAAAGACACCATGTTGGTGGTCCTTAGAGATCAGCCAACACTCTCGCCCACTAAAGAAAGTGATAACAGGACAGCAGTAGTAAACCCCAGTGAAACTCCCACATCAAGAGACAGCGACGCTCCCAACCCAACCTGATGACCCGGCCGTTCTTATTCTCCTAGAGCAACAACATCCAGTAACTGAAACACTAATGAGATGTAGAGATGAGGACCAGGGAGACACTGTTACAGCACTATACTCAATATGATGTTTGAAATGTCTCTATTCTTTTGACTGTAATGTTGACTGTTCATTTCTCATTGTTTATTTCACGTTTGTTAATTACAGTGCCTTGCGAAAGTATTCGGCCCCCTTGAACTTTGCGACCTTTTGCCACATTTCAGGCTTCAAACATAAAGATATAAAACTGTCTTTTCTTGTGAAGAATCAACAACAAGTGGGACACAATCATGAAGTGGAACGACATTTATTGGATATTTCAAACTTTTTTAACAAATCAAAAACTGAAATATTGGGCGTGCAAAATTATTCAGCCCCCTTAAGTTAATACTTTGTAGCGCCACCTTTTGCTGCGATTACAGCTGTAAGTCGCTTGGGGTATGTCTCTATCAGTTTTGCACATCGAGAGACTGACATTTTTTCCCCATTCCTCCTTGCAAAACAGCTCGAGCTCAGTGAGGTTGGATGGAGAGCATTTGTGAACAGCAGTTTTCAGTTCTTTCCACAGATTCTCGATTGGATTCAGGTCTGGACTTTGACTTGGCCATTCTAACACCTGGATATGTTTATTTTTGAACCATTCCATTGTAGATTTTGCTTTATGTTTTGATTCATTGTCTTGTTGGAAGACAAATCTCCGTCCCAGTCTCAGGTCTTTTGCAGACTCCATCAGGTTTTCTTCCAGAATGGTCCTGTATTTGGCTCCATCCATCTTCCCATCAATTTTAACCATCTTCCCTGTCCCTGCTGAAGAAAAGCAGGCCCAAACCATGATGCTGCCACCACCATGCTTGACTGTGGGGATGGTGTGTTCAGGGTGATGAGCTGTGTTGCTTTTACGCCAAACATAACGTTTTGCATTGTTGCCAAAAAGTTCAATTTTGGTTTCATCTGACCAGAGCACCTTCTTCCACATGTTTGGTGTGTCTCCCAGGTGGCTTGTGGCAAACTTTAAACAACACTTTTTATGGATATCTTTAAGAAATGGCTTTCTTCTTGCCACTCTTCCATAAAGGCCAGATTTGTGCAATATACGACTGATTGTTGTCCTATGGACAGAGTCTCCCACCTCAGCTGTAGATCTCTGCAGTTCATCCAGAGTGATCATGGGCCTCTTGGCTGCATCTCTGATCAGTCTTCTCCTTGTATGAGCTGAAAGTTTAGAGGGACGGCCAGGTCTTGGTAGATTTGCAGTGGTCTGATACTCCTTCCATTTCAATATTATCGGTTGCACAGTGCTCCTTGGGATGTTTAAAGCTTGGGAAATCTTTTTGTATCCAAATCCGGCTTTAAACTTCTTCACAATAGTATCTCGGACCTGCCTGGTGTGTTCCTTGTTCTTCATGATGCTCTCTGTGCTTTTAACGGACCTCTGAGACTATCACAGTGCAGGTGCATTTATATGGAGACTTGATTACACACAGGTGGATTGTATTTATCATCATTAGTCTTTTAGGTCAACATTGGATCATTCAGAGATCCTCACTGAACTTCTGGAGAGAGTTTGCTGCACTGAAAGTAAAGGGGCTGAATAGTTTTGCACGCCCAATTTTTCATTTTTTGATTTGTTAAAAAAGTTTGAAATATCCAATAAATGTCGTTCCACTTCATGATTGTGTCCCACTTGTTGTTGATTCTTCACAAAAAAATACAGTTTTATATCTTTGTTTGAAGCCTGAAATGTGGCAAAAGGTCGCAAAGTTCAAGGGGGCCGAATACTTTCGCAAGGCACTGTATCTATTTAACTTGAGAGCGAGATTGGCCTCCTACCCAGAAGTGTCTAATTCCTGTGTTATTCTATTGCCTTGTGCTTCAGTACAACCTCTCAGATAGCAAAGCATGACCATTAGTAATGAGGTGATGGCTAGTATTATTTCCATATGTGGCTGGCTGGCCTCACACTGCTGTTGCTGCCTTGTGTTTTACCCAGTGGAAATTAGATCAGTTTCTCTCTGGCTGCGTTTACACAGGCAGCCCAATTCTGATCTTTTTTTCCCACTAATTGGTCTTTTGACCAATCACATCAGATATTTTCACATCAGATCTTTTCTGATTAGTGAAAGGGGAAAAAAAGATCAGAATTGGTGCTGCCTGTCGAAATGCAACCTCTGTGTGTACATAGACTGATTTGGCATCAGATTGGCTTAGATTCCCTTTTCTTCTGTCCGCCGTCACCCTGTACTGTACAAGAGGAAAAGGGTTGTGGCGCTATTAACTGTACAGGTTTCCTGTTTGGTGGAAGGGGTCTCGCATACCAGAGCGCTAGCACACACACACACACACACACATTCACACAGACAGGCACGCATGCACACACACTCTCTCTGTCTTTCTCTGAAACACTTCGAATGCCGTGCACACCTCTCTCTTTCTCTCTGCCTCTGTCTTTATGGGAATGCCACTCTGACTGGCCCGTTATGCAACGAGAGGGGAGCCCTCCCCTTCCACCAGAGTTGCTGCTGGACTTCTCTGAGCTTCCTAAAAGCTTTTAGCTTTAACACAGTGCCCGGGACACACAGAGGCCCGTTTCTCCTTCCTCTCTCTACCCCAGGGGAGGAGTGTATTGTCTTGTGAGGACCTGATTGCCTTGAATCAGCCATCAATTATTCAAACGATGGCAGATAGCCTCCACCTATAGCGACGCACGGCAAAGGGGCTTTCAGGAGGAAGGGAAGTAGAGAGAGTGAGACCAACTCGGCCTAGACCTCAGTAATCAATATAGGCCTTGGCAACTTGCTCTCTGTCCCACTCTCTCTCTCTCTCGGTCCCATGTTCTCCCTCGCTCTTCCTTTCGCTCTCTCACACTCTCTCTCTCCCTCCCTCTCTCTCTCTTTGCGTGGGACTGTGACAGCCATGTGAGCCTTGTGGAGAGGCATACTGCCGTGTCTGTGGAGGCCACCGTGTAGGCCCGGCCGAGGTTTGGAAACATGCCCGTACGCGTCCCAGTCCCAGCTCCGCTTATTCAAAATTGAAACCCGCCCTCTCTGTTTGTCTCTGTCTTTCTCCAGCGGGCCCCGTCGGTCGTCTGAGCCGAGCTGATGAGCTGTAAGTGAGCTTGATGAATGTCCCCGTTCACCCGTGACACCTGGTTCCCCCAAAACACTGGGGCTGAAGGAACCTCAGGGATACAGGGGGGGAAGAAAAAGGACTGGCTCTTTCTTGGACGGGTCCGACAGTTTTAGGGACCACCCAGGATTTGTGTGCAAGAGGTTTTCTCTACTACTTGTAATTTCTTTCTGAACATGGTCTCCATGAAGAGGCCTCTGGCACACCTTTTCCTCCTGTACTTTAGTCACTGTCACTGACTCACAAAGACCTGAACACTGTCTGATGTCACCACCCACACAGGCTGACCTTCCAGGCTCCCAGACCTGGAAACCTTTCCTCTTCTCTCCCAGTCTGTTTGCTAATAGAATATCGGCTTACCCATGGAGCCGGCGCTGGCCGTTCCACTCCCCCAAAAAGACAACAGCCCAGGTTTAAAGAGCCGTTTATCCTAATGAAGTGTAAATCACACCTGCTCCGGCTGAAGAGGGGACGTTTTTTCTCTTCTTCTCACCCTCGTCTTCGACGTGTGAACATTCCACCAGGTTTCCTCTCTGCCTTTCCTGTCTGTAGCGGAGACCAAGACACACGGAGACCTCCCTCCCTCCCTCTCTGGGTGGGGTGGGGGGGGGTTGTTCGTTGGAAGAGTTGGATAACAATGGCTGCCGTCCAAGGTTGGCTAATAGTATCTGACACACTGTGCAATTTTGAGGCTTATCTCAACATTGTTTTTACAGCTGTAATTAAGCCACCTAATCAGAAGCACATTGGTCAGGACAGTCTGGGGCTGTGAGGGAGCACACACACACACACACACAGTGAGCTCTGTTCAGCCCCGCGGCGCAGCAGCAGCACTGGGATGGTGGCCAGCTGGGAACTGTGGGTGGGAGAGCATCCTGACACACACACAAATACACAGTATCTGAACTAGGGCCACACTAAAACAGCACAGATGCTGAGAAGAAGCAGGTCTTGTGTGTTTGTGTTCTTGTGGTAACACTGAGTGTCTATGCAGTTATGTATGAGATATTGTGTGCCTTTGCCGTATTAGTGTGCATTGCATGTGTGTGTTTATAAAGTGAGCAATCATGCATTGGGCTTATGTGTGCACAAGTGCATTTCCATGTGTGTCCGCACATATCCTTCTGCGTGTGTGTGTGTGTGTGTGTGTGTGTGTGTGCGCGGTTGCTTTGGTGCCCTTAGAGGTGGGGCCCCACCCTTGTCAGGGCCCGGTGCCGTGTCCCCCACTCAAATGGCAGCTGCAGCATAGCCCCAGCACAGCGAGACGGAGGAGGACCAGGGCCAATGTCAACAGATGAGCTGGTCTGGACCGGCTGTCTTGCTGTGTGTTCTGATTGTAAATTGCGCTGGTGATGATTAGAGAACTCCAACACAGGATGTAGACTCTTAAAACTGTCCAGAGAAAATAATTTTCAACTATGTTCAGGAAAACCCCTCCTCTCCAACCCCGGCCCTCTTTAATTTAAACATCATGGGTTGTGTGAAGAGGTGGATGATTTGAAGGCCTCCTGAGTAAGGGGCCAGACAATGGGGTCTATTTAGTTGTTTCATCGTATCTCCTCCTACTTTCTCACACACTCACAGGCACTTACATGGACAGGTCAAGTACTGTCTGTCACCGGCACTAAGAAGGGGAAATAGTTTGGTGTTTGCTTGTTTGAACTGTACAGTATGTGTGTGTACAGTATGTTTGTTTGGAAGAGCTTTTGTTAGTTTGTATTAGCTTTACATGTTGGATGTATGCCTAAGTGTGTGTGTGTGTGTGTGTGTGTGTGTGTGTGTGTGCATGTCCAGTGTGTTTGTGTGTGCACGTACGTATGTGTTTTTCGTGTACGTTCCTAGGCGCTCGTGTGTGTTAATGCTATTATTCAGTGGTTTCTTCCTGAACATGGCTGTGTGTCTCTGTCAGTTAGTGGGTTAGGAAGATCAATGGAATCTGTACTAATAACTGCAGAGCTGTGAGGTTGACGGGGAGGAATTCATGTTGTTCTGCTCTTCTCCTCTACCGCCTCCTACTCACTGTGTCACGGGGTGCAGCCCAAATTGCACCCTATTCCCTATGTAGTCCACTACTTTTGACCAGAGCTTTATGGGACCTGGTTAAAAGTATTGGCCCTGTGTAGGGTATAGGGTACCATTTGGGATGCTCACATGATGTCATCATCGTGGGACTCTGGCTCCAAATGGAGCGCAGGCCTCGGTCGGTCGGTACGTACAGTACGTTGCTGTTTCCTAAACGTCCCCGCAAACTAACCACCGTCGCTGCTGCTGCATGTGGCTCCCACCGCCACAGCCCTGATCTCTCCCTCTCTGAATCATCACTACCCTCGAAGCATTGTGCTGATCTGGAACACTAAATGCTAGGAGTGGGGAACCCTGACGCAGGAGCTAGACTGGATGGGTTGTTTTGCTTGATGTTTCATATTGCATCCATGGATGGTATTCCGGGTTTTAGGTTTTTAAAAACCATCTGTATAGTAGTTTATATTCATCACAAGTATAGTGTGCTGATAAGATAAGTACACTTCCACTTCTAAGATAAGTACACTTCCACTTCTACGATGGGGTTGTCAATGTAGCTTGTAGCTGCAATATGTCACTTTTTGGGTGACCTGACAAAATTCACATAGAAATGCGCGTTATAGATCTTCTCAGTTTTAAGTTTCGTTTTGTGTCTTACTTTCGGTTTTGTACACCAGCTTCAAACATCTGGAAATACAATATTTTTGGTTATAGAAAATATATTTCACTGCGGTTTAGATGGTACAATGATTCTCTAAACTATACTTACTTGTTTTATCACATCAAATTAAATTAGGTGAAATATATACATTTTTAGCAATCATGAAATGGCGAAGCGATTTCTGGATAGTACATCTTTAACCCATAATGTTAATTTATTTCTCTGGTTCATTTCTCTGGGCCGGGTGCATACATTTGTCAGTAAAACAGATTTGTTAGCGTGGCCAAACACCGTGGCTACCTGTAGTCAGCTGGCGGATGGCGTTTCACATTCCCTGACCCCTGCATCGCCAAGGCGGTGTTATGTGACCATGAACGTGTTAACAGGGCCAGAATCCTCTCAGCATGTCCTTAGGCCTAATTTAGATTTGTGTGTTTTTCTCCACCACTGTGCCTCCTTCCTCTCTGCTCCCCTCCACCTTCCCTTCCTCACAGCTCCACAGATATTTAGTTTCTTCCAATTTTGTATATTTTTTTTCTAGGAGTGGAGAGGAGGGAGGCAGGGGGAACATAAGTTTGTGTGACTTGACTGGAACAGTGTGTCGCTGCTTCAATGTTTGGCAGCGAGTCCCCTCCCTCCCTCCTTCCTTCCCTCCCTCCTTCCTCCCCCCGCCCACCTCCACAGAAATGTCCAGCTTGATTTAATCAGGAGGGGAAGGGAATTTTTTTTACTGGGCTTGGGACCAAAGTGGCAACTGCGTGGGGACAGGTCTGACCCTGCCTGCAACTGGGGCGGCCGGGGACGCTAGACAACAAAGAGGCAGAGTGAGCTCAGGAGGCGGACTGGGTGAGAGGAAAGGAGAGGGGGTGAGAGGGTGTGGGGGATTGTGGAGGACTGGAGTTGAACAGAAGATGTTAATATGTCCCTTAGGTGGCGTGGTGAGAGCAGTTGCAAACATGCCGGGCTTTGACATGGAGGGAAAGTATTTCCTCCCACGGTGGCTACCCCCCACCCCCGCTGAGCCAGTTCAGACTTTAGAGCCGACATTAAATTCCTGTCGACAAGCTCCGGGTAGGAAACAGAGGCCGTGTTCCCTGTCGCCATGACCCCCAATCCTGGCAGGAGCTTCAGGAGAACTCCTGTCCTCCCCTCTCTCTCTTCTCCTACCTCCTTCCTTCTCTCTTTCTCTCTCGTCTTCCCTCAGACCCGGGTGTTTCTTGCCTGTTTATACAAAACGGATGGTTACTGCTGAGCTCGCCGGCGTGCGATTCACTGACAAAAAAACAAACAAAACCAGCAAGTCCATACACACACACGTTCATTTACACACACACACACAGACACTAGCACACACAGAATAATGAGATGAAAAATTGAGAGAAAATGTAAGCCGTGTGAAGAGAAAGTAAATGAAAAACAAATCATGGTGTGGTTTGGAATGCAGTGTGTGAGTGGAGGTCAATAGCAGAGTGATTCTCTGACTGTGGCACGGTCGTCCAGTTATTAACTAGTGTTTGAAACAAGATCACACAGTAATCTTAGTCCTCTACAGTTCACCTTTCTACAAATTACCCCAGCTTTCAGAGTAGGTAAAAGACTCATTACCTCTCCTCCTAGTTACATTTCTCATGGAGGTTACCCAGTTGCAGGCAGGGTCAGACCTGTCCCCACGCTGTCCCCCGGGCAGAACAACAGATTTTTACCTTGTCAGCTCGGGGATTCGATCTTGCAACCGTTAGGTTACAAGTCCAACATGAGGCTACCTGCTGCCCCATACACACCTCCATGTTTGGTAAAGCGTAGCAATCTTACACATGGAGGTTACATTACTCATGGAGATTACATTACACATGGAGGTTACATTACACATGGAGTTTACATTACACATGGAGTTTACATTACTCATGGAGCTTACATTACACATGGAGGTTACATTACATTACTCATGGAGATTACATTACATTACTCATGGAGGTTACATTACTCATGGAGGTTACATTACTCATGGAGGTTACATTACATTACTCATGGAGGTTACATTACATTACTCATGGAGGTTACATTACATTACACATGGAGGTTACATTACACATGGAGGTTACATTACATTACTCATGGAGGTTACATTACATTACTCATGGAGGTTACATTACATTACACATGGAGGTTACATTACTCATGGGGGTTACAATACTCATGGGGGTTACATTACTCATGGGGGTTACATTACTCATGGAGGTTACATTACTCATGGAGGTTACATTACTCATGGAGGTTATATTACACACGGAGGTTACATTACACATGGAGGTTACATTACATTACTCATGGAGGTTACATTACATTACTCATGGAGGTTACATTACTCATGGAGGTTACATTACTCATGGAGGTTATATTACACACGGAGGTTATATTACACACGGAGGTTACATTACACATGGAGGTTACATTACATTACACATGGAGGTTACATTACATTACTCATGGAGGTTACATTACTCATGGAGGTTACATTACTCATGGAGGTTATATTACACACGGAGGTTACATTACACATGGAGGTTACATTACATTACACATGGAGGTTACATTACATTACACATGGAGGTTACATTACATTACACATGGAGGTTACATTACATTACACATGGAGGTTACATTACTCATGGAGGTTACATTGCATTACTCATGGATGTTACATTACACATGGAGGTAACATTACATTACTCATGGAGGTTACATTACTCATGGAGGTTACATTACATTACTCATGGAGGTTACATTACATTACTCATGGAGGTTACATTACATTACACATGGAGGTTACATTACACATGGAGATTACATTACACATGGAGATTACATTACTCATGGAGGTTACATTACATTACACATGGAGGTTACAGTACATTACTCATGGAGGTTACATTACATTACTCATGGAGGTTACATTACATTACTCATGGAGGTTACATTACATTACACATGGAGGTTACATTACACATGGAGGTTAATTTACACATGGAGGTTACATTACATTACACATGGAGGTTACATTACACATGGAGATTACATTACACATGGAGATTACATTACACATGGAGATTACATGACACATGGAGATTACATTACTCATGGAGGTTACATTACATTACACATGGAGGTTACATTACTCATGGAGGTTACATTACTCATGGAGGTTACATTACACATGGAGGTTACATTACTCATGGAGGTTACATTACACATGGAGGTTACATTACATTACTCATGGAGATTACATTACATTACTCATGGAGGTTACATTACACATGGAGGTTACATTACACATGGAGATTACATTACTCATGGAAGTTACATTACATTACACATGGAGGTTACATTACACATGAAGATTACATTACATTACACATGGAGGTTACATTACTCATGGAGGTTACATTACTCATGGAGGTTACATTACACATGGAGGTTACATTACATTACACATGGAGGTTACATTACATTACACATGGAGGTTACATTACTCATGGAGGTTACATTACATTACACATGGAGGTTACATTACATTACACATGGAGGTTACATTACACATGGATATTACATTTCTCATGGAGATTACATTACTCATGGAGATTACATTACACATGGAGGTTACATTACTCATGGAGGTTACATTACATTACACATGGAGGTTACATTACTCATGGAGGTTACATTACACATGGAGGTTACATTACATTACTCATGGAGATTACGTTACATTACACATGGAGGTTACATTACACATGGAGGTTACATTACACATGGAGGTTACATTACACATGGAGGTTACATTACACATGGAGATTACATTACACATGGAGATTACATTACTCATGGAGGTTACATTACATTACACATGGAGGTTACATTTCTCATGGAGGTTACATTACTCATGGAGATTACATTACACATGGAGGTTACATTACACATGGAGATTACATTACACATGGAGTTTACATTACACATGGAGGTTACATTACATTACACATGGAGGTTACATTACTCATGGAGGTTACATTACATTACACATTGAGGTTACATTACATTACACATGGAGGTTACATTACATTACACATGGAGGTTACATTACTCATGGAGGTTACATTACTCATGGAGGTTACATTACATTACTCATGGAGGTTACATTACTCATGGAGGTTACATTACTCATGGAGGTTACATTACACATGGAGGTTACATTACATTACACATGGAGGTTACATTACACATGGAGATTACATTTCTCATGGAGGTTGCATTACTCATGGAGGTTACATTACACATGGAGAATTCCCTTGTAACGAGACTGTGACGTAGCTTGATCTCCGTTCTCCCTGAGTGAAAGAGGTGCGCACTGTGACAGACACTCTAACACTGAGTCAGAGGTTTAGGTACTTTGACAAATTTCCCAAATGTGCTGCTGTTCCCCTTTAGGACCTGTAGCTAAGTGAATTTTATGTTGTTAATGTAGCTCTGCAAAGCGGTAACACGATAGCACAGCCGAGCTCTGACACCTTGCCTAGCAGCTTGGACAGCCTTTGTTATCCTTATCCTATTACAACCATAGCGCTTACAAGTTTAGACTAGCCCTGGCTAATTTAGACTAGCCCTGGCTAATTTAGACTAGCCCTGGCTAATTTAGACTAGCCCTGGCTAATTTAGATAAGGGCCTAGCCCTGTGCTGTCTGGTGATGACCTACTACACTGTAACTCTTAGTAAATTAGACTAGCCCTGGCTAATTTAGACTAGCCCTGGTTAATTTAGATGAGGGCCTAGACCTGTCTGCTGTCCCTGGTGTGTGTTACAATGTACTGTACTCGCTGGCCCCTGGCCCTGGGGAGCCGTGGTCTGGGAAGGGTTCAGAGCCGGGGACTTGGACGGGAACCGAACAGATTTATACGTGTTTCAGTTGGAATAACCCAGGGATATGTCCCAGGGTTGTCTGGTTGTTTCAGCGAGGGGGGATTTTCTAAAAGTCGTCTCCTGTTTCTACTGGGTCAGCGTTTTGTCCTACTGAGGACATCACGTGGTGACAGGAGGCATTAAAATGCACATTTCTCCTTTTTTTCTTCTTTCTCTCCGTTCTCTTGACCTAATTCCTTTTCCACGACTGCCGTGCTGTTGCTTTCCTGTCTGCCGGTGGCTCTGAACAGTCTACGCCAAACACATATGACTTTAACTGTATTTAAAAATCTGTTACACAACTGTACTGTTATTGTTAAGTCTATTCGGCGTACGCCTTTACCTGGGCGGACATGACATTATGCTTTAATGGACGAACCAGAGCAATTTATAAGGATCTTAAAAGACGTTTTAAAATGTGAGACTTTGGACCACACATACATGAAGTACATTTTGCTTTTCGTTAACCGTTACTCAACCACAACCTCCTCAGATGAATAACAAGTATTTTCCTTGTCTGTCTCTGTGGCTAGATCTACCATTACAACTAAGGCTTGATTTCAAAAGACATTTTTCTTCCCCTTTAAACAAAACACACATCTCTTTCTAATGGCGCGCCTGAGAATGGACAGTTTACTGTAAAAAACAAAATACACATCTCTTTCTAATGGCGCGCCTGAGAATGGACAGTTTACTGTAAAAAACAAAACAAGCCAAGGCAAAGAATTGACCCTGAAATATGAAACTGTGATATATTTGAGAGGACTAAAAGAAACCTAACATTACTCTTTATAGTCACATTATTAATATGCAGCACACTTTTTAAAGAGGATGCACTCATATTTCAGGTTTGAGAGTCACGAAACGAACCAAAGCTGGTTGGGCGTCTTTCATATTTCTGTGAGTGTGTGCACGCTCTGATGATGCCTGTACTGACACTCAGCCAGTGCCTAACCTGATTCATTACTTTGGTTACTGTTTCCACAGACCCATAAAGAAATCATTTGGGTTAAAGGAAATGATTAAGTGTTATTAATATTTTGTCAGTATTTTTCCTGTTTCTGGAGCTGATGTTATAATGAACTGTTAGAACCTAAATGGCTCCTTTCTGTGGACAACTAGCTGTGAAACCGCATGAGTGTCCTTGGGGCGGGCTGGTTGGTGTTTGTACGTGTGTGTGTGTGTGTGTGTGTGTGTCTGCGTGTGTACCAGGCCCTGCTGGCTTCAGCTTGGGAAACCACTGGGACGTCTTCCAAAAGGACTGACTGTCGACTGGTTTGTTGACTCAATAATGGTTAGAGGGGCAAGTGTAGCCATCTTAGGAGAGGGAGGGGAGGGGAGAGAGAGAGTGAGGGAGGGGAGAGAGTGAGGGAGGGGAGAGAGGGGGAGAGAAGGAGAGAGAGAGAGGGGGAGAGAGAAGGAGAGAGAGAGAGGGGGAGAAAAGGAGAGAGAGGGAGGGAGAGAGAGAGGGAGAGAAGGAGAGAGAGAGATATATAATCAACTGGTGCTTTTGGAAGTCTGCAATGTGTAGCTGGAGGGCAGTAGATTTTTTAAGAGCTCTCACCTCATGGTATAATTTCATACAATTTGAATGACAAACTGCCCTGGACTGGCAGCCATTACCACTCCACACATACACAGGCCAAAACAGGGCTGACTGGACCCCAGACAAGACCAGTCTAGGACCACCAGTACACTCACTCCCTACTGCTGTTACAAAACGCAGGGTGGAGTGGGTATAGCCCCCCTGCCCTCCATCCCCCTCTCCTGGGCATACTGCCTGTGAAATGTACCTCTTTATTTTCCCTTCCCTGAAAATGGACTGGGGCGCTGAAGAGACTCTTATCCAAAGCTGTCTGGGCCGTGTTATTTTAAATTTATGGGACAAAGTCCCGTCTCTGGTAGTCATCAGAGAGCAGTAGTTTGTAAACCTCTTTAATCTGGCCTGGCCTACGTATTAACACTGAACACTGAGATCAGGAACCTAAACATAATAATAATATCAGACAGAAGGCCGTCAGCGGCAGGTCAGCTCTAACAGGCTTTTTTTATTCCCCTTTCTTTCACACCCTTTCAGTGTGGTTGTACTGCCGATCCAATGGGAGGCTGCCGGTTTCACTCCGTCATTGCTGTTTGTAATGAAAAACTCTGGAGGTTTCGCCAAATATGTAAGTTTTTTTACTGGACAATTAAATTTTGTTTTGAAAGAGCTTTGATGCTTTGTGTTACCGTCATGTACTGTAGATAAAAAAATACACATAAAAAGTTTTCATACGGTATATGTACTTTGATCAATACCACGTAATATTTAGATATTTTGGAATATAATGCATTTATTTTGTAACATTTCTTCCGGCGATGACTGAATCATTCAATTAGACGTCATGTTTTCACATGTTTAGTGACTCACGTGATCAAACACATGTATC
This sequence comes from Oncorhynchus clarkii lewisi, assembly GCF_045791955.1. NCBI lineage: Eukaryota > Metazoa > Chordata > Actinopteri > Salmoniformes > Salmonidae > Oncorhynchus > Oncorhynchus clarkii. The sequence continues at coordinate 68,817,923 of NC_092156.1, read as the reverse complement.
TTATTTATTCCACCATTCATTTTACTGTATCGTCGTTGTTGCTGATGGAAGTTACTGCCATACTGTGTGCACATGTTAATCAACTTACACTCAACAGTAGATTTCACCCTTTCCCTTCTGACTTACCTATCCAAATCACTGGGGAGGCCCTTGTTTAATCAGAGGGGCAGGTGTTATTTCTCCACAGCGCACTACTACTATAGCTTATGAAGTAGCAAGCTGCGTCTGGCGAATGGTCAATATCCTCCCAGATCAATAATGTTCACATTTTGGCCGCCACAGGCACTGACAGCTACGGATTTGATTATTCTTTTGTCGGAGTGAAGAACGGCTGTAGTGTGATGGGAGAATGTCTTGTCGGAGTGAAGAACGGCTGTAGTGTGATGGGAGAATGTCTTGTCGGAGTGAAGAGGGGCTGTAGTGTGATGGGAGAATGTCTTGTCGGAGTGAAGAACGGCTGTAGTGTGATGGGAGAATGTCTTGTCGGAGTGAAGAACGGCTGTAGTGTGATGGGAGAATGTCTTGTCGGAGTGAAGAACGGCTGTAGTGTGATGGGAGAATGTCTTGTCGGAGAGAAGAACGGCTGTAGTGTGATGGGAGAATGTCTTGTTGGAGTGAAGAACGGCTGTAGTGTGATGGGAGAATGTCTTGTCGGAGTGAAGAGGGGCTGTAGTGTGATGGGAGAATGTCTTGTCGGAGTGAAGAACGCTGTAGTGTGATGGGAGAATGTCTTGTCGGAGTGAAGAGGGGCTGTAGTGTGATGGGAGAATGTCTTGTCGGAGTGAAGAACGGCTGTAGTGTGATGGGAGAATGTCTTGTCGGAGTGAAGAACGGCTGTAGTGTGATGGGAGAATGTCTTGTCGGAGTGAAGAACGGCTGTAGTGTGATGGGAGAATGTCTTGTCGGAGTGAAGAACGGCTGTAGTGTGATGGGAGAATGTCTTGTCGGAGTGAAGAGGGGCTGTAGTGTGATGGGAGAATGTCTTGTCGGAGTGAAGAGGGGCTGTAGTGTGATGGGAGAATGTCTTGTCGGGAACATATTTAGATCTCCTGTTCATTATTTCTGTATTTTCTAGTTTGAGTTTGGGGGAAGAGGTATTTGGTGGGGGTCAAACCACACTCCAGGTAGGGACAAATACTGAACACTAGCTACAACATTACTGCAGTTAGGACCGTGATCTATAGGTTGCAGAATAGAGAATTCACAGCGTTGACCTGTTCATCACAATGAAGGCATAGTTCCCATTGAGATATTTCTGTAGTAATTCAACCCCCACACAATTCTATTATATTTCATTCTATTCCATCCACGCCTGCCGTAAATGGTCAACAAGACAATTAGCAGCGTGGTTCTTGTCAGTCAAGCCACTGGTCTACCAACACTATGTTCTCTGAGCTGAAATCAAGCAGGCAGACCAGGGAGAAAAGACTGTATGTAGTGAGACTGAGAGCGGCTCGATCGATCGGGAGAATGTGCTTGGTGATGGAATAGGAAGCATTACCAGTGTAGCCTATACTAGGTGTTCGTTTGGAGACTTTCTGTCGGAGAGGGCTGGGTTGACACCTCGGATCACAGTTTGATCGATGGACGAGCAGCCTCTCGCCGACCCAGTCCTATTAAGGTGGATGTTTTCAAAGTTTGGGCCGGGCACTGGGGAAAAAATAGGAAACGACATGGAGAGGAAGTGGAGCCTGAGAGGCTGACACGCTTCATAGACACTCCTCCCTGGCTGCCCGCCGCGCTGTCGGGGGTCAAGTAGCTATCTCTCCTCTCCTCGGCTGTGGGCAGTGTTTGTCTCCAACTTACTGAATCTCTAACAGAGAGAGGGATTGCCTTAAACACACACAGGCGCGCACATGTTCTCACAAAGACACACACAGACCCCTATACACACACACAACACACCCAACAAAACACAGGTTTAGGTTAGGCGAATGATAGTGGTGAGGTTCAGTCCTGTGCAATGAACAGTTTACAGAGTTACTGTATTGCACATAGGTTCCATATAAGGGATGTTTGTGCCCCAGCACATCCACTGTGTGGATCAATGCTCTCCTGCTGTCACAGGGCAGTCAGCTGGCTGAGGCAGCCAAGGGAGCCCTGCCAGACCCACGGAGGGAGAGATGTTTACTGTACGTTTTATATTTATTTCACTTTTGTTTATCTATTTCACTTGCTTTAGCAATATAAACATATGTTTCCCATGTCAATAAAGCCCCTTTAAATTGAGAGAGGGAGGGAGAGGGAAGGCATTAAGAGAGGGGGAGAGAGAAAGGGGGAGAGGGAAGGCATTAAGAGAGGGGGAGAGAAAAAGGGGGAGAGGGAAGGAATTAAGAGAGGGGGAGAGAGAAAGGGGTAGAGGGAAGGAATTAAGAGAGGGGGAGAGGGAAGGCATTGAGAGAGGGGGAGAGAGGGGGGAGAGAGGGGGGGGAAGGCATTGAGAGAGGGAGGAGAGTGAAGGCATTGAGAGAGAGGGGGGAGACTTTGAGAGAGAGAAAAGGAGAGAGAGGGGGAGATGGAAGGCATTGAGAGAGATGGGGGGAGACATTGAGAGAGAGAAAAGGAGAGAGGGGGGGAGAGTGAAGGCATTGAGAGAGAGGGGGGGAGACATTGAGAGAGAGAGAAAAGGAGAGAGGGGGGAGATGGAAGGCATTGAGAGAGGGGGAGAGTGAAGGCATTGAGAGAGGGGGGGAGACATTGAGAGAGAGAAAAGGAGAGAGAGGGGGGAGATGGAAGGCATTGAGAGAGAGGGGGGAGATGGAAGGCATTGAGAGAGGGGGAGAGTGAAGGCATTGAGAGAGGGGGGAGACATTGAGAGAGAGGGGGGAGATGAAAGGCATTGAGAGAGAGGTGGGGGAGACATTGAGAGAGAGAAAGGAGAGAGAGGGGGGAGATGGAAGGCATTGAGAGAGAGGGGGGAGACATTAAGAGAGAGAAAAGGAGAGAGAGGGGGGGAGTGAAGGCATTGAGAGAGAGGGGGGAGACATTGAGAGAGAGAAAAGGAGAGAGGGGTGGGGTGGAAGGCATTGAGAGAGAGAGAGGGAGCGTTAAGTCTCTGTGTGTAGAGGAGATGGAGGATAGTAGTCAGTCGGGGCGAGCCGCGAGACACGCTGCACCTTGACCACCTATTATGAAGCTCTTTGCCACGATGTCAAGTGAAAGCAAGTTAATTGGGTGGAGCTGTAGAGCATGTTAGGGCCGTGGTTGAGGCCTGCCGGCTTGACAGTTGAGTGTCAGCAGGACCCAGTGGAGTGTGACTGAGAGACAGAACGCTGTCACTAGGTCTGCCGTAGGGCCGCCAGGGCTGTTAGTGAGAGAGAGCCCCCCCACGCCACACACAAACACATTCCCTTTCCGTCAGCCCCAGAGTCTGACGCACGGCTAGAGATTGCCCATACCGCAAAATGAAATGCAGCATTCCCCATCACACTCGGAGAGGAAAATCACCTATGCTTAACGGAAGGGGAAAAACAACAACGTATACCTCCTAGACTTGGGTTTTAAAGGTGTTGTTTTCAAAAATGGTGTATGTACATCAAAATGGACAGTTGTTGATAAATTACTGGCATTTGTTTATCTACGCTGATTCATAGTTATTTAGTGAAGTGTTGAGTTTAATCAAATCAAACTCCATGATGTTGTTTAATGCACCTAGATTTGATGCTTCATTTTCTGTGCTGCTTTACATGCAAGCAAATTATATAGGAATTATAAAAATCGTAATAGAAAAAATTATCAACAACGCTTCAAGAATACCCATTAACAATGTAGAAAAGTGTTCAAAAAGGATTTGGCTAGTTTTAGTTAGACTTCAAATAATCCTTTTTGAACATATTCCACACTGTAATGCTGTATTCCTAACACATACGGACCTACCTGAATAGGACTTATTCAATGTAAATAGAACCCAATTGTTCCCTCTTTAAATGACAGATTCCCCAGGGTGGAGGGATACCGTGCCTTCACAGATAGTGTGTGAGTGCTCCGCCCGGCGGGGACGCTGCCCATTTATCTTCCTAAAGCTCACATCCAATCTGCCTCACCGCTGACAGAGGAAAATGAGACAATCGCTTTTGTACCGTTCAGAGGAAGAAGTGATAGTATGAAGAAGTGATATTCAGCAGCTCCCTCCTCCTCTTCTCTCCTCCCCTCGTCTCAAACGACAAAATAGACCCTAAACAGATAGGATTGAATGATAGATGAGAAGTGAAGAAATGGGACCCGTCCCAACCGTCCAGGACAGTAGATCATTGTGTTTTACACCACATTTGTCTGACTGGGGTTGTGATATGATATTTGTACGGAAGCGGTTGGTTGGGATAGATGGACCCAGGCAGCAGTCCCATACCCCCTCCCCCCATTTCAACAGGCTTCTCAACACACTCAACTGGACCATAATAGAGGCCTTATGAAACTGATGGGCCAGAGCATGGTCTCTATTCTGTGTCGCACAAAGCATTTGACAAGGTTGTTAGGACCTTGCCCAGGCCAACGCTCCACTCGCCGATTAGGCTAATTCCTTTGATTGGGGGAGGCTGGTACTGCTGAGAAGAGGTGTAGGCAACCGCATTGAATTGAGCTTTAGTTGTCTTTAATTTTTTACTGGAGAGATTAAGTCAGAGCTATTCATTCATTAAGGGAAAATGGGGCTGAACATGACAGGATGCATGATGTATTGTCCCCCGATTTGAGGCGGCTGATCTCAGTAGGAGGATCTGTCTGATTAAAAACCAGCCCTGCAGCGAGACACAGGCCCTTTGACACTGAATTAAGCACTGGCCTTGGGCGATGTTGAGATATAATTATATTAATATGATTATCTCTGCAAACAATGCAATATTTACCAAGCAAACGCATCTCATTTAATCAAACTGTTCTTTTTTAAATGTATTTTAAGTTCCAGCGATACCCATGAAACTGTAATTTTAAAGAAGATTGCTCGTTGAATGTGCTATAGCCTACTGCTAAGGCAGTTGATGGGAGTCTTTAGACACCTACAGTACAGTGAGTTCTACTTTGAACCATATCAGTATTTCATCAAGTTTTTATACTCACATTCATCTCCTTAAGTTAATCCAATCACCTAAAGCTGTGGAAATCAAATTCCTGCAGCATTTCTCTCATTGTCAGGATGCTTCCTGTCTGCTCCTCTACTTGGGCCGTTCCTCCTGTTCTGGGAGTAGGTCTCTAAACTGCTTATAGGCCCATTACCACACACCCTGAACCATTATGGTTACGCTTAAAACACCATCAGCACTTGTTTACAGAGGACGAAATCCGCAACTTGAAAAGAACTGGAATAATTGAATACTTTTTAATTCACATTTATGGTATAGGGTACTGTTTGAAAGCCTTGTATGTTATATTACTTAAGCAATCGTCAAAATAATTGATCAGAAAGTGCCACCCAGGCCTATAGTAATAATATATTATTTTTTAATGTACTGCAGAATCCATGACTTGCTGTATTAAAGGCCTTTAGTTACTGTGCCTAGCCTGTTGGTTGTACTGGATGACTGAATGGGAGATATTCTTAGATATTGTTTTTTTACTCATTCATTTACAGTTCAAAGACCAATAATAAACACATCTGCTGATTTTATGTAAAAAATAAAATGTTTTTTTTTACGTTTCCCATAATTGTAAAAAGACACTGATACGTTTGGGGTCGGTTGTAATTTTCCCCAAAGTTCTTAACAAAGAAAAGGGAAGAAGAAGTGGGTAAGAAAAATCAATAAGCCATTTTAGTCTCTATCTATCAAAGCGGATTCCTCCCTGTCTGTTTTAAAGCGGGGACGTGGCACTTTAATAGGGTAGCGCCAGGCTGGTTGAAATGTATGCCAATGATTCCTGTCATTTCCTGGCAGGCCCGGCCATGGTTCACTGAGCTCCCCACTTCTCCCTTGTCAGCTCCACTGAAGACAAGCATTTAGTTGCAAACTTTGAGCAGGTTGCCGCTCGCGCAAACCAGAAATGATGTGACTGCTGCTTCTTTCACCTCCCTGACAACCCCTCCCTTAGCTACACCACCGCACTGCCCAATGTCACTTGCGGTCAAATAGGGGGTCTGGTCTGCCCCCCCCCCCCACTCTTAACAGGGGGAACATGCTGATTTTAGAGGAAGAAGGGCCAAGAGAAATAAGGGATGGGGCTGGATAGGTGTGGGGAAGCTCAGATACATAGGAGAGAGAATGATACCAAAAAAGAGAAGAGTTCCCTCTTGGTTCTCAGGAGACAAGTTGATATTGTATGAAGAAAAGATTAGGGGTCATCTGTTGACCTTTGAACCTGTACTGTAGTTCTCAGATTCTATGTTATAAATATCAGTAATGATAAGGAGTCATTTTATCAGTTGACCTGAACCAATGTCCGCAACAGTCCGTCCCATTTTATCTGTTGATTTCAACTTGTCTACCAAACCGTGAAGGTTGTTTTCAGCATGCCTATACATAGTATACAGTGCCCTCTGCATTTTGAATTCTTTTGATTGTACAGTGCCTTGCGAAAGTATTCGGCCCCCTTGAACTTTGCAACCTTTTGCCACATTTCAGGCTTCAAACATAAAGATATAAAACTGTATTTTTTTGTGAAGAATCAACAACAAGTGGGACACAATCATGAAGTGGAACGACATTTATTGGATATTTCAAACTTTTTTAACAAATCAAAAACTGAAAAATTGGGCGTGCAAAATTATTCTGCCCCCTTAAGTTAATACTTTGTAGCGCCACCTTTTGCTGCGATTACAGCTGTAAGTCGCTTGGGGTATGTCTCTATCAGTTTTGCACATCGAGAGACTGACATTTTTTCCCATTCCTCCTTGCAAAACAGCTCGAGCTCAGTGAGGTTGGACGGAGAGCATTTGTGAACAGCAGTTTTCAGTTCTTTCCACAGATTCTCGATTGGATTCAGGTCTGGACTTTGACTTGGCCATTCTAACACCTGGATATGTTTATTTTTGAACCATTCCATTGTAGATTTTGCTTTATGTTTTGGATCATTGTCTTGTTGGAAGACAAATCTCCGTCCCAGTCTCAGGTCTTTTGCAGACTCCATCAGGTTTTCTTCCAGAATGGTCCTGTATTTGGCTCCATCCATCTTCCCATCAATTTTAACCATCTTCCCTGTCCCTGCTGAAGAAAAGCAGGCCCAAAACATGATGCTGCCACCACCATGTTTGACAGTGGGGATGGTGTGTTCAGCTGTGTTGCTTTTACGCCAAACATAACGTTTTGCATTGTTGCCAAAAAGTTCAATTTTGGTTTCATCTGACCAGAGCACCTTCTTCCACATGTTTGGTGTGTCTCCCAGGTGGCTTGTGGCAAACTTTAAACGACACTTTTTATGGATATCTTTAAGAAATGGCTTTCTTCTTGCCACTCTTCCATAAAGGCCAGATTTGTGCAATATACGACTGATTGTTGTCCTATGGACAGAGTCTCCCACCTCAGCTGTAGATCTCTGCAGTTCATCCAGAGTGATCATGGGCCTCTTGGCTGCATCTCTGATCAGTCTTCTCCTTGTATGAGCTGAAAGTTTAGAGGGACGGCCAGGTCTTGGTAGATTGGCAGTGGTCTGATACTCCTTCCATTTCAATATTATCGCTTGCACAGTGCTCCTTGGGATGTTTAAAGCTTGGGAAATCTTTTTGTATCCAAATCCGGCTTTAAACTTCTTCACAACAGTATCTCGGACCTGCCTGGTGTGTTCCTTGTTCTTCATGATGCTCTCTGCGCTTTTAACGGACCTCTGAGACTATCACAGTGCAGGTGCATTTATACGGAGACTTGATTACACACAGGTGGATTGTATTTATCATCATTAGTCATTTAGGTCAACATTGTATCATTCAGAGATCCTCACTGAACTTCTGGAGAGAGTTTGCTGCACTGAAAGTAAAGGGGCTGAATAATTTTGCACGCCCAATTTTTCAGTTTTTGATTTGTTAAAAAAGTTTGAAATATCCAATAAATGTCGTTCCACTTCATGATTGTGTCCCACTTGTTGTTGATTCTTCACAAAAAAATACAGTTTTATATCTTTATGTTTGAAGCCTGAAATGTGGCAAAAGGTCGTAAAGTTCAAGGGGGCCGAATACTTTCACAAGGCACTGTATACTTCAAAAGTTTGGATTTGAAATCAAACCATGACTATTAAAGTGCAGACTCTCAGCTTTAATTTGAGGGTATTTTCATCCATGTCGGGTGAACCGTTTAGAAATTGCAGCACAGTTGAAGTCGGAAGTTTACATACACTTAGGTTGGAGTCATTAAAACTAGTTTTTCAACCACTCCACAAATTTCTTGTTAACAAACTATATTTTCAGCAAGTCGGTTAGGACATCTACTTTGTGCATGACACAAGTAATTTTTCCAACAATTGTTTACAGACATATTTTTACAATTATCATTCACTCTATCACAATTCCAGTGGGTCGGAAGTTTACGTACACTAAGTTGACTGTGCCTTTAAACAGCTTGGAAAATTCCAGAAAATTATGTCATGGCTTTCGAAGCTTCTGATAGGCTAATTGACATTTGATTCAATTGGAGGTGTACCTGTGGATGTATTTCAAGGCCTACCTTCAAACTCAGTGCCTCTTTGCTTGATATCATGGGAAAATCTAAAGAAATCAGCCAAGACCTCAAAAAAATGGTAGACTTCCACAAGTCTGATTCATCCTTGGGAGAAATTTCCAAACGCCTGAAGGTACCACATTCATCTGTACAAACAATAGTACGCAAGTATAAACACCATGGGACCATGCAGCTGTCATACCGCTCAGGAAGGAGACGCGTTCTGTCTCCTAGAGATGAACGTACTTTGGTGCGAAAAGTGCAAATCAATCCCAGAACGGGCAGCAAAGGACCTTGTGAAGATACTGGAGGAAACAGGTACAAAAGTATCTATATCCACAGTAAAACGAGTCCTATTTCGACATAACCTGGAAGGCCGCTCAGCAAGGAAGAAGCCACTGCTCCAAAACCGCCATAAAAAAGCCACGGTTTGCAACTGCACATGGGGCACATCCTTACTTTTTGGAGAAATGTCCTCTTGTCTGATGAAACAAAAATAGATCAATTTGGCCATAATGACCATCGTTATGTTTGGAGGAAAAAGGGGGAGGCTTGCAAGCCGAAGAACACCATCCCAACCGTGAAGCACGGGGGTGGCAGCATCATGTTGTGGGGATGCTTTGCTGCAGGAGGGACTGGTGCACTTCACAAACTAGATGGCATCATGAGGAAAGACAATTATGTGGATATATTGAAGCAACATCTCAACACATCATTCAGGAACTTAAAGTTTGATCGCAAATGGGTCATCCAAATGGACAATGACCCCAAGCATACTTCCAAAGTTGTGGCAAAATGGCTTAAGGACAACAAAGTCAAGGTATTGGAGTGGCCATCACAAAGCCCTGACCTCCAGCCTATAGAAAATGTGTGGGCAGAACTGAAAAAGCATGTGCGAGCAAGGAGGCCTGCAAACCTGACTCAGTTACACCAGCTCTGTCAGGAGGAATGGGCCAAAATTCATCCAACTTATTGTGGGAATCTTGTGGAAGGCTACCCGAAACGTTTGATCCAAGTTAAACAATTTTAAGGTAATGCTACCAAATACTAATTGAGTGCATGTAAACTTCTGACCCATTGGGAATGTGATGAAGGAAATAAAGCTGAAATAAATCATTCTCTCTACTATTATTCTGACATTTCACATTCTTAAAATAAGGTGGTGATCCTAACTGACCTAAGACAAGGAATGTTTACGAGGATTAAATGTCAGGAATCGTGAAAAACTGAGTTTAAATGAATTTGGCTAAGGTGTATGTAAACTTCTGACTTCAACTGTAGGAGACCAAAAGTATTGGGACAAATTCACTTTATCTGTATGGAAGTAGTAAAAAGCTTAGTATTTGGTCCTATATTCCTAGCACTCAATGACTATGTAAAGCTCGAGACTGTACAAACTTGTTGGATGCATTTGCTGTTTGATTTGGTTGTGTATTAGATTATTTGGTGCCCAATAGAAATGAATGGTAAATAATGTATTGTGTCATTTTGGTGTTACTTTTATTGTAAATAAGAATAGAATATGTTTCTAAACACTTCTACATTAAATGTGGATGCTACCATGATTACGGATAATCCTGAATGAATAATGATGAGTGAGAGGTTAGTATGTCTTGGGGGTATGATATTTGTGCGTCTAACTTTCTCACTCATCGTGAATGGGCACTGTATACGTACATTGGTATCCATATTCAGCATCTTATCAATGATCCCACCACGTAGCCTATCTGTCTGTGTTGTGGCTCATCCTAACTGAATATAATGATCAGTCACTGTGACTTAGCACTGGGACTTTTGCCCCAGTCCAGCCATCTCTTTATTTGTCTGCAGAAAGTCAGTAATGTGACTACCGCATCTGACAGTCTGGTGTGCTCCTCACGTCAAGGCCATGGCCTTGTATTTTCTGCCTTGTAGCACACAGAAGTAAAAATCGCTTGTCAGGCCGAGGTGTCTGAGAGCTGACAAGATGCCCCAGTGACATTTCAGCTCGAAAGAGCAAGTGTCTTGCAACCCGACTGGTCAAATATCAAAGGTCAAGCAGGGCGAAGCTGGAGCTGAGAGCTGCTATCCGGAAGGGAAGGCAGTCTCCGACTCAGGCTATGACCAGGCAAGGCAACCCCCCCCCCCCTCTCCAGGCAGGCCGAGGCGGCCGTGCGACTGAACAAAGTGATTTTCTGTTGGGCACGGCCAGACAGTCTAGTACCTTTTATTAGCTTCAAAAGGGGAAGGGGAGCAGACATTGACATTGATTAATCTTCTAAACCGCTAGAACATGGTCGGGGGGGTTGGAGGGGGGTGAAAAGGGGGCTTGGCAGCCCCATAAGGAGGGTCACTCCAGTGGTTTGTGCAGGGGCGGAAGCACGGCCCTCTGAAATGTATTCTGACATTCATTAGAATATCTTTGACACCCATCATTGGGGGTCGTCACTTGTCAGAGTCGGTGGGTGGTGGGGATGTGTCTCCTCTCTCCGGTGATCCTGATTGCCCCCAAATCAAACTGCTGAGTGACCCTAGTTTTATGTAGATGGCAGTGATGGGATCGCTCTCTCTTTTTTTTAATGGCATAGATGGGGGAACTGCATAGGGCTAGACACTGCTCCTGCTTTAGGCTAAATGTATGAATGAGATTCAGCATTCCCTAACTACATCTGTGCTGACACACATAGAACCTACTGTACATCATATAGGAATACGTCAATCTCCCAACTCCTCTACCACTGCACCTGCTTGTTGTCAGAAATAAAACCAGCCTTTTTGCTTTCTTTGAATTTCTATTGCATTTTAATGGTGAGCATTGGGGGAGAGAGAGAGAGGTGTCAAGATCATCTGACAGCCATCAAGGCAGCAGCGGCACGGCAGTCAGAGCTGACATAAATATTTAACACGGAGGGGCCAACCTACAGCATGTCATGTCACGTCCGTGATTAGGGCGTACGGTGACCCCCTCTCATGTAACACAGGTTCACCATCGCCATGTCAGCGCCTCATAGATTCTCTATCAGAGGACGTTCCCGGCGCTCCGGTTAACCCCCATTTCCATAAACCCATTCCTACGGAACAGTACAGAGTTCCTTCCCTCCCCTTCACCCCTACGGAACATCACTCCTCCATGTGATGAGAGCCCCAGAGAGGGAGGAGGAACTCAGGCCTGTTAAGTGTGCGGAGTGTGTCGTCTATCTTGACACCTGGCCTCTGTAGAGTAGACTCTGTCTCCAGCTCTGTGTTTAGGGAAAACTTTGTTTCCCCCGACCCTTTGACTTCATTTGGTTGTTCTACAGTATCGATCGGCTGAAGCCTTTTCCCAACGTAATGTCATTGTTTGCGACCTGTCAGGCGTGATACTCCCGTGAATAATTGCCCGTCCCTAATTAGCGTGAGATCTATAAAATGGAACCTCACCTCTGTACGTTATTCCACACGGACCTTGAAGAAACAATTAAAAGCGCATAGAGGGGTAATCAATGGCAGAACATCGCTGCTGCTGTGAAATAAACGAACAAATGAAACTAAATGAAACCAATATGGCTCTGTCATAACAACATTTACTGGGGAGTTTTATTTCCTGACAAATACTGAGTAGAAGGGCAATAAACGAGGAGTTCAAATAGTGCCGAGGACAAGAGAGCGGTTAAATTAAACTTCTTGCTAAAATAATATGTGCGTACATTTACACTGTACCTCATTAATGGTGTGCATTGAGCCTCCGCTTATAAATCATCATTCGACTTCTTATACTTTTGAAAAACCTTTCCTCGGCCCTTTGCCCTTCCAGATTTTATAATATGTTCCTGATCAAGGGCGTGTGGGCACAGCAAGCATTTCTTTATACTTTATTGAACATTTTAAGAATAGTAATAAAAACCTAATCAGAATATATGATACACACACACACACACACAGGTTCATAATGAGCTAGCTCTCCACTGGAATCTCTCCGTTGCAGCAGGCCACAGCTGCATAATACAGGAATTTATTCGAGGTTTATTGGGGTCAGGCTTTCCTGCTGTAACTCTACGTGGTTTTCATGCCAATATATTAACCTCGCCAATCGATTTGTTGTGGCACTCGCTGGTCCAGAAGGAAATCATAACAGATATGAAAGTTGTAGACAAGAACAACAACTTTTTAGAGGGTAATTATCAGAGGATCCCAAAAAACAAACCAAAAAAAAAAACCAGATGGGCTGGATATTTAATTATTTGATTTGAGTAATATAAACACAGGTCTTTCTGCAGTATGTAGAGATGTACCACCCAGACCTAATACTCATTTGAAACCCTCTGAGGCCTGAATTGCACCTTATTCCCTATTTATTGCACTACTTTTGAGCAGAGCCCTAGGGCCCGGGTCAAAAGTAGTGCACTATTTAGGGAAAGGGGTGCCGCTTGGGACGTAACCCTAGTTTGCTGTATCGTCACACGCCGTGGCCCTCAGATCCCAGCTGGCATTGATGTTCATTTGAATCGATGCCGTCTAAGATGCCGTATTGCAGCTGATGTAGTCTTGTGGTGGGAGAGGCAGTAAAGTGAATAAGCTCACCAATAAATAACTGTCACACCACACATTTTCTCCCTTGGAGACGTCAGGGAAGAAGTGGCTTTGAGCAGTGGTAGTGCATTACATGGGTTCCATTGATACTGTATGAATGAACGCATGTATATCACATGCATGATTGAGGGGTAACTGATTGCATGTAATCTGATTACAAAAAAGCTGACTGTAATCAGTTACTTTATCAGCAGAAATATTGTAATCAGATTACAGATACCTTTTGAAAAAATAGATTTTGATTACTTTATCAGCAAGCACATGAAAGCTTTGCCGACCGGACGCAAAAACATTCTTTGCCCCCACCAGCCGAGAGACAAAAGCACTTCCGGACACTTCTAAACACACCACCAGTGCTCAGGGCGCTTTGCCTTTTCCAGTATGATAACTTTGGGCTGGTGGTGATGGCTCTGCCGGTAAAGAACATATTACACCACCTCTGTGGTCTTTGCCCAGACTCTTCTCTCCTTTCTCTCCTGTTCTTTGTTCAGTCACAAATCATTCTGAGGGCTGACTGAGCTCCCCGAAGTGCATCTGTGTGTTAAGTGCCCCATCCTGGGGTCTTGCGGTGTTAATCCAATTTGCCCTGAACATTTTCCAGCCAGTTCCCTGTGTAGTGCCGTGGAAGGTTGGGAGCGACACCTGGGGAAAGAGGAAGGACTCTCCGAAGAATGAGAAATCTGGGAAAAGAAGGAAGGAACTAAAGGAATAACAAGGTAGGGAATGGGAGATGGGTTCTGAGTGCTTCTGGCTACTTGTCCCTGTAGTCGTTTAACATGCACAGCGTCACACACAGAGAGAGAAACAAAGTCACTGATAAAATTTTCATGGGGAAGCCTTTTTAGGCCTGGCCCTATTGTCTTGCCCATTAGAGTCTCTGAGATATTGGGGGACGGTGACAATGGAACCCCCCCGCCTCCCCCTCCATCTCGCAGGGAGACTGAAGTGGGATGGTATTACTATTTCATGGGCCTCAGTAGAGACCACTGCTCTACTTTAGGGGTGGGTCTGTCACAGCGGAGCAGCATCCTGCTGTGGGAGTGCCTTGAGCTGCTCTGAGTGCACCGACACACCATTGTTCCACTTCAGGTCGAGTCGTGTGCGTGCGATCGTGCCCCAGAGCAGAAGAGACCCGTTGTTGTTGTGTAAAGTCTTGTTTCTCCTAGTGGTGTAACAAGGAAAGCATTTAGTACTCTGGAACAGGTCAGAGGTCAGCGTCATGGGAAATGGACAAGCAAAATGTTTCCTGTCCTCATTGAAGATGTCAAAGACCTCTTCTCAAATAATAAAATAATACGGCAATTAGGCTACCTCAAACGAACCTCTTAGGCTACCTCAAACAAACCTCTTAGGCTACCTCAAACAAACCTCTTAAGCTACCTCAACAAACCTCTTAGGCTACCTCAAACGAACCTCTTAGGCTACCTCAAACAAACCTCTTAGGCTACCTCAAACAAACCTCTTAGGCTACCTCAAACGAACCTCTTAGGCTACCTCAAACAAACCTCTTAGGCTACCTCAAACAAACCTCTTAGGCTACCTCAAACGAACCTCTTAGGCCACCTCTTGACTTACTCAACCTCAAGCAGCAGCATGGTCAAATTGAGCAATTTTAGATGCATTGTTTGAGGATGCTATTCATGCCATGGTCACAAATTAGGACAGATTGGCGATATGATTTATCCTCTTTCCATTTAGCTTGTGAGACCTTGTGAGACCTCCACCTTCTCTCTGGGGGGAGGAGTGTGTTACAGCAGTGTCCACCCAGACTGCATCCTGGAGACATTTTGAGGGTATAATTAATGAAAAATAGACTGGGTGTGACCTTTGAGCCAGGTGATTGACACAGACAGACAGTTACAATCCCTTAACCTTCACAAATGTCAGGATGTTCCTAAACTGAAGGAGTACGGCTGACTAGTACCCCTCCTCTCCTGCCTCTATATGCCACTACTGCCTGCGTCAGTCCTTCCTCCCACCGTTCATTCTGCATCACCATATTGATTTGTTTGTGAGGAGACTGTGGCCACCTATTAAATATTCACCCGTTGTTTTTTCATTCTCACCAACACTTTGTCCTAAAAGCAATTTGTCTCCTAAACTCTTTACGTAAGAGTGCTCCGCTCTGCTCACAAGTTGGAGGAACACGAAAGACAAATCCTTTCCTTTCGACCGTTCATTTTTAAATCTCCGGTTCTTTAGAATCTCTATGTCCTCTATATCTCTTTTGGCTGTTAGAGATCATTTAGTGAAGAGCGTCGCTTGAAATAATGCTGTGTGGTCTATAGGGCCTCTCTTGTCTCCACCACTTCTGATAACTGTCTGTGTGATTCTCTAACCTGAGTTGAGGCAGTTCAGCGGTTCATAGGAGTACCATTACTCCTACCCTTGTAATTGATCCATATAGGATCATTCTATTATATTTTTAGTACAGTGAAGATATCGCACAGCCAGTCAGTCGACATCATCCCCAGTTATTCGGAACAATCTCAAACTTCTCCCGTTCCGTCGTATCGATTCGCGAAGGTGGCAAAACTTCTCTCGCTCTCTTTGCCAGTTTTGTCTTTGTTTTGTTTCAGCATTGTTAAAACAAACGGGTGAGAAGTAGCTGAGGCAGATGAAAGACTTTTCCCTCCTTTCCCACTTACTGCCCTAACTTCGGTCCCAGTAGAGCGGAGACACTGAACTCTTTTCCGCTGTCAGAGTGATTGGGTGTGGCTGCTGTGTGGAGGCCAACTTCCTTCCCTAATTCCATGTGAGTAGCTGAAAGGATACATTTGCGTTTATTTGCGCCTTTTATGTCTGAGAAGTTCAAAGCCTCCCCGTCTCCTCTTCACCTATCACCGATGACAGATACCGCACCTCGTGAAACGACGGGGGGAAACGTTAACCGTTATTTATTTTTGAAAAATTATCAAATATGCCACATTTTTTTCCATCCCAAAATAAAAAAAACTAAACAGGGAATTGATAGTGAGAGGAGTGTATGTGAGGGAGCTGCTGTTAATATATTAATTTAATCCTCCTGTTCGGTGTCTTCAATCCCCTCAAGATGGGCAGTAATCAGTTTGTTCCTGTCTGCTAGGTTTCCAGGAGGGGAGGGCCCCGCTAATCAGAAGTGGCGTAGCTACTCGGAGACACTGAGAAAAGGGGAGGGGAGAGAGATGACACCTCACAGATTTATTACCTCGGAATCTTCCAGGCCGAGCCGCCCCCCGCAAGCCGTCAACGAAGCCCCAAACCGCCAGAAAACAGGCAAAATAAATAAGACTACCCAACAATCTAAAACAAACATGGCAAATGTATGGAATGCCAGCCCGACTCGCACTGTGCCAAGTGACACCTCTTTAAATTAAGATTAACATTAGTTTGCCTTTGTTCTGAATTTCTGTGTAGATTAGAGATGATTCTTTTGCATAACATTTCTTTTCAAAACTAGAAAGTTTGGAATTTGGGCTTTTATGTATGAATGTTTGAATGTGCATTATAAAATATACCTTGCTCTCAATCTAGCATGAATAACTAGGGCCAACATATTCAAATGAATCACTAGAAAACTAGAATTTTAGTAGCTATGTTAAAAGTATTTACTGTTAACAAAAAAATCTAATTCCATCCTATTGTTCTCAATATACAGAAGTATTTTGTTACTCAAAGATCAAACCACAATTATAAAAACATGTACTTATGCATATTAAATCACCAGCCAAATTCTTACCATTTGTTTAGGATTTTCCTGACACAAAGCAAGTGACAGTTGGGTTGTTAGGCCGTGCCCCTAATAAGTCGGATAATTGAGCCTCACAAGATGGCTTTGACCTTTAGGTGTAACTAAATTGAGCTTTCACCCCCAGACGTACACCTCTGACCCCTGTCATTTTCAGCAGTGTGAGTACCGGTTATGTATTTAGTATTGATTGTGTTTTGGTTTGGAATAAGGCCAGTTTAACAGCCCTGTTCAACTCTCCACAACTGTGATTGAGTAGACTACATGACGACATATTGTTGTGATAGGCTGTGAAATGTTCATTTGTATAAAGATTGTTAGCTGAGCATCCATGTATGATACAGCGTTTCATCTCATTTACAAACCTTTATTAATTATTTAAGCCAGCTAACTGTTAATTATGCACCTCTCTTCCTACTTATGAATTGATAATGCTGTTGTAAATGATCATGTGAGGGTCTACCTGATGTGTAGGACTAGTTCAACCTATTCCAGGTTGAAGATCATTATTTGCACTGTGCCACAGTAGCTAATGGGTGTTTTGTTGTTAGCCATATTAGCTTTGATTGTCTTGTGTGTCTCTACTTATGTCTGTTGGTACCTGTAGCTAAGTGCTGTGGATCACCGTCAAACAAGCTTGGGAAAAAAACAGGGTGTCCTTTTCCCCTTTGGATGGCGTATAGGGATTGGTCTCTCTCTCTCGCTCTCTCTCCTCTGTGATGAACTGTGTGGCTGAGGAGGGAGACATTTCGAGGGGGGTGACCAGGGCTGTAAAGATCACGAGTGAGTCTTGGAGTGACAGGAAACAATGAACTTTCCCTGTGTCTAGTAAATTAACCCGTGTCATCAGCCGTGCACATCCCCGCTGATCAATACTGAACACTTTGCTTTCGGAAAATGAGGGTCATCCTCCTCTCCTCTCTCCTCCCCGGAGCAGAGCTGTTCCCAGGGGGACGGACAGACACGCTGATAAAACAATCACCATAAAGAGGTTCCACATTCAATGGAAGACTCATCTTCTCCAGCAGTCAGTGTTTGAGCTAAGAGGCACTCGGAGAGGGGGGGGGCACTCGTCCCCTCCACCCTTCCTGACAGGGGCGCGGTCGATAAAGTGGATTTGAGGATATAAATGTTTCCCCGAGCCCTCTCCATCACTGGGATACTCTGCAGTGACACACTCACAGGGGGCACTATTCCACCGTCTTTCTCTGTTCCCACCAACTCTGTTAGAGAGCTTGTTTACTAAGCTTTGTCGTCATTCTACTGTTTTTAGAATTCAGCTGGCTGCGTGAATGGGGCTACAAGTCCTCCTCACTCGTAATCTGGGACTGCTCGGTACTTAACTTTTATCTCCCTCCTCAAATATCTCCCAATGCCATTGAATGGTGAGTTTTAAAATCCCCTCATGGGCAATATGTTTGGGAGCCACAGGAGCCGGATAAAATGTCTGGAAAACCCAGAATACACAGTCTCCCCCTGTGGGGCAACAGTTACTATCAGTATCCCCCGTTTCTATTTAATTCTCCCTCCTTCCATCTCTCTGTAGTTTAGCGATCACAACACTACCTTTATCACTTCCACCAAATGGGGGGCCAGGATCAATAGAATGTTCTGCTGCCTCCCAATCTCTCTCTGCTGCAGCCCCGTCTGTCTGCCTGTCCAGCCGGCCTGACCTCAGCACGGCGCGGTCGCCGTCCGCTGCCCAGGAGGATATTAAAGGCTTAGATAAAGAAAATAGAGAACCCATTCGGACTCGCCCATCGGCCCAGAGAAAGTGCTTGAGCAGCAGATAGTGTGTGTGTGAAAAAACCTTTTTCCATTATAAGCCATTTCCAGGTTGCAACCCCTTGGCGGTGACAAAGTGCTCTCCTCCACATCTTCATTTTGTGCTGATCTGTAAGGGAGGGGGGGGACTGTCATCTGTCACCACACTAACCCCGCGCGGCTGCACCTCTAATTGCAGCCAACTGTCGACGCGTTCATTTAGACCTTTTTACATTATTTATCGGGAGAAAAATATTGTATTGATTTTGGATGCCTGGTCGGGATGGCGACGAGGCAGGACGGGTATAAGTGATGTGGCTAAAGAGCTGACAGGACACTCTATAAACTTTTACATCACCGTGTCAAAGCTGCACTTTACCGACATAAAATGAACACAGTCGTGGAGTATTAGTTAGAGTGGGAGATGACTGTGCAGGCGGTGAATCGTAAAGCTGAGCGCGCCGGCTCTGGTGATTATGCAAGATAGTGGCACTAGTGCAGGTAGGAGAGGACCGACGGTGTGTTATTATAGTCCACTGTGACTGAATATGTGTCAATGCATTTATTCATATATTACGGGGATCTACTCCTGCCTCCATTTTGGGTCGTTAGTCCCCTTTTCAATCAGCATCTACTTGTTATATTTCTTGCCTCCTGATAGTGCCTGTAGGCACAGTGTGGTTGTTTATTTATAGTGGTATACAGATGTAGGATCTTAATTTGGGCCAGTTTTCTACAGCAGGGAAATGATCCTGCAGGAACTGTGAATTATTATGTGAATTATAATAAATGGAAATGATTGTAGAGGTTGATACTTTTCAAAGTGGAAGTTACAAACTTTAGAAGCCTTTTTAAAACTCAAATACACTACAAGTTTCTCAGCAAGAAAAGAGTGATCAAATTAAGATCCTACTTCTGTAGTTGCAGTGTGACTAAGATAGAGAGCCTTGTGTTGTTGGCACTACCTGAAGACAGCCACTGCAGGATACTAGAGCTGTGAACAATACAACCAGGAATGTCTGAGACTGATCTACCAGGACCAGGCCTGGTCCCATAATGAAACACATACATGGCAGGGGACTGACATATGTAATACAGCCTAATCTCTTCAGACTGTTTCACAAGTCTGACATGCCACATAAAATCAAAGTCAGGAACCCTCCATAAAACAAGGCATCTGGTAGTTAGCACAGCTCTGAAAAACAGAAACCCGGATTATTACTGTACATGAAAACTGGTTGCCAGAATGCCACTTTCTTTTGTTTTTACAACGGCATAAATGAAACAAACCTAGCTTTTTCTCAAGGGAGGGGAACACAAGTGCTCCGCACCGCCCCCCCCCCCCCCCCCCCCCCTCCCCCTTCATCCATCCATCCCTCCCTCATCCCCCTTTCAATAAAGACACTCTGCACATAGCATACCTGCAATGTTTGATTCCCATTTAATTGAAACAAGGCGTGAGAGAGTCCTTGCCAGAACATGGCCTTGCCATTTAAGGTAATGTTTGCACTGCTAAAGCAGCTTAATGAATCCAAGTCCTCGGTGCTGGCACGGTGACTCCTTAGCCGGGGCCTGCAACTGCCTCAGGACACTGTCCCCTTCCACACGCAGCTGTGAAAAGTTTAGAAACTTTCGGCCCCCATAACATGAAACGGTGAGGGCGAATACAAGCGCAATTAAAAAGGGGGGGAAAATATTGCTTTGGCATCCCTAGGTCATTATCTCAGGTTTACTACTCTTCGTACAGTGCTTTTATTTTCTTTATAGGAGAACGGACTGGCTTTTAAACGCTCGCATTACTTGTTTTTCCCTTTTTAGTGCTTTCATTTCTCAAAATGCTTGTATGCGTCAAGGGGGGAAAACTGGTCGGTTGTACCTTGGTTGACCCTCACAGTTTCTCCAACAGATCAACGCAGGTCCAGTCTCGAAAGTTCCCCCCATGGGTTTTTCTCTAACAGAGTCTTAGGACAAAATAATATCAGACTTTAGGAAAATCCTTTCAAATTCACCGCTCATTACTAGTGTTAGCTGCATAATGATCTGAATCTTTCTCCCTGAGGTCTGGAGCTTTTACGTGGGGCTCATTTGTATAAAAAAAAAAAAACCTGTAACAAAAAAGGAGTGTTCTCGTCCTACAAATTCATAGTTTCAGTCCAATGTATTTCATCCTTGGAACCCCTCAAAATGCATGTTTATTTCTCAACAAAGGCCACAGATCGGATGAATCGTGTCAGCCGTGACGTTAATCACATGAGCTATTTTGTTTAGGATCTGAAGTGATATGGCTGGCTAACAATAACAAATCATTTGATTCAGAGACATGACTGTGTATCTGGTGGTCTGTGTGGGACAGTTAATGAGATGTGTCATATACAGTACAAGAACAGGCCACACTCAGCCAACGTTACAACAATTACATCTGTCCAAGATTTAGGAACACATTGAGACCACAGACCACAGGTCAGATATAGGAAAAGTCTGCGCAAGAACCCCACCAGAAAAGTTCACTCGATTACAAAAGACACAGGCTATGTCCCATCTGGCGCCCTTTTGCCTATGTAGTGCACTACTTTTAAACAGAGCCCTATGGGCCCTGGTCAAAAGTAGTGCACTATAAAGGGAATAGGGTGCCATTTGAGAGACACACATACTGTACTGTATTGGTACATACTGTACTGTATTGGTTAGGTCTCCCTTGTTGTGTATATGGTAAGCCCCACTAAGAGGACTTGTTAATCCAGTAACTGGACTGGAGAGACCCTTAACCTGACTAATACAGGCCCTCTCTCTGGACCAAGGTGCTGATTAGTGGAGATGGAGGGTATCTAGTGTAATGCAGTAGTAGCAGCAGCAGTAGTAGCAACAGCAGTAGTAGTAACAGCAGTAGAATTAGTAGTAGTAACAGTAGTAGTAGTAGCAGTAGTAGTAACAGTAGTAGCAGTAGTAATAACAGTAGTAGTAGTAACAGCAGTAGAATTAGTAGTAGTAACAGTAGTAGCATTAGTAGTAGTAGTAGCAGTAGTAGTAACAGTAGTAGCAGTAGTAATAACAGTAGTAGTAGTAGTAACAGTAGTAGTAGTGGTGGTAACAGTAGTAGTAACAGTAGTAGTAGTAGTAACAGTAACATCGTATATAGACTTGTTTATACTGTATTATTGACTGTATGTTTGTTTTACTCCATGTGTAACTCTGAGTAGTTGTATGTGTCGAACTGCTTTGTTTTATCTTGGCCAGGTCGCAATTGTAAATGAGAACTTGTTCTCAACTTGCCTACCTGGTTAAATAAAGGTGAAATAAATAAAAAGTAATAGTAGTAGTAACAGTAACAGTAGTAGTAACAGTAACAGTAGTAGTAACAGTAACAGTAGTAGTAGTAGTAGTAGTAGTAGTAACAGTAGTAGTAGTAGTAGTGGTAGTAACAGTAGTGGTAGTAACAGTAATAGCGGCAGTAACAGTAGTAGCAGTAACAGTAGCAGTAACAGTAGCAGTAACAGTAGTAGTAGTAACAGTAGTGTCAGCAGTAAGTAGTAACAGTAGTAGAACAGTAGTAGTAGTAACAGTAGTAGAAGTACTAACAGTGGTAGTAACAGTAGTAGCAGTAGCAGCAGTAACAGAAGTAGCAGCAGTTAGTAGTAGTAGTAGTAGTAGTAGTAGTAACAGTAACATTAGTAGGAGCAGCAGTAGTAACTCGTAGTAGTAGCATCAGTAACTAGAAGTAGCATCAGTAACTATGAGTAGCAGCAGTAACTAGTAGTAGCAGCAGTAACCGTAGTAGTAGTAACAGTAGTAGCAGTAGTAACTAGTAGTAGTAGCATCAGTAACTAGGAGTAGCAGCAGTAACTAGTAGTAGCAGCAGTAACAGTAGTAGTAATAGTAGTGGTGGTAACAGTAATAGTACTGTTGGTAACAGTAGTAGAAGTAGTAACAGTAGTAGTAGTGGTGGTAACAGTAGTAGTAGTAACAGTAGTAGTAGTAACAGTAACAGTAGTAGTAACAGTAGTGGTGGTGGTAGTTGTGGTGGTGGTGGTAGTAGTGGTGGTGGTGGTGGTAGTGGTGGTAGTAACAGTAATAGTAGCAGTAGTAACAGTAGTAGTAGTAGTAGTAGTAGTAGTAGTAGTAACAGTAGTAGTAGTCGTAACAGTAGTAGTAGTAGCAGTAACAGTAGTAACAGTAGTAGTAGTAACAGTAGTAACAGTAGTAGTAGTAACAGTAGTAGTAGTAGTAGTAGTAGTAGTAACAGTGGTAGTGGTGGTGGTGGTGGTAATGGTAGTAGTGGTGGTAGTAGTAGTAGGGGTGGTAATAGTAGTAGTAGTAGTAACAGTAGTAGTAGTAGTAGTAACAGTAGTAGTAGTAGTAGTAGTAACAGTAGTGGTAGTAACAGTAGTAGTGGTGGTAATGGTAATAGTAGTAGTAACAGTAGTAGCGGCGGTAACAGTAGTAGTAGTAGTAACAGTAGTAGTAACAGCAACAGTAGTAGTAGTAGTAGTAGTAGTAGTAACAGTAGTAGTAACAGCAACAGTAGTAGTAGTAGTAGTAGTAACAGTAGTAGTAACAGCAACAGTAGTAGTAGTAGTGGTAGTAACAGTAGTAGTAGTAGTAGTAGTGGTAGTAACAGTAGTAGCGGCAGTAACAGTAGTAGCAGTAACAGTTGCAGTAACAGTAGCAGTAACAGTAGTAGTAGTAACAGTAGTGTCAGCAGTAAGTAGTAACAGTAGTAGAACAGTAGTAGTAGTAGTAACAGTAGTAGAAGTACTAACAGTGGTAGTAACAGTAGTAGTCAGTAGCAGCAGTAACAGAAGTAGCAGCAATTAGTAGTAGTAGTAGTAGTAGTAGTAACAGTAACATTAGTAGGAGCAGCAGTAGTAACTCTTAGTAGTAGCATCAGTAACTAGAAGTAGCATCAGTAACTATGAGTAGCAGCAGTAACTAGTAGTAGCAGCAGTAACCGTAGTAGTAGTAACAGTAGTAGCAGTAGTAACTAGTAGTAGTAGCATCAGTAACTATGAGTAGCAGCAGTAAC
Organism: Oncorhynchus clarkii lewisi; assembly: GCF_045791955.1. NCBI lineage: Eukaryota > Metazoa > Chordata > Actinopteri > Salmoniformes > Salmonidae > Oncorhynchus > Oncorhynchus clarkii. The sequence continues at coordinate 68,794,288 of NC_092156.1, read as the reverse complement.
TAGTAGTAGCAGCAGTAACAGTAGTAGTAATAGTAGTGGTGGTAACAGTAATAGTACTGTTGGTAACAGTAGTAGAAGTAGTAACAGTAGTACTAGTGGTGGTAACAGTAGTAGTAGTAACAGTGGTAGTAACAGTAACAGTAGTAGTAACAGTAGTGGTGGTGGTAGTTGTGGTGGTGGTTGTAGTAGTGGTGGTGGTAGTGGTGGTAGTAATAGTAGCAGTAGTAACAGTAGTAGTAGTAGTAGTAGTAACAGTAGTAGTAGTAGCAGTAACAGTAGTAGTAGCAGTAACAGTAACAGCAGTAGTAGTAACAGTAGTAGTAGTAACAGTAACAGTAGTAGTAGTAGTAGTAGTAACAGTGGTAGTGGTGGTGGTGGTGGTGGTGGTAATGGTAGTAGTGGTGGTGGTAGTAGTAGTAGTGGTGGTAATAGTAGTAGTAGTAGTAACAGTAGTAGTAGTAGTAGTAGTAACAGTAGTAGTACCAGTAGTAGTAACAGTAGTAGTAGTAGTAACAGTAGTAGTAGTAACAGTAGTAGTAGTAACATTAGTAGTAACAGTAGTGGTAGTAACAGTAGTAGTGGTGGTAATGGTAATAGTAGTAGTAGTAGTAACAGTAATAGCGGCGGTAACAGTAGTTGTAGTAGTAACAGTAGTAGTAGTAGTAGCAGCAGTAACAGTAGTAGTAGTAGTAGTAACAGTAGTAGTAGTAGTAGTAACAGTAACAGTAGTAGTAGTAACAGTAGTAGTAGTAACAGTAGTAGTAGTAACAGTAACAGTAGTAGTAGTAGTAGTAACAGTAACAGTAGTAGTAGTAACAGTAGTAGTAGTACCAGTAACAGTAACAGTAGTAGTAGTAGTAACAGTAACAGTAGTAGTAACGGTGGTGGTGGTGGTGGTGGTGGTGGTAATGGTAGTAGTGGTGGTAATAGTAGTAGTAGTAACAGTAGTAGTAGTAGTAACAGCAGTAGAATTAGTAGTAGTAACAGTAGTAGTAGTAGTAGTAGCAGTAGTAGTAACAGTAGTAGCAGTAGTAATAACAGTAGTAGTAGTAACAGTAGTAGTAACAGTAGTAGTAGTAGTAGTAGTAACAGTAACGTTGTGTATATAGACTTGTTTATACTGTATTATTGACTGTATGTTTGTTTTACTCCATGTGTAACTCTGTGTCGTTGTATGTGTCGAACTGCTTTGCTTTATCTTGGCCAGGTCGCAATTGTAAATGAGAACTTGTTCTCAACTTGCCTACCTGGTTAAATAAAGGTGAAATAAATAAAAAGTAATAGTAGTAGTAACAGTAACAGTAGTAGTAACAGTAACAGTAGTAGTAACAGTAACAGTAGTAGTAGTAGTAGTAGTAGTAACAGTAGTAGCGGCAGTAACAGTAGTAGCAGTAACAGTAGCAGTAACAGTAGTAGTAACAGTAGTAGTAGTAACAGTATAAGTAGTAACAGTAGTAGAACAGTAGTAGTAGTAACAGTAGTAGAAGTACTAACAGTGGTAGTAACAGTAGTAGCAGTAACAGCAGTAACAGAAGTAGCAGCAGTTAGTAGTAGTAACAGTAGTAACAGTAACATTAGTAGGAGTAGCAGTAGTAACTCGTAGTAGTAGCATCAGCACAGTAGTAGTAGTAACAGTAGTAACAGTAAAGTAGTAGTAGTAACAGTAACAGTAGTAGTGGTGGTGGTGGTGGTGGTGGTGGTGGTGGTGGTGGTAGTAGTAGTGGTGGTAATGGTAGTAGTGGAGGTAGTAGTAGTAATGGTAGTAGTGGTGGTAGTAGTAGTAGTAGTAGTAGTGTTGGTAACAGTAATAGTAGTAGTAGTAGTAACAGTAGTAGCAGCAGTAACAGTAGTAGTAGTAGTAACAGTAGTAGTAGTAGTAACAGTAGTAGTAACAGTAACAGTAGTAGTAACAGTAACCGTAGTAGTAGTAGTAACAGTAGTAGTAACAGTAACAGTAGTAGTAACAGTAGTGGTGGTGGTGGTGGTGGTGGTGGTAGTAGTAGTGGTAACAGTAACAGTAGTAGTAACAGTAACATTAGTACTACTACTGTTACTGTTACTACTACTACTACTGTCACTACTACTGTTACTGTTACTGTTACTGTTATTATTAGTGGTAGTAACAGTAGTAGTAGTAGTAGTAACAGTAACATGAGTACAACTACTGTTACTGTTACTACTACTACTGTTACTATTACTGTTATTATTAGTGGTAGTGACAGTAGTAGTAGTAGTAACAGTAGTAGTAGTAGTAGTAGTAACAGTAACATTAGTACAACTACTACTACTACTGTTACTACTACTACTACTACTACTGTTACTGTTATTATTAGTGGTAGTACCAGTAGTAGTAGTAGTAGTAACAGTAGTAGTAGTAGTAGTAGTAGTGGCAGTAACAGTAGTAGTAGTAACATTAGTAGCAGTAACAGTAGAAGAGCGAGATGTAATAATATGACATTTGATATGTCTTTATTCTTTTGGAACTTGTGTGAATGTAATATTTACTGTTAGCTTTGTTTATTTCACTTTTGTTTATCTACTTCACTGGCTTTGGCAATGTTAATTCATGTTTCCCATGCCGATAAAGCCCCTTGAATTGAATTGAGATGGAGAGGGAGGGAGAGAAACTGTGAATGATGGCCTCTTGACAAATCAGAATGTGTCATGACAAATGCAGTTTTTATGACACTGGTTGCTTCTATTGGCGAGAATGACGAACAATGAACCTTGTGCGTGTGTGAGAGTGATTTTATGCCTGTTGGATGTGTTTAGTAACCAACCATAACAATGACTCTTGCAAAAATCACTCAGCTTCAAAGTTGTGGAGTAGTATCCGTGTCTAATATCATACTACAGGAGTTGAATAAAAACACGTTTGTGTGCTTAAAAGCAGGTAATTGCATTAATTGCTAGCAGATTTACGTTTCATGTGGTTCCCTTGAGTGCAGACTATAACAAATAGCAGAACTTCTAAAAGTCTGCATTTATGCACGTTTTCAGATGACCCGTAGTTACACTGCTAATTCTAACAATAATAAGCAGTTGTACATCTACATATAGGGTACGAGACGAGGAGCTTCAATTAAGAGAAAGAGTGTAGATTTGAAAGGGGGAAACCTAGTCAGTAGTACAACTGAATGCTTTCAACTGAAATGTGTTTTCTGGATTTAACCCAACCCCTCTGAATCAGAGAGGGGAACAGTGGGTTAACTGACTTGCTCAGGGGCAGAACGACAGATGTTTACCTTGTCAGCTCGGGGATTCGATCCGGCAACCTTTTGGAGAGAGGGAGGGCGATAGTACTTTTAATCTTTCGCTCTTTAGTCTGGCTGCTACCTCTTTAGGGAGTTAGTGTCAGACATATTAAATAATCCACTCAGAGGAAACACGACTACGCCTAATACAGTCATTATAAAGAAGAACTTCAAGCGACATCGTGATTCAACTCATTTAATTTCCTTTTATTTTCAAACCGCGCAGTATTTAAACGCTATGAAAATAACCAAGGATAACAATTAAGATAATAAAATTGAGGCGTGTATTGCAAAGGCCATAATTGAGGAAAGCAATATTTGGCCGTAATTTAATTACCATCTCCATACTTAAATGATAATCATCGCAAAGATTCACACGCACACACACACATTTTGCTAATTGATATGTTGGAAGTTATTAAAGTAATCAGCCGCAAAGGAAATCCATTCCGGAATTGATTGCGGAATATGCTGATATAGAAGGGTGTGAGCCTATTATTCTGGAAGGTTCTATAGCCAGTCAGTGGTGGGAGTGATCATTAAGAGATTCTTAGAATGAATAGGAATTATCTTTATTCAGACAGAGGGTTTATAGAGGCGAGGGGCGAGGGGAGAAAGAGCAGCTAATTAAGACCTTCAATGTCATTAGGAAGCTTAGGGAAGAACTGTTGTCTGACATGGGGGAGAAGGTCTTTTTTAGACACAGAGTAAGAACAATGAGATGGGTGTGTTTGCTAAAATGTAGGCCTTTGATATTCGACAAAATATCTCGTGTGTATTTGTCTTTTTTTAACAATCCATTTTATCCACCTGTCACACCCTGACCATAGTTTGCTTTGTATGTTTCTATGTTTTGGTTGGTCAGGGTGTGATCTGAGTGGGCATTCTATGTTACATGTCTAGTTTGTCTAGTTCTATGTTTGGCCTGATATGGTTCTCAATCAGAGGCAGGTGTTAGTCATTGTCTCTGATTGGGAACCATATTTAGGTAGCTTGTTTGGTGTTGGGTTTTGTGGGTGATTGTTCCTGTCTCTGTGTTTGCACCAGATAGGACTGTTTAGGTTTTCGCACATTTATTGTTTTGTTAGTTTATTAATGTATAGAGTCTTTATTAAAGAAACATGAATAACCACCACGCTGCATTTTGGTCCGCTTCTACTTCACCACAAGAAACCGTTACACCACCAAACTTTTGTACAAGATTCTGTGTGCTGTTGCTTAGCTACCAGGGTCATATACTTTTTGTTCAGGAAGTCACCTTTTTTTCCGTTTGACTTGGTTTAGGATCAATTTGGATTAGTCCCAGTAATATAATTATCTGCATCTGGAATTGACGTTTACTCTCAAAGTCGTCGATTCGATTTAAAAATGAAACCATGCATTCTTTCACACTAAATCACATTAAAGTCTAGTAATGCAGGATGAAAGAGATTTTTATTAGTGACAAACTTTAAAAAAAATAGTTGTAATCAGATATTTTATATGGGGCTAAATGTCTGCAGTTATGCGTCAAATTAAGAGATGTGTGTGACAATTATTAAGGCACAAAATTAGATATTACAAGGTATTATAGGTAACGTTGTGTACTTTACAAAATGAAAAATGCAGTTTCCTTATTTTAGTTTGTATTAGTTTGATATCATATTATATTTTGTTTTTAAAATGATGTTATTAAATCTATACCCACGTTTAATTGTTCAGAAATCACAATTCAAAAATACAAAGGACACAACCTGTCATGTCATAGATTCCTTTATAGAGGGTTATGTTCCATGTCATAGATTCCTTTATAGAGGGTTATGTTCCATGTCATAGATTCCTTTATAGAGGGTTATGTTCCATGTCATAGATTCCTTTATAGAGGGTTATGTTCCATGTCATAGATTCCTTTATAGAGGGTTATGTTCCATGTCATAGATTCCTTTATAGAGGGTTATGTTCCATGTCATAGATTCCTTTATAGAGGGTTATGTTCCATGTCATAGATTCCTTTATAGAGGGGTTATGTTCCATGTCATAGATTCCTTTATAGAGGGTTATGTTCCATGTCATAGATTCCTTTATAGAGGGTTATGTTCCATGTCATAGATTCCTTTATAGAGGGTTATGTTCCATGTCATAGATTCCTTTATAGAGGGTTATGTTCCATGTCATAGATTCCTTTATAGAGGGTTATGTTCCATGTCATAGATTCCTTTATAGAGGGTTATGTTCCATGTCATAGATTCCTTTATAGAGGGTTATGTTCCATGTCATAGATTCCTTTATAGAGGGTTATGTTCCATGTCATAGATTCCTTTATAGAGGGTTATGTTCCATGTCATAGATTCCTTTATAGAGGGTTATGTTCCATGTCATAGATTCCTTTATAGAGTGTTATGTTCCATGTCATACATTCCTTTATAGAGGGTTATGTTCCATGTCATAGATTCCTTTATAGAGGGTTATGTTCCATGTCATAGATTCCTTTATAGAGGGTTATGTTCCATGTCATAGATTCCTTTATAGAGGGTTATGTTCCATGTCATAGATTCCTTTTATAGAGGGTTATGTTCCATGTCATAGATTCCTCTATAGAGTGTTATGTTCCATGTCATAGATTCCTTTATAGAGGGTTATGTTCCATGTCATAGATTCCTTTATAGAGGGTTATGTTCCATGTCATAGATTCATCTATAGAGGGTTATGTTCCATGTCATAGATTCCTCTTTTGAGGGGTTATGCATGTTTTACAATATTTAGGCATATCAGATTTGTGTTTGTATTTTAGGGGAAGCAAAACAATATTGTCGACTAACTAGACAGAAGTGCCATGACTGCAATCTGAAATGTAACCAAAATGAATCAAATACAACAGACAAAGGAAAATGAAAGAAACATTTAACGGGGTTGGAGAATATCTATCTATCATATAGCCTCATAACACTGCTACAGTGAGACAAGAAGAGAGAGCCTAGCTATGTTATTGGAAGCCTATCTGCTTTGCATTACAGTACCAACAAACACAGAGCGCCCACTTAAGATTCACAGGAAGTCCAGAAGAGGGAAATGGGCATGAAGGGAATAAGAAGCTAAGCAGTAGCATTCCCCCTTTACGAGATCTGTTATTCCACCCCGTTTACGCAGCCAGGCTAGCTAATCACACGGTCAGAGCAACTGAAACCCTCTATCTGCCCTGTTGAAGAGTCTAGCTATCTCCGCCAATCATTCCTATGATCTGATTTAGTTATTTTTTTTACATTAGATAACCACACCCAGTCTAACCATGAGTCTGAGTGGAGAGAGGAGAGCAGCAGGGCCTGGCGGAATGTTCCAGTCATTTGACGGGGCTCAGTGAGATGGAATGGTAATTAAGGGCAGTTAAGACAGAACCCTGGATGAGTAGCAGCGGCTCCTTGGCTCTCCCATAATGCTCGGCTATAAAGGTGGCCCAATTAGTGCCTGCCCACAAGCGGTTAAGTCCGACCCGGCTTTACTCGCTCCAACGGGTGATTAGCGGCCCAAATCCCCACCTGGGCTAATTCAGCTAAGATATGGCTTTTCTTTTTAGCGAAATCTCTCCTATTTCATTTTTCCTTTCTAGCTCCCCTATCAAACGATCAAATCTTTATGGAGCCTGTTTCTTACACATTTGTCCTGCGGTATCATTGTGTTAAAGACGACCTCTCTGTGTCTCATTATACGGCTCCTGTGCTGGTCTTTGTTGTCAGGCAGGAGTCTAGCTGGAGGAACAGCAGCAGCTGTGTGAGAGAGAGAGAAGAGGTCCAGAAGAGGGTGCCACTGATCAAAATGTGAGCACACCACACCACAGCATTCCTCTTACCCTTCCTTCTTTCCTCCCTTCCTCTTCCTGGTTCTGTTCATCATCCTCCTCTTCTCTGGAAACCCACCCAGAACCCTCCACCCACCGGCCCCAGCCCAGCTGCGCCAGCCAGGGGAGTGGGTACCTAGCCCAGCCCAGCTGCGCCAGCCAGGGGAGTGGGTACCTACCCCAGCCCAGCTGCGCCAGCCAGGGGAGTGGGTACCTACCCCAGCCCAGCTGCGCCAGCCAGGGGAGTGGGTACCTACCCCAGCCCAGCTGCGCCAGCCAGGGAAGTGGGTACCTACCCCAGCCTCAACCAAAGCTCATAAAGGCCTTCCCTGCAGGTCAAACCCCCTCTCCTCAATACAGTAGAAGAGTGTTAATTACGTCCAAGTAAGTCCCGCTCTGAGAAAGGCAGGAGAGAGAGAAAGAGATGAATAAAAGTCTCCACAGTATTTTGCTGTGAGGGAAGTAATGATGCTTTTATCCGGGACAATATATATATATATATATATATATTTAAACAAAACTCTCACTCTCTCCTCTCTTCTTCTCCTAACCAGTGTGCTATCACCCCGGTGGACTTAGGTGAGGAGTTATTTCTGCATCTGGCTTGAGGTTCCTCTGAGCTTTTACATAATCAAATCAATATTGCTATGATTCACCCTCTGGCAACGGCTGCCTCGATGCAAGTTTCACTGGTGATATTTGGCAGCTTACGAGATAAAGAAAAAAACAGGGGGAGAGAGAGAGAGAGAATAAAACCAAACTTAGTTGGGCTATAGATTTTTGTTGTTTGGTCCTCTCCCTACCACCGCCCTGCTACTCACCTCTCTATCGCGCTCTCTCACTCCCTTCTCCTCTCCTTTGTTGTGGGACTCCTCTCTTGGTTGAATTTTTCAGCCAGGTAAATAAATGAGTGTCTGACAGTGTGGACCGGGGCCTGGAAAGGTGGTGGGGCTCTCTGTCTGTTGGAGCTGGGGCCAAGGCCGACGGCACCGCCGTGATGACTCTCTGACAGGATATAGACTGGAGAGGCAACACCGAACAGAATCCTCTATGAAAGCAAATCTGAAAAGAAAATCCGCAACTGAGAGATGGGATGATGAAGGCCCTGAAAAATACAACCGAAAGGCAACGTCTCGGCAGTAACGTTTCACACCTTATTGTGTGCGTGATATTATGTTAGATATCATTACGGTGGAGAGCAGGAGTGATGAGAAGTAATGGATCCGCTCTCCCTGCTCGCTGAATCACAGCATCAGCTATGGATCAGAGATCAAGGTAGATACTGTATCTGCAGATAAAATATAGCTAGGCCAGACGTGTGATTAACACTGAATGGTTCTGTGTGAAGACCAGGGGCCTTTAAATCTACAATAGCACGACTAGGTTCTCTGAAATCAAACCTGCATTGACACTAAAGATTTAAAGGATATTATGTAAGTATTATAGACAGACAAGAGTTTTACTGACTGAAAATAGAACGATATTGCTATGATTCCCAGTCATTTCTTTCACATTCTCCAGTAGAGCCTGGTTGTCCAATTTGACAGAAATAAAATGTGTTGATCAATCAAAAACACAAATGTTTATACAGACCTGAACACTGGATATAATTCTGTGCATAATTTGTTTTCACTTAAGTCATTTTGTGTGAAATAATGCACTGAAAATCACAATGAGTTAGTGGGACGCAATAAGAATGAATCCTTAAGAAGTGTCAAAATAAAATCCAAATGCCTATCATTCATAAATCAAGTATGTCTCGTTAAAGTTCAACTCTGAGCTCAAAGTTCCACCAGCCTTTTCATCTTTATCAACCAGTACTGTCTGTCTGGATAGGAGGGTTCTACTGTGGGCCAGTTGGTAGAGGTGTCTTTATCAACCAGTACTGTCTGTCTGGATAGGAGGGTTCTACTGTGGGCCAGTTGGTAGAGGTGTCTTCATCAACCAGTACTGTCTGTCTGGATAGGAGGGTTCTACTGTGGGCCAGTTGGTAGAGGTGTCTTTATCAAGCAGTACTGTCTGTCTGGATAGGAGGGTTCTACTGTGGGCCAGTTGGTAGAGGTGTCTTTATCAACCAGTACTGTCTGTCTGGATAGGAGGGTTCTACTGTGGGCCAGTTGGTAGAGGTGTCTTCATCAACCAGTACTGTCTGTCTGGATAGGAGGGTTCTACTGTGGGCCAGTTGGTAGAGGTGTCTTTATCAACCAGTACTGTCTGTCTGGATAGGAGGGTTCTACTGTGGGCCAGTTGGTAGAGGTGTCTTTATCAAGCAGTACTGTCTGTCTGGATAGGAGGGTTCTACTGTGGGCCAGTTGGTAGAGGTGTCTTTATCTACCAGTACTGTCTGTCTGGATAGGAGGGTTCTACTGTGGGCCAGTTGGTAGAGGTGTCTTTATCTACCAGTACTGTCTGTCTGGATAGGAGGGTTCTACTGTGGGCCAGTTGGTACCATAAATCCTTCCTCCTCTTTGTCACTTTTATTTGTATTGTTTTATTACTTCACCTTTATTTAACCAGGTAGGCTAGTTGAGAACCAGTTCTCATTTACAACTGTGACCTGGCCAAGATAAAGCAACGCAGTGCAACAAAAACAACACAGTTACACATAAACACACGTATAGTCTATAACACAATAGAAAAATCTATGTACAGTGTGTGCAAATGGAGAAGAGTAGGGAGGTAAGGCAATAAATAGGCCATGGAGGCGAAATAATTACAATTTAGCATTAAAACTGGAGTGATAGATGTTCAGATGATGATGTACAAGTAGAGATGCTGCGGTGCAAAATAGTAAGAGGATAAGTAACAATATGGGGATGAGGTAGTTGGGTGGGCTATTTACAGATTGGCTGTGTACAGCTGCAGCCATCGGTAAGCTGCTCTGACAGCTGATGCTTAAAGTTAGTGAGGGAGATATAAGACTCCAGCTTCAGTGATTTTTGCAGTTCGTTCCAGTCATTGGCAGCAGAGAACTGGAAGGAAAGGCAGCCAAAGGAAGTGGTGGCTTTAGGGGTGACCAGTGAAATATACAGTGCCATGCGAAAGTATTCGGCCCCCTTGAACTTTGCGACCTTTTGCCACATTTCAGGCTTCAAACATAAAGATATAAAACTGTATTTTTTTGTGAAGAATCAACAACAAGTGGGACACAATCATGAAGTGGAACGACATTTATTGGATATTTCAAACCTTTTTAACAAATCAAAAACTGAAAAATTGGGCGTGCAAAATTATTCAGCCCCTTTACTTTCAGTGCAGCAAACTCTCTCCAGAAGTTCAGTGAGGATCTCTGAATGATTCAATGTTGACCTAAATGACTAATGATGATAAATACAATCCACCTGTGTGTAATCAAGTCTCCGTATAAATGCACCTGCACTGTGATAGTCTCAGAGGTCCGTTAAAAGCGCAGAGAGCATCATGAAGAACAAGGAACACACCAGGCAGGTCCGAGATACTGTTGTGAAGAAGTTTAAAGCCGGATTTGGATACAAAAAGATTTCCCAGGCCCAAGCTTTAAACATCCCAAGGAGCACTGTGCAAGCGATAATATTGAAATGGAAGGAGTATCAGACCACTGCAAATCTACCAAGACCTGGTCGTCCCTCTAAACTTTCAGCTCATACAAGGAGAAGACTGATCAGAGATGCAGCCAAGAGGCCCATGATCACTCTGGATGAACTGCAGAGATCTACAGCTGAGGTGGGAGACTCTGTCCATAGGACAACAATCAGTCGTATATTGCACAAATCTGGCCTTTATGGAAGAGTGGCAAGAAGAAAGCCATTTCTTAAAGATATCCATAAAAAGTGTTGTTTAAAGTTTGCCACAAGCCACCTGGGAGACACACCAAACATGTGGAAGAAGGTGCTCTGGTCAGATGAAACCAAAATTGAACTTTTTGGCAACAATGCAAAACGTTATGTTTGCTGTAAAAGCAACACAGCTCATCACCCTGAACACACCATCCCCACTGTCAAACATGGTGGTGGCAGCATCATGGTTTGGGCCTGCTTTTCTTCAGCAGGGACAGGGAAGATGGTTAAAATTGATGGGAAGATGGATGGAGCCAAATACAGGACCATTCTGGAAGAAAACCTGATGGAGTCTGCAAAAGACCTGAGACTGGGATGGAGATTTGTCTTCCAACAAGACAATGATCCAAAACATAAAGCAAAATCTACAATGGAATGGTTCAAAAATAAACATATCCAGGTGTTAGAATGGCCAAGTCAAAGTCCAGACCTGAATCCAATCGAGAATCTGTGGAAAGAACTGAAAACTGCTGTTCACAAATGCTCTCCATCCAACCTCACTGAGCTCGAGCTGTTTTGCAAGGAGGAATGGGAAAAAATGTCAGTCTCTCGATGTGCAAAACTGATAGAGACATACCCCAAGCAACTTACAGCTGTAATCGCAGCAAAAGGTGGCGCTACAAAGTATTAACTTAAGGGGGCTGAATAATTTTGCACGCCCAATTCTTCAGTTTTTGATTTGTTAAAAAAGTTTGAAATATCCAATAAATGTCGTTCCACTTCATGATTGTGTCCCACTTGTTGTTGATTCTTCACAAAAAAATACAGTTTTATATCTTTATGTTTGAAGCCTGAAATGTGTCAAAAGGTCGCAAAGTTCAAGGGGGCCGAATACTTTCGCAAGGCACTGTACCTGCAGGAGCGCGTGCTATGGGTGTTGCTATGGTGACCAGTGAGCTGAGATAAGGCGGGGCTTTACCTAGCATAGACTTATAGATGACCTGGAGCCAGTGGGTTTGGCGACGAATATGTAGTGAGGGCCAGCCGACGAGCATACAGATCACAGTGGTGGGTAGTATATGGGGCTTTGGTGACAAAACAGATGGCACTGTGATAGACTTCAGTTTGCCGAGTAGAGTATTGGGGACTATTTTGTAAATTACATCGTCAAAGTCAAGGATCGGTAGGATAGTCAGTTTTACAAGGGTATGTTTGGTATGCGTGAGTGAAGGAGGCTTTGTTGCGAAATAGGAAGCCGATTCTAGATGTAATTTTGGATTGGAGATGCTTAATGTGATTCTGGAAGGAGAGTTTACAATCTAACCAGACACCTAGGTATGTGTAGTTGTCCACATATTCTAAGTCAGAACCGTCCAGAGTAGTGATGCTGGACGGGCGGGCAGGTGCGGGCAGCGATCGGTTGAAGAGCATGCATTTAGTTTTACTTGCATTTAAAAGCAGTTGGAAGCCTTGGAAGGAGAGTTGTATGGCATTGAAGCTCATTTGGAGGTTTGTTAGCACAGTGTCCAAAGATGGGCCAGCCTCTCCTTCGTTCCCTCCTTTCCTCAAGTGTTCATCAGTGTGAGTTTATTCCTCTAGGCGTTCTTCAACTTTTTAAGCTCAAGGTCCAAATGAGAAATTGACCGTCCACCCGTTACCCAGTTCATCCTCCAACGACACGAATGTAAAAAAAAATGTGTGACTATAGATGTTTTCTCATAACTCACAAGTCACCTGTCACATGACCAGGGCCCAATTTGGGTCTCAACCCATAGTTTAAGAAACCCTGCTCTAATGTCCATCAGGAATGTGAGGGACAGATAAATGTGAGGGACAGACAGAGGGAAGGGGGGGGGGGGGGGGGGGTAGAGATATATGGCACATATCACATCGCATTGATTCAGTCCATTTGGTGGACTGAACATGAACCCAATAATCAGATCTTGCTTAAGCACGCGCTTCCTCAGTAATTGACTCTCGCGTATTGATTAAGATGTTGATGTGTCCCAGTCTTGCTCCCAGGCCTAATGCAACTGAGAATGAGAGACACACACACGTACACACATACCACCGGAACATGGCTGTCACCGCCCTCAGCCTAATAGACTACGTGGCATGGCGATGCTGCAGTGCCTCGCTTGGGCAGGAGACCAAATGAGCCAGTCAATCATTTATGGAGAAGAAGTGAAGAGAAGGACACAGGGAGGAGGAGAGGGTGAACAATGGTGGAGGGAGATTAGATGGCCAGGAATTGAACTGGGGAATTCTGTGACTGAATGCCATCGTTGCTGTTTGTCCGTTTTGAATGTCCTGGTAGGTTACTGCTTGACAGTCTCAGTTCTTCAGTTATACTGGTGACTGTATGTAACCTTTAGGTGTGAGGTGATGTCCTGGTAGGTTACTGTTTGACAGTCTCAGTTCTTCAGTTATACTGGTGACTGTATGTAACCTTTAGGTGTGAGGTGATGTCCTGGTAGGTTACTGTTTGACAGCCTCAGTTCTTCAGTTGAAGAGCGTTGGTGTTGGTGGCTAATCTCCCCTCCTCCATCCTCCTCTGAACTCCTCACAGCGTTGGTAGCATCAGCAGCCTAGCAGAGTTACTATAAATATTAAACAACAACACAGTGGGGGTTACAGTGGCAAAGCTTACCAGTGATCTTGTATGATATTAACCCTTAGCTGGCTGGGAACGGCAGTCCCTTGACAAGCAAGAGGGTTTCTGAGGAAACAAGGATCTGTGAGGAGAGAGAGCGCAGTGTGTGTGCATGTGTGTTTCTTTGCATGTGTGTATGTGCTTCTATGTGTGTCTCTCTCGCTCTCTCTCGCTCTCTCTCTCTCTCTGTGCTGTGTATGAGAGAGTGAGTGTCAGGCCTGCAGGCCTGTGTGTGCTCTGCCTGGCTCCTCCCGTGGGACACCTAGCCTGTAGCAAAGTGGACCATCACCATATCAGTCTGAAACCCCTGGTGTCCTGGGAGTGGACCGACACTCCTCCGATGGCCAGAGGGAAGCCTCGCTCTCTCTCTCTCTCTCTCTCTCGCGCGCTCTACTCTCTTGGGCCCCCTTCCATGTCTCCAATCAGCCTGTTCTGCCATGCCCCAAGGCCTGCTGGGATGTGATAATCTCAGCCTTTTGCGTAATGCATCGCCCCAATGAATTCATCTTGTGACCACCTGGCACTCGCTGTTAGGAGTTTTGTGTGTTTTTGCTGTAACAGAGGTTTCAGCGAGTGCCAAGCGCTGTGAGGGACTTGTTTTCTGACTGTCAAAGACTAGAGACCCTCTCCTCCTCCCCTCCTCCTCCTCTCCTCCTCTCCTCCATCAGTGGAATGTTTAACCTTGCAGACATTCACCCCTGAAGACCCCGGCAGTATCTCTCTGTTGTGGTGGCAGAAAGTGGGCTGGTTCACCTCAGAGGGACCTGTGTGGGAAACAAGGCCCTGCTTCATATTTAAAACGGAAGGGCTTTTCGCTGCAAGACAAATTGAAACGCTAGAGAGGGTCGGAGAGAGAATGTGGCTGTCAGAATCAGAGCAGGCAGCTGTCTTTTTCCCCTTCTCTCCCTAGCAGTGAATGACTGCGTCCCAAATGGCCCCCTATTCCCTGCATAGTGCAATACTTTTGACCATGGGTTCTGGTCAAAAGTAGTGCACTAAATAGGGAATAGGTGGCCATTTGGGACGGATTCAATGAATAATCGCCAAGCTTGACCTTCCAAACACGCTGCATTGTGTAAGACACATTTCATGAAATTAAGGGTCATTGCAAACATATGGTCGAGTTTGAGTTCCCCGTAACTTTTGACTTTCCTTCAAAGCGGCTTTATTGACCTCAATTAATTTATGGAAATAAAAAACTTGAAGACTAGACTTATTTATCCCGGCTTCTCTGTAATGGGTCTGTTTGTGTACCTTTTATAATACGGGTTCGACTGAAATAAAGAAATAATAGATTCATTTTTCCACAAAAAAAATGTGTCCAAAAACTGAAGATTCCATATTTAAATATGTCGAGTCTCACACAGCAGTTACACCACAACTTGAAATAGCTTGTGGCTCAAAACATTAGAATTTCATATTTTTCTCGTCTACGACGTATGTGTGTGTGTGCGCGAGAGAAGTGTCCGTGTCCTCAGCATCGCACCGAATCTATAATTTGCACTTTCGCATAATTGGACTTTGCTGTTTATTGATTGGGCCTTCTCATTTTCTGAGAAGCGACAGAGCTGTGGGTAAATATTTTAATAAACCTTTTGGAAAATGAGCTCAACACAAGCCAGAGTCAGTACTTGGCCTGCCCAGAGAGACTGAGTGTGGGAGTAAAAGAGAGAGAGAGAAGGGCCAGAGTGAGAGAGAGGCCAATAAGAGGGAGACAGAGAGAGAGGAAGAGTGAGAGGGGGCAGAGAGAGAGCAAGAGAGGGGGAAGAGTGTGAACAATGGACCAGAGAGTGAGGGGCCAGAGAGAGCGAGAGAGGCCAGAGAGAAAGGGAGAGAGGCCAGACAAGGGACCAGAGAGAGTGTGAGAGGGATAGGCCAGAGAGAGTGTGAGAGGGAGAGGCCAGAGAGAGGGAGAGGCCAGAGAGAGGGAGAGGCCAGAGAGAGGGAGAGGCCAGAGAGAGGGAGAGGCCAGAGAGAGGGAGAGGCCAGAGAGAGGGAGAGGCCAGAGAGGGGGAGTGAGGCCAGAAAGAGAGAGAGAGAGAGATAGGGAGAGGCCAGAGAGAGAGAGAGAGAGGGAGAGGCCAGAGAGAGAGGGAGGGAGAGGCCAGAGAGAGAGGGAGGGAGAGGCCACAGAGAGGGAGGGAGAGGCCAGAGAGAGAGGGAGGGAGAGGCCAGAGAGAGAGGGAGGGAGAGGCCAGAGAGAGAGGGAGGGAGAGGCCAGAGAGAGAGGGAGGGAGGGAGAGGCCAGAGAGAGAGGGAGGGAGAGGCCAGAGAGAGAGGGAGGGAGAGGCCGGAGAAAGAGGGAGGGAGAGGCCAGAGAGAGAGGGAGGGAGAGGCCAGAGAGAGAGGGAGGGAGAGGCCAGAGAGAGAGGGAGGGAGAGGCCACAGAGAGAGAGAGGGAGGGAGAGGCCACAGAGAGAGAGAGGGAGGGAGAGGCCACAGAGAGAGAGAGGGAGGGAGAGGCCACAGAGAGAGAGAGGGAGGGAGAGGCCACAGAGAGAGAGAGAGAGAGGCCAGAGAGAGAGGGAGGGTCCAGAGAGAGAGGGAGGGTCCAGAGAGAGAGGGAGGGTCCAGAGAGAGAGGGAGGGTCCAGAGAGAGAGAGAGGGAGAGGCCAGAGAGAGGGAGAGGCCAGAGAGAGAGAGAGATAGGGAGAGGCCAGAGAGAGAGAGAGAGAGAGAGGGAGAGGCCAGAGAGAGGGAGAGGCCAGAGAGAGAGAGGGAGAGGCCAGAGAGAGAGAGGGAGAGGCCAGAGAGAGAGAGGGAGGCCAGAGAGAGAGGGTGAGGCCAGAGAGAGAGAGGGAGAGGCCAGAGGGAGAGGCCAGAGGGAGAGGCCAGAGGGAGAGGCCAGAGGGAGAGGCCAGAGGGAGAGGCCAGAGGGAGAGAGAGGCCAGAGGGAGAGGCCAGAGGGAGAGAGGGAGAGGCCAGAGAGAGAGAGGGAGAGGCCAGAGAGAGAGAGGGAGAGGCCAGAGAGAGAGAGGGAGAGGCCAGGGAGAGAGAGGGAGAGGCCAGAGAGAGGGAGGGAGAGGCCAGACAGAGGGAGGGAGAGGCCAGACAGAGGGAGGGAGAGGCCAGACAGAGAGGGAGGGAGAGGCCAGACAGAGAGGGAGGGAGAGGCCAGACAGAGAGGGCGGGAGAGGCCAGAGAGAGAGGGAGGGAGAGGCCGGAGAGAGAGGGAGGGAGAGGCCGGAGGGAGAGGCCGGAGAGAGAGGGAGGGAGAGGCCGGAGAGAGAGGGAGGGAGAGGCCGGAGAGAGAGGGAGGGAGAGGCCGGAGAGAGAGGGAGAGAGAGGCCAGAGAGAGAGGGAGGGAGAGGCCAGAGAGAGAGGGAGGGAGAGGCCAGAGAGAGAGGGAGGGAGAGGCCACAGAGAGAGAGAGAGAGAGAGAGGCCAGAGAGAGGGAGAGGCCAGAGAGAGGGAGAGGCCAGAGAGAGGGAGAGGCCAGAGAGAGGGAGAGGCCAGAGAGAGGGAGAGGCCAGAGAGAGGGAGAGACAGAGAGAGAGAGGGAGAGGCCAGAGAGAGAGGGAGGGAGAGGCCAGGCAGAGAGGGAGGGAGAGGCCAGAGAGAGAGGGAGGGAGAGGCCAGAGAGAGAGGGAGGGAGAGGCCAGAGAGAGAGGGAGGGAGGGAGAGGCCAGAGAGAGAGGGAGGGAGAGGCCAGAGAGAGAGGGAGGGAGAGGCCGGAGAAAGAGGGAGGGAGAGGCCAGAGAGAGAGGGAGGGAGAGGCCAGAGAGAGAGGGAGGGAGAGGCCAGAGAGAGAGGGAGGGAGAGGCCACAGAGAGAGAGAGGGAGGGAGAGGCCACAGAGAGAGAGAGGGAGGGAGAGGCCACAGAGAGAGAGAGGGAGGGAGAGGCCACAGAGAGAGAGAGAGAGAGGCCAGAGAGAGAGGGAGGGTCCAGAGAGAGAGGGAGGGTCCAGAGAGAGAGGGAGGGTCCAGAGAGAGAGAGAGGGAGAGGCCAGAGAGAGGGAGAGGCCAGAGAGAGAGAGAGATAGGGAGAGGCCAGAGAGAGAGAGAGAGAGAGGGGAGAGGCCAGAGAGAGGGAGAGGCCAGAGAGAGAGAGGGAGAGGCCAGAGAGAGAGAGGGAGAGGCCAGAGAGAGAGAGGGAGGCCAGAGAGAGAGGGTGAGGCCAGAGAGAGAGGGGAGAGGCCAGAGGGAGAGGCCAGAGGGAGAGGCCAGAGGGAGAGGCCAGAGGGAAAGGCCAGAGGGAGAGGCCAGAGGGAGAGGCCAGAGGGAGAGGCCAGAGGGAGAGAGGGAGAGGCCAGAGAGAGAGAGGGAGGGAGAGGCCGGAGAGAGAGGGAGGGAGAGGCCAGAGAGAGAGGGAGGGAGAGGCCAGAGAGAGAGGGAGGGAGAGGCCACAGAGAGAGAGAGAGAGAGAGAGGCCAGAGAGAGGGAGAGGGAGGGAGAGGCCGGAGAGAGAGGGAGGGAGAGGCCAGAGAGAGAGGGAGGGAGAGGCCAGAGAGAGAGGGAGGGAGAGGCCACAGAGAGAGAGAGAGAGAGAGAGGCCAGAGAGAGGCCAGAGAGAGGGAGAGGCCAGAGAGAGGGAGAGGCCAGAGAGAGGGAGAGGCCAGAGAGAGGGAGAGGCCAGAGAGAGGGAGAGGCCAGAGAGAGGGAGAGACAGAGGGAGAGGCCAGAGAGAGGGAGAGGGAGGGAGAGGCCGGAGAGAGAGGGAGGGAGAGGCCAGAGAGAGAGGGAGGGAGAGGCCAGAGAGAGAGGGAGGGAGAGGCCACAGAGAGAGAGAGAGAGAGAGAGGCCAGAGAGAGGGAGAGGCCAGAGAGAGGGAGAGGCCAGAGAGAGGGAGAGGCCAGAGAGAGGGAGAGGCCAGAGAGAGGGAGAGGCCAGAGAGAGGGAGAGACAGAGGGAGAGGCCAGAGAGAGAGGGAGGGAGAGGCCAGGCAGAGAGGGAGGGAGAGGCCAGAGAGAGAGGGAGGGAGAGGCCGGAGAGAGAGGGAGGGAGAGGCCGGAGAGAGAGGGAGGGAGAGGCCGGAGAGAGAGGGAGGGAGAGGCCGGAGAGAGAGGGAGGGAGAGGCCGGAGAGAGAGGGAGGGAGAGGCCAGAGAGAGAGGGAGGGAGAGGCCAGAGAGAGAGGGAGGGAGAGGCCACAGAGAGAGAGAGAGAGAGAGAGAGAGCCAGAGAGAGGGAGAGGCCAGAGAGAGGGAGAGGCCAGAGAGAGTGAGAGGCCAGAGAGAGGGAGAGGCCAGAGAGAGGGAGAGATAGGGAGAGGCCAGAGAGAGAGAGAGAGAGAGAGAGGGAGAGGCCAGAGAGAGAGAGGGAGGCCAGAGAGAGAGGGTGAGGCCAGAGAGAGAGAGGGTGAGGCCAGAGAGAGAGAGGGAGAGGCCAGAGGGAGAGGCCAGAGGGAGAGGCCAGAGGGAGATGCCAGAGAGAGGGAGAGGCCAGAGAGAGAGAGAGAGGCCAGAGAGAGAGAGGCCAGAGAGAGAGAGAGGCCAGAGAGAGGGAGAGGCCAGAGAGAGGGAGAGGCCAGAGAGAGGGAGAGGCCAGAGAGAGGGAGAGGCCAGAGAGAGGGAGAGGCCAGAGAGAGGGAGAGGCCAGAGAGAGAGAGAGATAGGGAGAGGCCAGAGAGAGAGAGAGAGAGAGAGGGGAGAGGCCAGAGAGAGAGAGGGAGGCCAGAGAGAGAGGGTGAGGCCAGAGAGAGAGAGGGTGAGGCCAGAGAGAGAGAGGGTGAGGCCAGAGGGAGAGGCCAGAGGGAGAGGCCAGAGGGAGAGGCCAGAGGGAGAGACCAGAGGGAGATGCCAGAGAGAGGGAGAGGCCAGAGAGAGGGAGAGGCCAGAGAGAGAGAGAGGCCAGAGAGAGAGAGAGAGGCCAGAGAGAGAGAGAGGCCAGAGAGAGGGAGAGGCCGGAGAGGCCAGAGAGAGGGAGAGAGGCCAGAGAGAGGGAGAGAGGCCAGAGAGAGAGAGAGAGTCCAGAGAGAGGGAGAGAGGCCAGAGAGAGAGAGAGAGGCCAGAGAGAGAGAGAGAGGCCAGAGAGAGAGAGAGAGGCCAGAGAGAGAGAGAGAGGCCAGAGAGAGAGAGAGAGGCCAGAGAGAGAGAGAGAGAGAGGCCAGAGAGAGAGAGAGAGAGGCCAGAGAGAGAGAGTCCAGAGAGAGAGTCAAGAGAGAGAGAGTCCAGAGAGAGAGAGTCCAGAGAGAGAGAGGGAGAGTCCAGAGAGAGAGAGGGAGAGTCCAGAGAGAGAGAGGGAGAGTCCAGCGAGAGAGAGGGAGAGTCCAGAGAGAGAGAGGGAGAGTCCAGAGAGAGAGAGAGAGAGATAGGGAGAGGCCAGAGAGAGAGAGAGAGAGATAGGGAGAGGCCAGAGAGAGAGAGGGAGAGGCCAGAGAGAGAGAGGGAGAGGCCAGAGAGAGAGAGGGAGAGGCCAGAGAGAAAGGGAGAGGCCAGAGAGAGAGGGAGAGGCCAGAGAGAGAGGGTGAGGCCAGAGGGAGAGGCCAGAGGGAGAGGCCAGAGGGAGAGGCCAGAGGGAGAGGCCAGAGGGAGAGGCCAGAGGGAGAGAGAGAGGCCAGAGAGAGAGAGAGATAGGGAGAGGCCAGAGAGAGAGAGAGAGAGAGAGAGGGAGAGGCCAGAGAGAGAGAGGGAGGCCAGAGAGAGAGGGTGAGGCCAGAGAGAGAGAGGGTGAGGCCAGAGAGAGAGAGGGTGAGGCCAGAGGGAGAGGCCAGAGGGAGAGGCCAGAGGGAGAGGCCAGAGGGAGAGACCAGAGGGAGATGCCAGAGAGAGGGAGAGGCCAGAGAGAGGGAGAGGCCAGAGAGAGAGAGAGGCCAGAGAGAGAGAGAGAGGCCAGAGAGAGAGAGAGGCCAGAGAGAGGGAGAGGCCGGAGAGGCCAGAGAGAGGGAGAGAGGCCAGAGAGAGGGAGAGAGGCCAGAGAGAGAGAGAGAGGCCAGAGAGAGGGAGAGAGGCCAGAGAGAGAGAGAGAGGCCAGAGAGAGAGAGAGAGGCCAGAGAGAGAGAGAGAGGCCAGAGAGAGAGAGAGAGGCCAGAGAGAGAGAGAGAGGCCAGAGAGAGAGAGAGAGAGAGGCCAGAGAGAGAGAGAGAGAGGCCAGAGAGAGAGAGTCCAGAGAGAGAGTCAAGAGAGAGAGAGTCCAGAGAGAGAGAGCCCAGAGAGAGAGAGGGAGAGTCCAGAGAGAGAGAGGGAGAGTCCAGAGAGAGAGAGTGAGAGTCCAGCGAGAGAGAGGGAGAGTCCAGAGAGAGAGAGGGAGAGTCCAGAGAGAGAGAGAGAGAGATAGGGAGAGGCCAGAGAGAGAGAGAGAGAGATAGGGAGAGGCCAGAGAGAGAGAGGGAGAGGCCAGAGAGAGAGAGGGAGAGGCCAGAGAGAGAGAGGGAGAGGCCAGAGAGAAAGGGAGAGGCCAGAGAGAGAGGGAGAGGCCAGAGAGAGAGGGTGAGGCCAGAGGGAGAGGCCAGAGGGAGAGGCCAGAGGGAGAGGCCAGAGGGAGAGGCCAGAGGGAGAGGCCAGAGGGAGAGGCCAGAGGGAGAGAGAGAGGCCAGAGAGAGAGAGAGAGGCCAGAGAGAGAGAGAGAGAGGCCAGAGAGAGAGAGAGAGAGGCCAGAGAGAGAGAGAGAGAGGCCAGAGAGAGAGAGAGGCCAGAGAGAGGGAGAGGCCAGAGAGAGGGACAGGCCAGAGAGAGGGAGAGGCCAGAGAGAGGGAGAGGCCAGAGAGAGAGAGAGAGGCCAGAGCGAGAGAGAGAGGCCAGAGCGAGAGAGAGAGGCCAGCGAGAGAGAGAGAGGCCAGAGAGAGAGGCCAGAGAGAGATAGAGAGAGAGAGAGAGAGAGAGAGGCCAGAGAGAGAGAGAGAGAGAGTCCAGAAAGAGGGAGAGGCCAGAGAGAGGGAGAGGCCAGAGAGAGAGAGAGAGGCCAGAGAGAGGGGGAGTGAGGCCAGAGAGAGAGAGAGAGGCCAGAGAGAGAGGCCAGAGAGAGAGAGAGAGAGAGGCCAGAGAGAGAGAGAGAGAGGCCAGAGAGAGAGAGAGAGAGGCCAGAGAGAGAGAGAGAGAGAGGCCAGAGAGAGAGAGAGAGAGAGTCCAGAGAGAGAGAGAGTCGAGAGAGAGAGAGTCCAGAGAGAGAGAGGGAGAGTCCAGAGAGAGAGAGGGAGAGTCCAGAGAGAGAGAGGGAGAGTCCAGAGAGAGAGAGAGAGAGGGAGAGGCCAGAGAGAGAGAGAGAGAGGCCAGAGAGAGAGAGAGAGAGGCCAGAGAGAGAGAGAGAGAGAGGCCAGAGAGAGAGAGAGGAGAGGCCAGAGAGAGAGAGAGAGAGAGGCCAGAGAGAGAGAGAGAGAGAGGCCAGAGAGAGAGAGAGAGAGAGGCCAGAGAGAGAGAGAGAGAGAGGCCAGAGAGAGAGAGAGAGAGGCCAGAGAGAGAGAGAGAGAGTCCAGAGAGAGAGAGAGAGAGTCCAGAGAGAGAGAGTCCAGAGAGAGAGAGTCCAGAGAGAGAGAGGGAGAGTCCAGAGAGAGAGAGGGAGAGTCCAGAGAGAGAGAGGGAGAGTCCAGAGAGAGAGAGGGAGAGTCCAGAGAGAGAAAGGGAGAGTCCAGAGAGAGAAAGGGAGAGTCCAGAGAGAGAAAGGGAGAGTCCAGAGAGAGAAAGGGAGAGTCCAGAGAGGGAAAGGGAGAGTCCAGAGAGGGAAAGGGAGAGTCCAGAGAGGGAAAGGGAGAGTCCAGAGAGGGAAAGGGAGAGTCCAGAGAGGGAAAGGGAGAGTCCAGAGAGGGAAAGGGAGAGTCCAGAGAGAGAAAGGGAGAGCAGCATTAGCAGCAGGTGATAACACACAGAGAGCAGAACACGGGGCTCAGCTCTTATAATTTCTCCCTCTCTTAATCATATTTGAAATGAGCCAGAACAAGACTTGAAACAGAAACACGTCACTACCCACTGGGACCCCTCACAGGACATTGTTACCCCCCACCCCCACCTCCGAAACCCCCCAAATCTATTTTTCCTAGAATGAATAAACCAAATAATCAACTGAGCGAGGCTGTTTATTACGTTTATTGTGCTGAAAAGTGGAGATGACAAATTGTAGCATATGTAAGGCATGTCTGTTATGTGCCAGGAAAATCAGATAAGAGAAATATTTAGCTCCAGCATACTGCCAGTAACCCCCCTCCACACACACACACACACACACACACACACACACACACACACACACAGATAATGTGACTTGAATTGGTTGTAATTTGGTCATCTTTGTTCATCATCATAGTTCAAAACCAGGTTGACATCCTTGTAATAATGGGCTCGTTAGTAAGCATTTCATGGTAACTGTCTACACCTGTTGTATTCATCACATGTGACTCAATCCAATGTGATTTGATTGAATGCAAGTAATAATGTCTCACTTTGTTCAGCGATTCAATGATGACGTTTTCGTCTGGTTTCACAGTGGAATTATAGAACAATGTCGGTTGTCTGTGATTTGTCAATGCAGAATGTGTACTTCTGTCAAGTATCACGACATAATGAATTATGGACAAATCAGGAACAGATTTCATTTTTGAAAAAAAACACCTGATTAAACAGGAGTTGCAGTCTTTTAATGATAAACAATATATCATTTATTTCTCTCAATAGATCATGTGCACCCATTTGTTATGTAAATGTAGGCACATCATAACAACAAACAAACAAGAACATCTGTTAACATTACCAGTGTTCAGTTGAACAGTGGTGTAAACTACACAACCACTCATAACACCTCTCATGTATCTCTGCATGATAGCGATTGATGTATATGCTGACAAAAAAGCAGCAAGAAAGACCGAAAACAGCCTTTTGATATATAATTGTGTAGCCTCAGCATTAAGTCATCTAAGAGCCTGTCATGTCTACGACATCTGAGGGCTAAATGTGCCACTAGCAGATGTAAAATGTGTAGCTGGCTAGGCTACGTCTTTGTCACTCTCCCACCCTTCATTCTGTAGGACTTTGGACTGGTTAGCATAGCCTGAAGCTAGCAGGCTAGCGTAGTGCCCCTAGCCACAGCTCTACAAGGAGTTGTGCTGAGTGTGTCAAATCTCTCCCGTGTTTTCCCCTGGACTAAATGTTTGTATTTCTCCTTCTGTTTGCCTCTGATTATGAGTAGGGGGGTGGGGGGGCTGCTGTCATTAAAACGTCCCCCAGGGGCGCAGTAGCAGCGTTGTGTTTTGGTACTCAGGGCTATCTATCTAAGGAGTATTTTTCTGTCGAGTTGGCCTGTTTTAATGCACAACATATTGGCGGATGACAGTACTGTAACTAAACTAAAAGATGCCTGAAGATACTAGACACGGGTGTGTTTCCAGTAGTATCAGCTACTTTTTGGTTGACTCTGTTGTGGTGGATGATGGGACATGTGGAGGTATTTTAACACCATACTAATCTGCTCAGTTGGTCATTGCTGTACATACCGACGTTGTGTGATAAGAAAATGCAACTTTTCAGAGATAAAATGACAAATATTATACTCAGAAATCGAATGACTTGCAGTACTTAAGCCTGCTTTTTGAATGTAATGTACACTATGTAGACATTTTTCAGTTGAAATATGTTTTGAGAACTAAATATTCATACATGTTGGTGGTCTTCTAGACAGTGTTTTGACACGTATTTGAAATGTACAATTACCCATAAATTGCCGTAGATCACTGCATAGATAAGTTATTGTTACAGTGTGGTGTCCTTATTTCCCCTGTCTGACCGCGCTCAGAAGAGTCTGCCTGGGTCTGAACCACGTCTCCGATCCACCCAAGGAGACGAGAAGTACTCCA
The DNA here is from genome assembly GCF_045791955.1 of Oncorhynchus clarkii lewisi. Classification (NCBI taxonomy): domain Eukaryota; kingdom Metazoa; phylum Chordata; class Actinopteri; order Salmoniformes; family Salmonidae; genus Oncorhynchus; species Oncorhynchus clarkii. Next base: position 68,770,099 of record NC_092156.1, on the reverse strand, counting down.
GGGAAAGGAGGAGAAACTGAGAAACCTCTAGGTTAGATCTTCAATCCGTGATGGACTTGGGGCAATTATATCTAATTGGGGCCCGATCGTCTTCCCTAGATCCCCTAATTCAGACCCAGGCTGGGTCCCAAATGGCACCCAATTCCCTACATAGTGCCCCTACTCTTGACCAGTGCCCTGTGGGCTAAATTAAAAGTAGTGCACTGTATAGGGAATAAGATGTAATTTGGGCCGCAGACTCAGTGGTGCTGAGCTGGGCTGTAGGATGGAGTCAGGGACTGGGAGTGATGCCACATTGCTCCTGGCACCCAGCGAACCTCCATGGAGCACGGACCTCCTTAGCTCCCCCTTTAACCAAAGCTGTATCCTTCCCTGGGAAGGCTACCGACGTACCCCTGGCAAGTTGACCAGTCTCAACGGGCATGTGCAACTTGGAGGGAACGTCTAGGTCCGGGATTGTGCATCATCAATATCAATCAGTGGTCCAGTATGTCAAGGATGAAGTGTGTTGACATTTTAGAAGTCTTGAAAAAAAGTCATGAGACCACTACTGAGTGAAGGTTTAGAGCTAACACATTGCCCAATGGCTGTAGCCAGGCTATCGCCAGGTGATTTGCGGTGCCAGGAACTGTTCTGTGAAATCAGTCACGGCCGTCACACACTTTTAACTGTTAACTGTGCTCTTATGAAATCAGAGGGAAGAGAGAGATGTTCCTCCATGTGCAGCTGGTTTCAGGTAATCACCCAGTAGATTGTCTACTATTTTAGCCAGGCTCTCTCCCCCTCTCCCCCTCTCCCCTCCAGACTAATAAGCATGTCTTGTAATCGGGTTAGCTGCCCCGTCGGCCAGAGCCGGGGGACCTAATTGGGACAGAGACGGTGGACAAAGTGAAAATGAATAACTCTGGTCGAGGTCTTATTAAACTAGGAGGGTCAATTAGAAACGTGTGATGTGATAACGCTCTACCATGCAGCCCCAGTCCAGGAGAGATGACTGTGTTAGAGACAGGGACCTGGACTGAACCAGGAGAGATGACTGTGTTAGAGACAGGGACCTGGACTGAACCAGGAGAGATGACTGTGTTAGAGACAGGGACCTGGACTGAACCAGGAGAGATGACTGTGTTAGAGACAGGGACCTGGACTGAACCAGGAGAGGTGACTGTGTTAGAGACAGGGACCTGGACTGAACCAGGAGAGATGACTGTGTTAGAGACAGGGACCTGGACTGAACCAGGAGAGGTGACTGTGTTAGGGACAGGGACCTGGACTGAACCAGGAGAGATGACTGTGTTAGAGACAGGGACATGGACTGAACCAGAAGAGGTGACTGTGTTAGAGACAGGGACCTGGACTGAACCAGGAGAGGTGACTGTGTTAGAGACAGGGACCTGGACTGAACCAGGAGAGGTGACTGTGTTAGAGACAGGGACATGGACTGAACCAGGAGAGGTGACTGTGTTAGAGACAGGGACCTGGACTGAACCAGGAGAGGTGACTGAGTTAGAGACAGGGACCTAGACTGAACCAGGAGAGGTGACTGTGCTAGAGACAGGGACCAGACCAGACTAGAGACATGGCCCTTACAGATATACAGGGTCTGGTACAAATGGACTGGAACCATTTGGAAGCATACCATAACTCCACTTTGAGAAAGCCAAGAGATAATGGCCTCTAAACAGATCCCTGATAGGAGTGTAGGCCTGTAGATCTGGTCTATGTGTTGCTGTCACCAAGACAGACTGCTCCCATAGCCAGTCGTGCAGCTCCCACGAGCACATATCAACGATCCCACGCATCAAAGGGATGCTTCAACCTCATTTATAGTTATAATAGATGGTCCAACGCCAAAGTGGAAACGTCTTGACATTTTGTAAACCCCCCCCCCCCTTTTATTTTTCCTCACGAGAAGGAGAAAGGGATCAGTGGATCCAACTCCAGAAAGAAAGCTGAAGACTGGACAGATCCGAGGTACAGCTCACTGGAATGTGGAATGACCTCGTCTTCTTCAACCTCCTTTTTAACACGCCGGTCATTAATGTGGAATGACCTCGTCTTCTTCAACCTCCTTTTTAACACACGGGTCATTAATGTGGAATGACCTCGTCTTCTTCAACCTCCTTTTTAACACGTGGGTCATTAATGTGGAATGACCTCGTCTTCTTCAACCTCCTTTTTAACACGCCGGTCATTAATGTGGAATGACCTCGTCTTCTTCAACCTCCTTTTTAACACGCCGGTCATTAATGTGGAATGACCTCGTCTTCTTCAACCTCCTTTTTAACAAGTAGGTCATTAATGTGGAATGACCTCGTCTTCTTCAACCTCCTTTTTAACACGCTGGTCATTAATGTGGAATGACCTCGTCTTCTTCAACCTCCTTTTTAACACGCCGGTCATTAATGTGGAATGACCTCGTCTTCTGCAACCTCCTTTTTAACACGCCGGTCATTAATGTGGAATGACCTCGTCTTCTTCAACCTCCTTTTTAACACGCCGGTCATTAATGTGGAATGACCTCGTCTTCTTCAACCTCCTTTTTAACACGCCGGTCATTAATGTGGAATGACCTCGTCTTCTTCAACCTCCTTTTTAACACGCCGGTCATTAATGTGGAATGACCTCGTCTTCTTCAACCTCCTTTTTAACACGCCGGTCATTAATGTGTAATGACCTCGTCTTCTTCAACCTCCTTTTTAACACGCCGGTCATTAATGTGGAATGACCTCGTCTTCTTCAACCTCCTTTTTAACACGCCGGTTATTAATGTGGAATGACCTCGTCTTCTTCAACCTCCTTTTTAACACGCTGGTCATTAATGTGGAATCACCTCGTCTTCTTCAACCTCCTTTTTAACACGCCGGTCATTAATGTGGAATGGCCTCGTCTTCTTCAACCTCCTTTTTAACACGCCGGTCATTAATGTGGAATGGCCTCGTCTTCTTCAACCTCCTTTTTAACACGCCGGTCATTAATGTGGAATGACCTCGTCTTCTTCAACCTCCTTTTTAACACGCCGGTCATTAATGTTTTACTTGTCGTTAAGCTTTATTAGCTGGAATCTAATAGAGCCAGAAAGATGAGTGAAAACGCCATCGGATGGAGCTGCCTTGCTCACTCGTTTGTTCTCCGTCGGCTCCCTTTGCCTTCCCAACATGTGCTAATGATTTGGTGTATCTCGGGGTTCCCTGCCGCAATGCATGTCGTTTCATTATCAGCTTGACTTTGTGTCAATCCGTATCGTCTGCGGAACACAAGCGCCTCCGACGCCGGCCAAGATCCAGGAACACCAGGCTGTGCTGCACCGTGCTACAGAGGGAGAAACAACACCGTTGTCTTTGACTCATCATAATGCCTTGTGTCTCTGTCTGTCTCCACCTACCCCCCTTCTCTCTGCAACTTCCTTTCTTTCTCTCTCTCCATCCATCTCTCCCTCAATTAAATTTCAATTTAAGGGCTTTATTGGCATGGGAAACATATGTTAACATTGCCAAAGCAAGTGAACTAGATAATAAACAAAAGTCTCTCTCTCTCCCCCCCTCCCTCCCGCCGTTCCCCCACCCGGCTCACAGCTGCTTGTCTTGACCTAAGTGTGTGCGGCATTATTATCACCAACCAACCGGAGGCAGATGTAGTGCAGAGGAAAACTAGGCCTTTAGATCAGCCCTAAATCACCACAATGAAAGTCAATGGTTCCCTAAGGGAAGTGCATGGGGACATGTTGATCGTGGAGTTTTTAAAGCTAGCTCTTGTGTTATAAATGACTGTGCTTTAGGTCTAGTTTCAGACTGCTGAGATACTGATATACCTACAAAGTATTCCCTGGAAAATAGTGCCCGATTTGTTTCAGAGTTGACTATCCTGGTTTAATAAATAAATGGCTGAATGATTCACAAGTACAGTGGGAACATTTGACAATTGAGCAGTACATCAGTACCCTCAGTAATTGTATACCTCAGTGTAACCTGAGGTTGATGTCTTAAACGTTCCATCTACTCTCTCTGTGTAATCAGGTTGGCGTCTTCCACTGTACATGTCAGTGTAATCTAGTAAGCAGTCCCCACTGCCACGCCATTATAGTATTCTCCCATCCCCAGCTAGCGCTGGAAGTTTCCGCGGGGCTTCAGGTAGCCTAATGCAGACAAATGGAGCCTTAATGCTATTCCAGAGTCCCGTCTCTGCATTCCCTCGCTTCGCTCCTCGTCATCAGTTTGTCTTCTCCCCTCAACACATTTCTGGTACCTTTAAGCAGCACTTTATTGTGGCGTGTTAGTTTGTCCAATTGCATTAAGCGCAGAGTAACCAGGAGTCCATTTGGTACCTGATCCTGGTCCAGATAGTTTCAGGAGACTGTTAGGATCCCATTAGCTGTCCTATGCTACTTGTCCAGAAGGCTTTCCTTCCAATGGAAGTTGATGCATCATCAATTACAATACAGTAGGAAACTAAATAAGGTTTTACGTCTTTTGAAAATGTAAAAACGTATCTTCTGATCGTCTTATTGCGAGGGGCTGTAGATCAAATCAAGTAACATCAAGGAACAGTGCAGGCCCTTCCCTAACGCGTTTAGGTTCTGTGAGACGCACCTCTAGACTCCCCTGAATAGGACCCACCACTCTGACTTCCTGTCCAAGGCAAAGTGTTCTCCATCTCCATGTCTCTCCACGGTGCTAGTTGGAGGAGAGGCAGAGACTCAGACTAGTTTACCCCCACGTGGAGAGCTCCTCTCTGGGATTGACTGTGTTGTATCCCCCCCCTCCCCTCTCCCTGTCTTATGGGACTGCCGCGGTGCTGTGGGAGCCACTGCCAGAGGAGCAGCGAGGCTATAGCTCTCAGATTTATTGAAACTTCTTGTCCCGTCTCGGTAGCTCATTTGTCAGGAGACCTAATTTACGCTGGCCCTTAAGACTAATTGCAAATTTGCGGGAAAATGCTGATGTCGTTGGAACTGGGAAGGTTTCCTTTTTTCCCTCCCTCCTCCTCCTCAGTTCCCCTTGCCATGCATCCACTAATGTATTTAATCTGGAGAGCAGAGAATAGGCAGGGAGGCTGTTTTTTAGAGGGAGAGAGAGACTAGGAGGGAGCTTATAACAGCACTGGTACTAATGAGACCACAAACAAACAGGAAGCAGCGACAAAAAACTACAACACACACAAACTATTTACTATTTTATATGCATGATACGACAACCCCCTCCAATGCCTTACTTCCTACTGTATCTAGGCATGAAGCAAACCCCCAGAGTGTGTGTGTGTGTGTGTGTGTGTGTGTGTGTGTGTGTGTGTGTGTGTGTGTGTGTGTGTGTGTGTGTGTGTGTGTGTGTGTGTGTGTGTGTGTGTGTGTGTGTGTGTGTGTGTGTGTGTGTGTGTGTGTGTGTGTGAATAAATGTCTTAACACTGGGCCACATGGCATCGTCTATGCTCTGTCCGACCACCAGGCCCTACTATAGTAGCAACAGTAATGATATCAGGCCAGGCCAGGGGAATGGCTGTGCTCTGTTATCAGACTGTGCCCCCCCCCCCACCGTAACAAGGACATCTTTATTAGGTTAAAGTTGATGTCAGATGAAGCCGTTAGGCCATAAACAGATTCCTTCCAGACAATTTACATCATATTTCAACAGAACAGAGGGTCTGTTGTAACTGTCTCCTGGGTGCAGACACATGGCACATCATCACACACACACACACACATGTTTTGTATAGGTGGCTTTAGTTCAATTGGATTAGGTCTGTTTTCTGTAAAACAAATCACTATCATTTTCTCTGTTTGGGTCTTTGACCAATGCGTGCCTTTTTGTTTTTCCTTCATCTAGAAAAGAAAGTCAATTCTAGATGATTATAGTTTCATCACCACGGTATATTAGTATGATGCGACGTTTAATAGAAGTGTTTCGATGTTATAATGTTTGGATGTCAGGCATTTTGAGCCTAAATACCAGCATTATGCACGTGAAGCTGATGTTTTAGGAACTCTGTGGATTGAATCGGTTCTGTGAGTTCAGAACAACATATGTGGTGTAATTACAGTGTCCAGTATGCAGCCACATGGTTGAGTCAGGGGATCCCTCTGCTTCATCAGGCCTCTGACACGTTCCACATACTCTGTGGACGTCGTAGACATGGACCTATGCAGAACTTGATACATTCCCGTCAAAGTTAGGAACATGTCCTTGGAGCAGACCTTTCTACCCACATCATAAAACAACGCTGATTGAATGGGGATAACTCTAGCTGGGCTATTTGGCTGATTGAATGTGGATAACCCTAGCTGGGCTATTTGGCTGATTGAATGTGGATAACCCTAGCTGGGCTATTTGGCTGATTGAATGGGGATAACCCTAGCTGGGCTATTTGGCTGATTGAATGTGGATAACCCTAGCTGGGCTATTTGGCTGATTGAATGGGGATAACCCTAGCTTGACTATTTGGCTGATTGAATGGGGATAACCCTAGCTTGACTATTTGGCTGATTGAATGGGGATAACCCTAGCTGGGCTATTTGGCTGATTGTATGTGGATAACCCTAGCTGGGCTATTTGGCTGATTGAATGGGGATAACCCTAGCTTGACTATTTGGCTGATTGAATGGGGATAACCCTAGCTGGGCTATTTGGCTGATTGAATGTGGATAACCCTAGCTGGGCTATTTGGCTGATTGAATGGGGATAACCCTAGCTGGGCTATTTGGCTGATTGAATGGGGATAACCCTAGCTGGGCTATTTGGCTGATTGAATGGGGATAACCCTAGCTGGGCTATTTGGCTGATTGAATGGGGATAACCCTAGCTGGGCTATTTGGCTGATTGAATGTGGATAACCCTAGCTGGGCTATTTGGCTGATTGAATGTGGATAACCCTAGCTGGGCTATTTGGCTGATTGAATGTGGATAACCCTAGCTGGGCTATTTGGCTGATTGAATGTGGATAACCCTAGCTGGGCTATTTGGCTGATTGAATGTGGATAACCCTAGCTGGGCTATTTGGCTGATTGAATGTGGATAACCCTAGCTGGGCTATTTGGCTGATTGAATGTGGATAACCCTAGCTGGGCTATTTGGCTGATTGAATGTGGATAACCCTAGCTGGGCTATTTGGCTGATTGAATGTGGATAACCCTAGCTGGGCTATTTGGCTGATTGAATGGGGATAACCCTAGCTGGGCTATTTGGCTGATTGAATGGGGATAACCCTAGCTGGGCTATTTGGCTGATTGAATGGGGATAACCCTAGCTGGGCTATTTGGCTGATTGTATGTGGATAACCCTAGCTGGGCTATTTGGCTGATTGAATGGGGATAACCCTAGCTTGACTATTTGGCTGATTGAATGGGGATAACCCTAGCTGGGCTATTTGGCTGATTGAATGTGGATAACCCTAGCTGGGCTATTTGGCTGATTGAATGGGGATAACCCTAGCTGGGCTATTTGGCTGATTGAATGGGGATAACCCTAGCTGGGCTATTTGGCTGATTGAATGGGGATAACCCTAGCTGGGCTATTTGGCTGATTGAATGTGGATAACCCTAGCTGGGCTATTTGGCTGATTGAATGTGGATAACCCTAGCTGGGCTATTTGGCTGATTGAATGTGGATAACCCTAGCTGGGCTATTTGGCTGATTGAATGTGGATAACCCTAGCTGGGCTATTTGGCTGATTGAATGTGGATAACCCTAGCTGGGCTATTTGGCTGATTGAATGTGGATAACCCTAGCTGGGCTATTTGGCTGATTGAATGTGGATAACCCTAGCTGGGCTATTTGGCTGATTGAATGTGGATAACCCTAGCTGGGCTATTTGGCTGATTGAATGTGGATAACCCTAGCTGGGCTATTTGGCTGATTGAATGTGGATAACCCTAGCTGGGCTATTTGGCTGATTGAATGGGGATAACCCTAGCTGGGCTATTTGGCTGATTGAATGTGAATAACCCTAGCTGGGCTATTTGGCTGATTGAATGTGGATAACCCTAGCTGGGCTATTTGGCTGATTGAATGGGGATAACCCTAGCTGGGCTATTTGGCTGATTGAATGGGGATAACCCTAGCTGGGCTATTTGGCTGATTGAATGTGGATAACCCTAGCTGGGCTATTTGGCTGATTGAATGGGGATAACCCTAGCTGGGCTATTTGGCTGATTGAATGTGGATAACCCTAGCTGGGCTATTTGGCTGATTGAATGTGGATAACCCTAGCTGGGCTATTTGGCTGATTGAATGGGGATAATCCTAGCTTTGCTATTTGGCTGATTGAATGTGGATAACCCTAGCTGGGCTATTTGGCTGATTGAATGTGGATAACCCTAGCTGGGCTATTTGGCTGATTGAATGGGGATAACCCTAGCTGGGCTATTTGGCTGATTGAATGTGGATAACCCTAGCTGGACTATTTGGCTGATTGAATGTGGATAACCCTAGCTGGGCTATTTGGCTGATTGAATGGGGATAACCCTAGCTGGGCTATTTGGCTGATTGAATGGGGATAACCCTAGCTTGGGCTATTTGGCTGACGATACCCAGTAGCCACAATATTTTCATGCCCCAGTGAATTTCCAACGTCGTTCTTTCTCACCGTTCTGTAATTTGTATACATGCACTTTCAAGCCCTTTCTTTGTCGAATCACATCGCACAGAAACACCTGCAGCTAAAACAACTTAAATAACATGCACACATACACAACCAATTTGGTTTTCTTTCCTCCCAGTCTGCTTTGATGGGCTTTTTTGAAACCGATCCCAAAAAAACACTGCTACATTATTATGAAAACGTGCTTGGAGGGGTTAGGGCCGAGCAGCAATTATATGATTACCGATAACATTATCTGGCAAAAAGAACAACAATGTGTAATTGGCAGACCCCATAGTGCACTGAGAGGGCCAGATGTAGGGAGTAGGGACCACGTCGCTTCTTCTCTTCCAGTGAAGTGACGTGTGTGTTTCTGTGTGTGTGAGAGCTTTTGTGTGTGTTTCTTTGTGTGCTCACATGGTGTGTGTGTGTGTGTGTGTGTGAGAGAGAGAGCGCTTTTGTGTGTGTTTCTTTGTGTGCTCACATGGTGTGTGTGTGCAGTCAGTGTAATGATAATGACTCCCAGCCCTGATCCATACAGGCCTGACCACAACCTGGTCCATCAGCCTCTACCACAGTACACCAGGAGGGCCCTGCTGAACACAAGGGCTAATAAAACCCAACCGCTAGCATTCGTTAGCGTTAGCCGCTCCACTTTGATTGGTAGAATTAACGGGATAATAGGCCAATAAAGGATTGTTTGGAACCCAGAACAATGAGAGGTAGAGCCTGAGGGGAGAGCAGTGGCAGGTCATGGACACCCAGAGGTTCACTATTCACAATACAGGTAAGAACCCCCACCCCTCCCAGAACGCTTAGTTTCCTCCATACCAGTTGTCAGGATGTTCCAAAGTCGTTTAATAGGGGGGTGGGGAGGTGAAGTGAGGGGAGTTATTTTCTCTGGACCTCCCACACATTGATCAGGTTCATCCACAGAGTCATGGCTCTCTCTCTCATCTACCATGTGTTGGAATAAAAAGTCCTCTTAACCAAAGGCACCTCACACCTGGGCTGGCCTGTTGTCTCTCCTCAGAGGAGAAGTTGAGGGGCTAGGGGCGACTGAGTCCACACATAGAGAACTCATTTGGGCAGGCAGAGGGCCAGAGCATTACATTCCCATGGAGGAGAAAGAGACAGGGGAGAGATGGAGAACATTCACTATTGGATGTGGCACATCATTTTAAAAAACTTTTTTTTTCATCCGTTCTTTTCTTCAATTTTTCTGCCTGTCAGATGTCTCATCCTTTTCACTCAAATCAGGTTCCCGTGTTTTGACTGGTGTGTTGGCCAAGGCGGGACGGACAGAGTGGAGAGGGGTAAAACTGAGTCTAGATTAGTACAGAGTGGAGAGGGGTAAAACTGAGTCTAGATTAGTACAGAGTGGAGAGGGGTAAAACTGAGTCTAGATTAGTACAGAGTGGAGAGGGGTAAAACTGAGTCTAGATTAGTACAGAGTGGAGAGGGGTAAAACTGAGTCTAGATTAGTACAGAGTGGAGAGGGGTAAAACTGAGTCTAGATTAGTACAGAGTGGAGAGGGGTAAAACTGAGTCTAGATTAGTACAGAGTGGAGAGGGGTAAAACTGAGTCTAGATTAGTACAGAGTGGAGAGGGGTAAAATGGGGTCTAGATTAGTACAGAGTGGAGAGGGGTAAAACGGGGTCTAGATTAGTTTGGTTTTGATTTGTATTGCGTCAGGAATTTAGGCCTTCATTTGATGCCTATTGTTCGTGTTGGACGGCCAAGTTTAGCTCATGGCTCTGGTATTTCAGGGTAGAATCAGGAGAGCATGTTTAGGGCAGATTCTATCAAAGCAGCATATGTTTGTACCACTGTCTGCCTGTGTATATTTGTGCATGTGTCAGAAACCGTCTGTGGCCGTCTTGTCCTTGGTAATGTCAGGAGGGGTGTTTGTGTATATGTGTATGTTTGTGTGTGTGAGTCATCTGTGTCCTTCAGAGAGTGTGAGAGTGAGTGAGTGAGTGAGTGAGTGAGTGAGTGAGTGAGTGAGTGAGACTTATGGCCCTGTGAGACCCCAGTGTACAGTCCCATCTCATATTCTCCATGGAAGCCTTCAGTACTCACGCTGACCTCTGTTTTCATCCATTACGTCAGTTAGAGCTGCTATTGAGTAGTGACCTCCAACTGGGGGGGGGGGGGGGGGGGTCTACAGCTGTAGTGTGTGTGTGTGCGCGCCCCGCAGTCTCTCTCTCTCTCTGGTTGGTGACGGTGGAGTGGGTGTTCTCTCCCTTTCAACAGTCGCTCCGCGCGGCCTCTCCAGCCTCCTTTGTCTTTTTATAGCCTCCTCCTGGGAGACATACACTCACACACACTGCAACCCCCCACAATGCAACACAAGCCAAAAACACCTCTCAGTTCCTTCGCCAGAGCCCCGCGCCTGGGCATTACTGCTGTTCCTCCTCCCCTCTCTTTCCACACACCTTCTTCTCATCCCTCCGCTCTCTCTCTCTCTCTCTCTCTCTCTCTCTCTGCTTCCTCTCCGTTCTCTCTCTCCGCTCAGCTTGAGTTGGACCCAGCGTGGTGTGTTTGGAGCATGTGCGTGTGGTAGTGTGTGAGTCATTGCATTACACCCCAAAGACCTCCACCCTGTTGGAAGTGTCTGTGACGGAATTCAAATAGTTACACCAACCAACCTTATGTGATCCCGTGAATCAGATTCTCTCCAAAATGTGAATCCTTCTTCTCATATTTCCCTCTCTGCATCATCATTTAGAGATTTTTAGATCAAAGTGATATTGAGGTCGAAAAATATGTCCGTTACTGTGAATGTTCACGACCACAGTGCTGTTGAATGAAGGTTGAAGTGTGTTTTTTATCTTGACTCAAATAAGTAGCCTTTAAAGTGGCTGTATCAAGGTCATACCTTAAGAGCCCCAGCTACAGGGCCAGTCTGCTGTGGTTTCCTTCACTTTGCTCTCCGGATTAGCTGCTTGAGCAGCTGTCCTGCGCCTCGCGTGTCTACCAGTTTAGATAGCTAATTGCCCCATTCGCTGCGTGATTGGCTGCTAAGCACGCCCGGCCACTCCCAGCCTGGCTAGACCCGTCCCTCCCACCCACCCAGCCTGCCCCTGGTGGCATCAGACACACAGGCGTGGCACGGCACCGACATGGTCGTTTGTCTTCCCACCACAGTGGCATATGGCGAGAGCTGGCACTGCACAGATGTCCACTAAGTGCTGATGAAGCCTGAGGAATGAATGGGAGGGCTGGCTGAGCTGGGAGGGTGGTGGGGCCCGGCTATGTACCTCTGGAGCAGAGCAGGCCCTCTGTACTGGGCTGGACTGGAGGAGAGAAGGAGAGGAAGGGATGGTAGTTTAGTCTAGGCAGTCAGACCCTTTTTATGTGGGTCCACACATTGCAAGAAGGGGAGTAGCAGGAAGGAGTTAGTGAGGAATCTGTGTGTGTGTGTGTGTGTGTGTACCCCAGAGTATTTGTTTCAGTTGCTATGCAAGTGAGCGTGTACTTGTGTGTTTATGCATGTGTGTGAGTGTGCAGCGCTGGTGTAGTCCAGGCCTGGTTGAGAGGGAGGGGGATTAGCGACGTAGGTAGAGGGAAAGCCTGTCAAGAATCATTCACAGCTTAAGTCCAAATAGCTTCAAAGTCAAGAATCCTCCGGGGGGAGCCAGGGAGGCTCTGAACCTGTCAATGGCAACTTACTCCTCGGATATCAACGCCAAAGACTGGGGTGTGCAGGGGAGGGCGAGGGGATGGCTTTCTGGGGTGCCAGGGCCCAGTCGGAGCACTTTGTAGTCCCTCTGATGAGGGATTTGCAGCTGCCCGATACCAGCCATGCCATCCTCGCTGACGATTGGCCACAGAAGCCACCCGCGTAGCTTATCTGATTTACAGCGGGCTTAGCGGTTGACGGTGGGAGTGTGTGTGTTGGATAGTAGTGTGGGAGGGAGGGAGGGAGAATGGGGTGAATAGGGACAGGGTCCGCCCCCCAACAGTCCACTCATCCCAATTAATTTAGTCTGCTGCTCCACATTACCTCCACATGACCTCTTCATTCCCTCCACATTACCACTTCATTACCTATTATTTGCACCACATTACCTCTTCATTGCTCCACATTACCTCCACATTACATCTTCATTACTTCCACATGACCTCTTCCACGTGACCACTTCATTACCTCCACATTACCTTTTCATTACCTCTTCCACATTACCTCTTCGTTGCTCCACATTACCTTCACATTACCCCTTCACTGGGCCACATTACCTTCACATTACATCTTCATTACTTCCACATGACCTCTTCTACGTGACCACTTCATTACCTCCACATGACCTTTTCATTACCCCACATTACCTCTTCCACATTACATCTTCGTTGCTCCACATTACCTTCACATTACCTCTTCACTGGGCCACATTACCTTTTCATTACCTCCAGATTACCTTTTCATTATCTCCACATTACATCGTCCTTACTCCACATTACCTTCACATTACCTCTTCACTTGGCCACATTACCTTCACATTACCTCTTCACTTGGCCACATTACCTTTTCATTACCTCCACATTAAGTCTTCATGACCAGTTGAAAGGAGCTGAGCTGAATTATTCTGAGATTGACTAATAGACTTGTAGTTGGATGCTTTCTTCTTGTGTTAATGATGTTTAAACTGAATGCAGCGCAATTATATACAATATAGACCACAGCTATAAACCAGACAACTTGATGCTTTGACAAATGCTGCAGCCTAGGCTACACCCAATCTGGTAAGTGACTATACCACAAACTGATAGGATGTGGGTACTGTGTTTCTGGAGAAGAAGAAAGTGCACACAGCAATCCCGTCTCTGTGAAATTTCCCAGCGCTAAGGTTTCATCAGCCCACTTCAAAGCCGTTTCTAATGAGTGGAAAAACAACACCGGCTCCTGCACGACATTAAAGACAGCCGCCATCTTTTTTTGTTGTTGTTATATTTCACAAGCTTTTCTCCCACAATGTTAGCAACTCGTTTTCACCTCCAGCACTCCAGCACAAATAAACAGTGAAGTATGGCACTTTTGTAGACAGTTATGAAATGCAGCACATTGTTAACAATGAAGTGCTGCTTTGACTCGGCTCCGAAAGCAGATTATTTCTGCTCTTACATGTAGGCCAGCATACTTTTTATGGGGGGGAGAAGTGAAAAAACAAACGCTGGGGACTTGCCAGACAAACTACAAAACCTCCATTTTGATATAATTACCGAATTGCAAGTTTTCCTTTGTTCTGCTGTAAAGGGAGTTTTTTTTCTGCTGTCAGTTATTGGTTGACGAGGAGGAGTGATTGTACTTTGGTTCCTTTTCCCTTTGATAACCCGTTCACCTCGTTGTTTAGAGTTCTTGGCCCCTTAGAAGCATATCGAATTTGGGTCGCCCTTCCCAGCCTCCGTAACAGATATGGAGAATCGATAGAGCATTACAGTGCTGTGACAGCACCACCGCCCCTCCACCGCCCCTCCACCCCCCTCCACTTCTCCACTTGGCTAAAAGGACCGCAGTGACAACGGCTTACTTCATGCCAATGAGATCACCGAAGACGAGCAGCGCAGGTCACATTATCTGTCTAGCGACGGCGGGCGGGTGGCCATTAACCCTGCGGTGACACCGGGGGCCGAGGAGGGTTGTTGTAGCAGGTTACCGTGGGTCAGAGAAGACCCCAATTAAATCCCCAATCCAATCTACAGGAGGACGACCTCGTCTCCCTCTACGGCTGTTTATCTATCTGACACTGGCCTTCTCTGTCTGTCTCTCTGGTTCCTCTGCCTCCCTGCCTGGCTTCCACTCAGCCCGCTAGAGTCAGATCTGATACAAAATTCCATTTAGGGGTAAAAATGTAAAATCCCCCCCGAGCTAGTTCCCAGGTGGCGGGTCGGTCAACAACACAGAGAAGGAAGAAGAAGAACGAAAGGAGAAAGAGAGAAGGGGAAAAAAGAGCCACGGTCGGAGTTTGTTCAGGTTCGAGACGGAGCACTGTGTCTGTTGGCAGCTTGTTGGGCCAACATTGTTTGACGTTCCACCCCTAGTGCGTTTGTGGGCCTTTGAGGGCTTTATGGCTTCATGTGACTCTCGCCGCCAATAGATTCCAGATGCCGACTGTGTGGGAACAAGAGAGAGAGGGTGATAGAGGGAGGGAGGGTGATAGAGGGAGGGAGGGTGATAGAGGGAGGGAGGGTGATAGAGGGAGGGAGGGTGATAGAGGTAGGGAGGGTGATAGAGGTAGGGAGGGTGATAGAGGTAGGGAGGGTGATAGAGGGAGGGAGGGTGATAGAGGGAGGGAGGGAGGGTGAGAGAGGGAGGGAGGGAGGGAGGGAGGGAGGGAGGGAGGGAGGGAGGGAGGGAGGGAGGGAGGGATGGATGGAGGGAGGGAGAGATGTAGAAAGCGTAGCCAGGTGTGACCCATCATGATGTGAGATGTCCTCTGTGGAGATGTCCATGCTTTCAGACTGTGTGTCTGTGTGTGTCGCGCTCTAACTTTTACGGAGACGACTTGAAGAATGGGAGGGAACAGATGATGGGACAGACTGACATACTGTAACCTGAGACAGGTAAGACGGACACACACACACATACACACTTAAGACAATTACACACCCACACTTACACACGTCACTTGGTACTGTAAGTGCTGTTGGTCTACCCCTGTGAGTAGCCTCCACAGCACGGCCACTGCCAAGGCACGGAGTTCATGGTTTCAGTCCCGTTGTTCAGCACATTTGCTCCTGGCACCGGCCGACTCCAACATGTGGCAACACTCTCAGTCTACAGCACCAGGTTGTGTCCTAAACAGCACCGTACATAGTGCACTACTTTTGACCAGAGCCCAACAGTTGTGCATTATGTACAGTAGGTAGTAGGGTGCCATTTTGGACTCACTCTCAGCCTCATAGCCCCAGTATCAGGCCCGGGACCCAACCTGATAGCTAGGTAGCTCCACAGTGGCCTACTTTAAGGGGAAAATTGTCAGCAGGCCCCAATCCCAATTGTGAAGTCCCAAACCACAAGCACAGATAAACGTCTGCAGCATTTCTGAATGTAATTACCTTCAATCCGGTGTCCCTTTCTCCAAATGGCAGGAAGGAAACAACAGAGAAGGTTAACAGAACAAGGTAGCGGAGCTAACCTGTAAAACAGACTACAATACATTCCAACTGTCTGGTGAATAGTGAAGTAGGTTTTTGCCTTACAGTATGTTCTTGAGGGGGAAAAAGGAGAGAGAGAGAGAGAGAGAGAGAGAGAGGTTGTGGGAAGAGAAGAGGTAGGGCCGAGTTCAGTCAATGTGCTTTTCATTTGAGGAAAGTTCAAATGTATGAGGGGGATAAATCAGATTTTGCTAAATTTGTTTTTGTTTAAGATTCTATGGTCTGTGGATGAGGAAAAATGGGTTGACCTGTGTGGAAAAATGGGTTGATCTGTGTGGAAAAATGGGTTGATCTGTGTGATGCTCAAGAGTTACTAGAAGGTTATGAGATGATGGTGTTTTGGTTCCAGCCGGGTAAGAGGATGTAAAACAGCGATACCATTTAATAATGCATTCATATCAGAACTCCATACCACCTGGGCAAAAACTGGTTGAATCAATGTTGTTTCCACTTCATTTAATTCATTGAGATGATGTTGAATCAGTGTGGAAAACTGAACTGATTGGATTTTTAAAACGTCATCAATGTAATGGAATTTTGGCTTTTTTTTTCCATCCAACTTTTAACCAAAATCGAATGATAAGGTAAATGTTTTGGTTGATTTCACATTGAATTCACATTAGTTGACAACTCAAACATATGTAAATCAAACTAGATGTAGTTTGGTGTTGGCTCCTACTTCACTGGGTCGAATCATATGGTAAATGTTTTGGTTGATTTCACATTGAATTCACGTTAGTTGACAACTCAAACACATGTAAATCAAAACTAGATGTAGTTTGGTGTTGGCTCCTACTTCACTGGGTCGTCATAAAGGTTCAATGCAGCCGTTTTTATCTCAATATCAAATCATTTCTGGGTAACAATTAAGTACCTTACTGTGATTGTTTCAATTAAAATAGTTTTGAAAAAACAAACAAAAATAGCTTCTTAGCAAAGAGCAAGTTCAAAGATTTGGAACTCTTTTTTTAATGAATCTATGAACTAATTCCCCAGACAGGCTGCAATGTCAGGCGGTCTATTCAAACAGCTCTTACACTAAAAGGACATTTTCACAATTTAACTGTATTATTCCAACCTCGTAGTGTGGAAATATATATAAAACACAGGAAAATATTGTTTTGGACTGCACTGGGCCTTTAATAATTGCTCACATTTTCAAATGTATATTTGGATGCTCCAATATCTCACGTCTCCTTCCTGAGCGGTATAATGGCTGCGTGGTCCCATGGGGTTTATACTTGCGTACTATTGTTTGTACAGATGAACGTGGTACCTTCAGGCATTTGGAAATTGCTCCCAAGGATGAACCAGACTTGTGTAGGTCAACCATTTTCTTTCTGAGGTCTTGGCTGATATCTTTTGATTTTCCCATGATGTCAAGCAAAGAGGCACTGAGTGTGAAGGTAGGCCTTGAAAAACATCCACAGGTACACCTCCAATTATGTAAATTAGCAGTGAATTATAAGTGAAATAATCTGTTAGTAAACAATTGTTGGAAAAATTACTTGTCATGCACAAAGTAGATGTCATAACCGACTTGCCAAAACTATAGTTTGTTAACAAGAAGAGTGGTTGAAAAATGAGTTTTAATGACTCCAACCTAAGTGTACGTAAACTTCCGACTTCAACTGTACCCCCGTTTTTCAAACATAATCTATCTAGATTTCAGCTATCAGATCGGATTAAATGGATAGAAATAGAATGAATAGAACAGGAGGCCACAATCAGGGGGGGGGGGGTCGTTGATAACACATGATAGAACAGTAAACATTCTAAAACATAATGATGATGATAACACACAGAACAGTACACATTCTAAAACATAATAATGATAATGATGATGATAACACACAGAACAGTAAACATTCTAAAACATAATAATGATAATGATAACACATAGAACAGTAAACATTCTAAAACATAATGATGATGATAACACAGAGAACAGTAAACATTCTAAAACATAATGATGATGATAACACAGAGAACAGTAAACATTCTAAAACATAATGATAACACAGAGAACAGTAAACATTCTAAAACATAATGATGATGATAACACAGAGAACAGTAAACATTCTAAAACATAATGATAACACAGAGAACAGTAAACATTCTAAAACATAATGATAATGATAACACATAGAACAGTAAACATTCTAAAACATAATGATGATGATAACACAGAGAACAGTAAACATTCTAAAACATAATGATAATGATAACACATAGAACAGTAAACATTCTAAAACATAATGATGATGATAACACATAGAACAGTAAACATTCTAAAACATAATGATGATGATGATAACACAGAAAACAGTAAACATTCTAAAACATAATGATGATAATGATAACACATAGAACAGTAAACATTCTAAAACATAATGATGATGATAACACAGAGAACAGTAAACATTATGTTGACATTCTGGGCACGTCTTTGACAAGGTCCAATGGCACTGCAATGATCGATTGACCTATCGTCCCCTCCACTCTCTCCTGCAACCCCTCATCTGCAAAATAAACACGGGGCTGCCCCTGCTTGTGCCCGACTTAAAAGGGGTGAAGGCCCCCGTTGACCTGCTCAGAGAGGCCACTCTGCGGGGCTGCCGCCTGCTGCCGACCCACTCCCAGTCTTCCTGTTTAGATGATTGCAGCCGAGCGGGTGGCTCTCCAGTGTCACTGATAAGGAGCGCTGATCGCCAGGGCGGTGGCAAGGGAGGTCAACCCACAGAAGGGATAAAGAAAAACACAAGAGAAAAGCAAAAAAAATAATAATAATATCTCTCTATTCTCCTCCGTTGGAGAAAAAAATTACTTTTTACTCCCAAACTTCCCCACTGCCATCCACCATGGCACCTAGGCTATTACGCTGATAGACCGCGAACACCCCCCTTCCCGCCTCCACTCCTACCTCCCTCCCTCTGCTAGTCTGGCCGAGTGAGCGCTCTGCGGCAGATGGGGGCCAGAGTCTTAGCCACATCTCAAGCTAATTTACAAAGATCCCAAATTATTCCTTATCTGGCGGCTTTAAAGGTTCTAAGGTTGATTAACACAGAGCCCCCTGTCCTGTTTATCAGGGTTGGGCTGGGCAGCGCTGCAGAGAGCAGAGAAAAAAAGGAGGGTGGAGATAAGTGCCGACTATTAAACACTTCTACTTCGCCTAATATTTGTGCGGCAACCATCTGCTTAACTGATCTGCCTTCATTTTAATTAAACGGGATCCTCGTGTTGTTGGAGTCATTACGCGGCGGGCTGCGCTGAGGCGGCGGATGCCAGGAGAGGCGTTTGTGATGAGTTCAGCCGTTCCCTCTTGTCCCTGGGTTGCCTCTTGACAGCCAGGTTGAATTGTCTTCTAACCGCCACTCGGAGTTAACTCCTTCCTGACCAGACTCCTCTTTCACCTTTTGATGCACCTTGTGGGTAGCAGAAGCACCTGAATGTCTAAGACACATTTATCTAAAGGGACAGTAAAGGGATATCTGTGATCTGACGACACAACACATTTGTTTCAGCAGTGCTGCTGAGGACGGCGCTCCAAACCAGGCAACAAAAAACGATGTGTTGCAGGAGCAAAGTCTGTAACCCAGTGGGTGACCCTTGGTGCATATGGACAATTCTACGGACACTCTCCCCTCCGCCCCGGGGGCTATCCGACCGACGGACACAGTCCAGACTAAGGCAGTAATGGTTTGATTTGCCCAACGCTAGTTGGATCGATGCGGCTGTTTACTGTTTCTCCCTCTCTCATCCCTTTTGTCTTCTTTCTAATTTAGTGTTCCCAAACCATGGACAAGGGTCTGTGTGTGTATGCTGCGCTTGCAGCTTCGCCCTCCTCCCTGCTCTCCATCACTGTCCATTGATGTTTTTTCCTCTCTTCCCTTCCTTCTCTCTTCCTCCCTCTCTCTCCCTCCCTCTCTCCCCTCTCCCTCTGTTCAGCCTCAGAAAAGAGCCGCATGCCTCCACACTTTTGGACAAGACTGATGGCTCGTCAATAGCATTAGCCAGCCAGCAATGCAGGCCTCGCTGGTGTAGAACAGAATCGATATGGCCCCAGTAAAAAGTCTAATACGTTGACAAGCCCATCCTAGCCAGGGCTCATGTTACCAGAAATGAGTTTTTATAAGGAATCAGCCAGTCGCCGGCTTGTTCAGTCTCATCCACCTGGTTCCCAACACTTGACTAAGATTTATTACGTTTAAAGTATATTTATATATTTTATATATATGTTTTTTTTAAGGATGGACATTTCCTGGTCGACGGTTCACAGGAGGCGTTTTAGCCCTGATCTGATGAAGCTGGTAGCTTCAGGGACCGATAAAGCATTGGCACATAAAAGCTTTTCTGCTTCTCTTCATTCTGGTCATTTTCCCTCCAATTACAGAACACAATTAAAATCAATTAGTCCTCAATGAACGGTAATTGTTCCTCGCCAATGTAGGGCTGCCTCTGCCAAATGATTGGAACTGTGTGCGTGCGCGTGCGTGCGTGCGTGTGTGTGTGCGTGTGTGTGTGTGGTGGGGCAAGACCATGTTTGGCATGTTTGCCTGTTACGCAAATGCAGTAAGAAGCCAAGGTAAGTTGCTAGCTAGAATTAAACTTACCTCATAAAAAACAATCAAGCAATCATAATCACTAGTTAACTAGATATGGTTGATGATATTACTAGTTTATCTAGTGTGTCCTGCGTTGCATATAATCGATGCAACGCTGGGGGATGATTTAACAAAAGCGCATTTGCCAAAAAAGGACAATCGTTGCATGACTGTACCGAACCATAAACACCAACGCCTTTCTTAAAATCAATACACAGAAGTATATATTTTTAAACCTGCATATTTAGCTAAAAGAAATCCAGGTTAGCAGGCAATATTAACCAGGTGAAATTGTGTCACTTCTCTTGCGTTTATTGCATGCAGAGTCAGGGTATATGCAACAATTTGGGCCGCCTGGCTCGTTGCGAACTAATTTTCCAGAATTTTATGTAATTATGACATAACATTGAAGGTTGTACAATGTAACAGGAATATTTAGACTTATGGATGTCACCCATTAGATAAAATACCGAACGGTTCCGTATTTCACTGAAATAATAAACGTTTTGTTTTCAAAATGATAGTTTCCGGATTCGACCATAATATTGACGAAAGGCTCGTATTTCTGTGTGTTATTATGTTATAATTAAGTCTATGATTTGATAGAGCAGTCTGACTGAGCGATGGTAGGCAGCAGCAGGCTCGTAAGCATTCATTCAAACATAACTTTTGTGCGTTTTGCCAGCAGCTCTTCGCTGTGCTTCAAGCATTGAGCTGTTTATGACTTCAAGCCTATCAACTCCCGAGATGGGAGTAACGCTGCATGGGTAACGCTACTTCAAGGGTGGCTGTTGTCGAAGTGTTCCAGGTTCAAGCCCGGGTAGGGGCGAGGAGAGGGACGGAAGCTATACTGTTACACTGGCAATACTAAAGTGCCTATAAGAACATCCAATAGTCAAAGGTATATGAAATACAAATGGTATAGAGGGAAATAGTCCTAAAAATACTAAATTAACTACAACATAAAACCTCTTACCTTGGATATTGAAGTGTCATGTTAAAAGGAACCACCAGATTTCATATGTTCTGCTGTTCTGCTTTTTTACATGGCACATATTGCACTTTTACTTTCTTCTCCAACACTTTGTTTTTGCATTATTTAAACCAAATTGAACATGTTTCATTATTTATTTGAGGCTAAATGGATTTTTATTGATGTACTAATATTAATTTAAAAAATCAGCCGATTAATCGGTTTCGGCTTTTTTTGGTCCTCCAATAATCGGTATCGGTACCGGCGTTGAAAAATCATAATCGGTCGACCTCTAGAGCTAACTGTAAGCCCCTCCCACCAATTGAGCAAATGGACTACAAAAGTTCAGCCATTTTATCTTGTTTTTGTATATATCTATTAATTACAAATAAATACTGTATTTTTAATTGAAGTTGAAACAGTTTCACAGTGGTAGGTCAGCCTTTTCACAGTGGTAGGTCTGCTAATAAAAGCGACTAATATGTTGTTTGAACACAGAGCAGAGATTACACCTCTTCTCTTCTCCTTTCCTGTGTCACTGACTGAGACTGCCTGGCTGCAGGCAGTAGTGGCTCCAGTGGCAGATGTTCCCCCCTGCTCGTGTCACTATTGATGAAGTGCTTCTTTAAAGAACTCTCTGGAATGGCCAGGGCCAGGCACTAATTATGACAGTCCTGCTGAACAGGCAGCTCCTGTCAGGTCCCCTCTCTCTCTCTCTCTCTCTCTCTCTCTCTCTTTCTCTTTCTCTCTCTCTCTCTCTCTCGCCCTCCCGCCCTCTCCCCCAGACTCCAGTGGCCTTCCTGGGCTTCAGAGGACCAATTAAAGCTGCAATATGTAACTTTTTGGGCGACCTGACCAAATTCACATAGAAATGTTAGTTATAGATCTGTCATTCTCATTGAAAGCAAGTCCAAGAGGTGGTAGTTTCATTTTTGCGTCTTTTACTTTCGATTTTGCACACCAGCTTTAAACAGCTGAAAATACTATATTTTGGGCTATGGAAAATATATTTCACAGCGGTTTAGATGATACAATGATTCTCTACACTATCTTATTTTGTTACATAAACTGACATTAGGCAAACTATTCGTTTTTTTGCAGTACTTCAAGACAGGTTATTGTTTGTCAGCATGCACGCAGTATACGTACAAGCATTTAGCCAAGCAGAGAGAGAAACTCTCTTCATTGACAAGAGGCCTGAGTCTACTCAGTGGACTAGACCAACACCAGCGTAATTCCAAAACCTCACCCATCAGACAGGACAGACAGACTGCTCGTCCCTGACATCAAGTGTCCATCGGCTGCTGCGTCCGTCTGACTATTCTCCTCCTCTCCTACCTCTCCTACCTCTCAAAGGTCAGCGGAGGGGCTGTGTTTTTGTCAGGACCAATTGATGGCGGCGCCCTGTCAGGAACACTACACGGTAGGTTATGTAGCAGGTGGACCAGCCGCAGACTGCCAGGCAGCTCTGTAGCTCCCAGGGTCTCCAGTGAGGGGCCGTCACTGATGGGGCTGCGGGGGCCATGGGCCCTCATGCTGTGGGAAATATATTTTACTGCCCCCCCTCCCTGGGTAATCAATACCACCAGCACTATTATTCTGCCACGGGGCCACGGCGTATCGACAGCGGCTGGATGAGCAGCCGGCGTGTGACAATGAGGAATGTTGTTTAATTCAAGGTCATTAAGCCTCCTCGCCTCCCGACGGTTGCTTCTTCACTTTCAAAAGGGCCAGCACTATGTTCCTGTTTCTTACCAAAGAAAACATCCCCGGTGCCATTCGTATCAATTTGTAATATGACCGCCGCCGGAGATAATGATGTAAGCGGGTGATGGCTGTTATCCAGAGACTGACGGACCCTCATGTTGACTGTTATAGTATGTTTCTCATGACTAAAATGGTTTAGTTTTTGTCCGATTAGATCCATGGTGTCCAGTTCATGTCTGTCATGTTTGAAGCCTTCCTGATTTCATGTTCTCTGCTGCTAAACTTGACAAATATTTTGAAGGTCATTTGGTGTTTACCGTTAATGCAGTCCCCGCAAAAGCAGGAACATTGCCTTTAAATTTCAATCGTGCTATAGTGCTGAACTTTGGCGATACAGATTGAATCGAGCCCTTTGGGTTTAGTGTTGATTTGAAAAGAGGAATTCAGAGCTGCAAATTCAGGGAAGAACGTTTTTTAAAACTGACCATGTCCTGTGCATATTTCACTCTCTAGGGATCGCAGGAGGCTGCTGAGGGGAAAACGGCTCATAACAATGGTCGGAGCGGCGCACGGCTGGAAACCATGTGTTTGATATAAACTAAACTTTTTCAGGACCCTGTCTTTCAAAGATAATTCGTAAAAATCCAAATAACTTCACAGATCTTCACTGTAAAGGGTTTAAACACTGTTTTCCATGCTTGATCAATGAACCATAAACAATTAATGAACATGCACCTGTGGAACGGTCGTTAACTGCTTACCATCTGTAAGCTGTTAGTGTCTTAAGGTCACAGTTATGAAAACTTAGGACACTAAAGAGGCCTTTCTACTGACTCTGAAAAACACCAAAAGAAAGATGCCCAGGGTCCCTGCTCATCTGCATGAATGTGCATTAGGCATGCTGCAAGGAGGCATGAGGATGCAGATGTGGCTAGGGCAAGCAATGTCCGTACTGTGAGATGCTTAAGACAGCACTGCAGGGAGACAGGACGGACAGATGATCGTCCTCGCAGTGGCAGACCATGTGTAACAACACCTGCACAGGATCGGTACATCCAAACATCACACCTGCGGGACAGGTACAGGATGGCAACAACTGCCCGAGTTACACCAGGAATGCACAATCCCTCCATCAGTGCTCAGACTGTCCGCAATAGGCTGAGAGGCAGGTCCTCACCAGACATCACCGCCAACAGACAGCAAGCAATGCAAGTGTAGAAGCACGGTGGCTAGGAAAAACTCCCTAGAAAGACCAGAGCATCTCACAGCAAGAACTGGCAAATCTGGTGCAGTCCATGAGGAGGAGATTCAGTGCAGTACTGAATGCAGGTGGCTACACCAGATACTGTTACTTTTGATTTTGACCCTCCCCCTTTGTTCAGGGACACAATTTTCGATTTCTGTTAGTCACATGTTTGTGGAACTTGTTCAGTTTGTCTCGGTTGTTGA
Organism: Oncorhynchus clarkii lewisi; assembly: GCF_045791955.1. Lineage (NCBI taxonomy): Eukaryota > Metazoa > Chordata > Actinopteri > Salmoniformes > Salmonidae > Oncorhynchus > Oncorhynchus clarkii. The sequence goes on along the minus strand of NC_092156.1, from coordinate 68,745,642 downwards.
ATCTTATGTTCATACAAATATTTACACATGTTAGGTTTGCTGAAAATAAACGCAGTTGACAGTGAGAGGACGTTTCTCCTTTACTAAGCACTAGTCAACCTCAGGGCCAGAATAGACCAGCCTGAAGGACTTTGACTGGAATAATAGTAGTTTGTTGGAAATGTAAGTGGCCTTTGTTATGCTTGTTTATTTTGCCGACAGTGTGATTTGTGCGTAATTTCCAACTGATTGTAGAATCGTCATTAAAGCACGTTTTGGTAAAGTGCAACCTTTGTCTGCCTGCCTTTCAGAAAGAAGTGTCATTGGGAGCATTCGAGCAGATCACTTTTGTCAAGTCGGTGACTAGCGTTGGTCACCACCTTTCAAAGTTTATTGCATTATGGGGTGAACAATTGTCTGGCTTGCATGAACTTTACATGAACTTTACATAAATAATGTGATCAACGCTCATGACGTTTTGACTGCAAATTTCTGCAGTTGCTCTTCGCCAACTTCTCCTTCCAGCCATCACCTGCGTAGTGGCCATTGTCAACCAATCATTAGGGTGCTTTTCAGACAAGACCGTGATTCATGTATACAGTAGATATATACAAATGAATATGATATTTGAGGCTCTCTCTCTCTCTCTCAATTGATTGTACAATGTGTACACAAGGTTTCACTTTGAGTGTGTGACATGGGGGTTGGAGACATGTTTATTTCAACTTTGTAAAGAAAAGCTTTTATAAACAATGGTAACTGGCATGTTGATCTGAGCCTTGCTGTTGGAAAATCCCTTTAGTGTCCGACTTTCGGCTGTTGCAGATGAACCAGACTTCATTTGTCTACAGTCGGTTGCTTTAGCCTTACCACTCAAACGAGCCCAATGTCTCACTAGCACTACAACTCCTGTATTTACAAGGAAGCAAACAGAACGAAACAGGAAAGACCTACCTGGGGTGTATTCATTAGTAGGTTGATATTTGACCCTTTGCAACTTTCTCACTCATCATTATTCATGATTCATTCAGGATAATCAGTAATCATGGTAGCATTCACATGAATGTAGAAGTGTTTCGAAAACATTCTTGTTTGTAATAAAAGTGACTCCAAAATGACACACTACATGATTTACCATTTGTTTCTATTGGGCACAAATGAATCTGAAACAACCAAAATGAATGGCAAATGCATCCAACAAGTTAGTAGAGTCACAAGCTTGATGTAGTCATTGGTTGCTATGAACATGGGACCAAAAACAAAACTATGAATCTTTAGTGTTGTTAATGTTGACCCAAACCTTTTTGATATGTTTTGTTTGTTAAACATCTCTTTATCTGAACAATAGTATTATTATAAAATAATATCATTTCCAAATGTTTTGGAACATACAATATAGCTTAGTGTTTGAATTATTTATTTTATACAGTCGTCATTGCTCATCTTTATCAAGGGTGTCAATTTCAGACCCAACTGTATAATATTATTGTTGACAAGCACATTGCCCTTTTAAAGCACATTTATCTCCATTCCACTAATATGATAACACCAGCAAATCCTAGGGCTGTTGTCAGTCCAGGACTAGGCCTAATAAGTGTCTGGGAAACTGGCCCCGAGTGCTCACACTGGTACATCTTTAAATGACTTCATTAATCTAATCGTCCACTAATTGGTCAAGATAGCCTTTCCCCCAATGATTTTTATCACAGCTTAATTAAAACAGGCCAGCAAAACTGCTGAAATTGTGTCTTGTCTGACCAGCTTGATTGACAGACTGTCCCTGTGCCTGTCGGTGTTAAATTCCAGCCACTCATAAGATGTCCTCCCTTTACCCCTAGAAAAACACACACACACACACACACACACACACACACACACACACACACACACACACACACACACACACACACACACACACACACACACACACACACACACACACACACACACACACACACACACACACAATAATCCCTTTCAAAGACAAGCAACGTGGCGTCAGATTGCCAGTGACTGATAAATCTTTAATATAAAAATTGTACAAGAATTCTGATACAAATTACAAGAGGTATTTGGACAAAATATGAATAAAATTCCATTTACATCCCAAAACCCATATGCATTTTATGCAAAAACCATAGACCGTTATGATACAGAAAAATACAAGGAAAGCAACAAAACAAAATCAATTAAGAAAGAGGACCTTGTTTTCTCCTCCAGTCTGCTAATGGGAAAAACCTGTTTAGGAGACATACAGTATTCATGAAGCTGCCAGTGTCACCATTATGAAACCAAGAGTGATGCAAGCTTCCCCTGTTGTAGATGCTGCAGTTTGCGGTGTGACTCTGTAGCAATGCTGCTCTGCCAGGCAGTGAAAATAAGAGTTGATTGAGATGCAGGCCTCTAGTTGCAGGGCGGAAACACAGCCGTTTAGCACAAAGAGAACCAGACAGCTACACAAAAACATCACTGTGGAAAAGAAAATGTACACAGTCTTTTTGAGATTATTTATATATAAAAAAGTAAGATTGGCATGTTGGTAAATAGTTTGGGGTGACTTGCTATAATGTTAAGGATTGTGAGATGTTCTTTTGCCAAATGGGTAAAAAGCACATTTTCTGCATGTTTTTTATTTGTTCCAGGATCATTTACTGTAGAATTGCTGTTACCAAGTTCTGAGGGTAATGTTGGACCACAGCGTATCATCTGTAAAACCACCAATCTGCCCATGTGTCTTTTCAGCCTTGCCACATGTATTTTTCAAGATGGATGACGTTAACCAGACAGCTCGCAAACATCCCCCTCCACTTACACTGGGTTAACGTCCTACCCTGCTCTCCACAGACTTAAACAAAGTGGATAGAGGTATACGATCCATAACGGATCACTAGACAACCCCACCTGCTCCATTGTCATCTCTCTCCTTCCCTCTCTCCATCGCTCTCTCTCTCTCTTTCAGTGATGGTGTGTTGTGTGGAAACTGACATTTGGCAGTCAAGAGTCCCCTAATGAAATATTAAACTCCACTCAAGCTGGCCAGTGAGGGTTTTAAGAGGCCTTCTCCTCCTGGGGACCGAGCCAGGACAGTAATGGTCCCATCGGCCTGACAACTGGGCTCTGTCCTGGACCCTAGTGGGCTAAAGATGGTAAGAAAGAGGGAGGGAGGGAGATTAGGGGTCAGGCCCTCTCAAAGGAGAGAGGAGAAAATGTACTGTAATGTCTCCCGTGAAGGAGGAGAGGGAGAAGAGTGGAAAGGTCAGGGGGCTCCATCACTTTCCAGCCAGACAGTCAAGAAGGCTGGCACGGCTTTCTTGCTCTCTCTGCTTCTCTCCATGTCTCCTGCCTTGTTAAGTGACTGCCGCAGGTCCCTGCCAGACCGCTTTCGTTCTCAGACCAGTCCCTCTGCTCTCCTTTCTCTCTCCCTATCCTCTAGTCTGGCTATTCTGTTCTGGACAGTCTGTTCTGTGTCAGGGCAGTTTTCTCAGCTCATTTGCAAGCTCTCTCTAGGAGCCGTGGCGTGCTGGCATGGCCATCGAGTAAGAGACAAAGGGGCTAGAGATGAGGAGTCAGTGTAAGGGAATTTAATCTCTCTCTGGCACACTAACACACACACTAACATACACACTAACACAAACACTAACACAAACACTAACATACACACTAACACACACACACTAACACACACTAACATACACACACACACACACACACACACACACATACACACACTAACACACACACACTAACACACACACACTAACACACACACACTAACATACACACTAACACACACACTAACATACACACACTAACATACACACTAACACACACACTAACATACACACACACACACACACACACTAACACACACACTAGCACACACACTAACATACACACACTAACTTACACACTAACACACACACACTAACAAACACACGCACTAACACACACAGGTCACTGATTGAGCTCTCTGGCTGCTTGAGAGGTCTACAACATTGAATAGGACAAGAGGAATGTTTAAGCTTTTGGGTTCTGCTGTCTTTCTCATCAGATCAGGTTGTGAGGTTTAACCACGCAGGCTAAGGTCACTGGCTACAGCAGCGTTAGTTAAGACTACTCTTAGCTTGTTACAGTCTCACGTTCCTCAATAGACTGCGTGTTGATTACAAACCAGACTTCCCAAGCATTCTCCCAGTTCTTTAATATCCATGGTATTCATCGTAAGCCATCACTTTCAAAGAGGGGCTTCCGCACCTTGAATACTTCCGCACAACTTGAATACGCTCAGTTGGACAACTGACTAGCTTTCCCCTTTCCACCTTCTCTCTCAGTGCGTTCCATTGCGGTCCAACTCAATGCTACATTCCACTGTTCTCCATAATGAAACGCTAGCGTGCCCTGCAGTGACAAGGCTGTATGCTAACGTTGGACAGACTGCTTTATTACATAGAGTGATGGACCGTGGATGAGCTCGCTCTCTCTCTTTTCCCCCTCTCTGCCTCGGGGTGTCCTTGTTTCCCGCCCATCACCAGTCCTCTTGTTGAGAGTGTGGGTGTGAGAGAGAGAGAGAGTGAAAGAGAGACAGCTGTCAGCAGGGTTCCTGGAGTGACACTTCTGTACTTCTCCGGCTGGGCACGTGGCGGTAAGGTGCAGTACGGTGCACTGAGCAAATGAGGCAGGCTGCGCCTCAGTGCCACTCCAGGGTGTTGCCGAAGGTTCCTGTACAAAGTTTTTCCTTCACCTGGGATAAACAGGCAATTACACATCCTTTTTCTACGGCGATGGCCATTTTGTGAACTTAAGAGCACACTATTAGTCGGTATCCCTAAAGGACCCGGGAAGGGGGGAGGGGAGGGGGGTGAGTAGTGGGTTGAGGGGGAAGAGGGGGGCGGGGGTGTTTTCTCTCAGGGAGGGAGAGAGAGAGCGGTGAAAGAGAGAGACCGGTTTGGATCTCTGTCGGCGTCACAGTCCTGTCAGCAACATTCACGTCTGGCGGTGTAATGAAGTGACAAGTGAGTTATTAGACAGATCAGCGTCAGAAGGCCTCCAGGTAACGGTGGAACAGCACATTTTTAATGATACTCACTGTCATCCTTTCTTCCTCTCAAGTCAGCCCTCCACCTCCGCAACCCCTTTCACTCAGCTCTTTCTCTCTCTTCAGAGAGGAGAGGGGTGAAGCCTGCTGCCAGTGTCGTGGAGGTTGGTAGAGAGAGGAGAGGGGTGAAGCCTGCTGCCAGTGTCGTGGAGGTTGGTAGAGAGAGGAGAGGGGTGAAGCCTGCTGCCAGTGTCGTGGAGGTTGGTAGAGAGAGGAGAGGGGTGAAGCCTGCTGCCAGTGTCGTGGAGGTTGGTAGAGAGAGGAGAGGGGTGAAGCCTGCTGCCAGTGTCGTGGAGGTTGGTAGAGAGAGGAGAAGTCTTAAGAGTTTACACCAATGTGTCCATCAAAGGGTCCATCATGCCCATTGCAAAATAGTCATAAAAAAAAACTGTCCAACACTTTCATGGATATAACGGGGGTTTGAATACTGTATACCACGTAACACTGTGCGTTTTTATCCCCTTTAGATAAGCACCAATCAAGAAAGAGGAGCTCTCAATTTTTTCACATCCATAGTAACACGACAAAAACACAATAATATCCATCAACTCAAGGGCACAGACTCAAAATGAAGACCGATCTGTCTTTCTTTTTTTCTTTTCTTGGAAAAAAAAAGGAATTGATATTGGACAAGACATCTGCATCAAGATGACATCACCCGCCAATAAATACCCCTTCCCCTGGCTGCCTAGTTATCTGAAACATTTGTACCTTAAGATGTGTATGGAAACAAGGAAAATGGCTGCAAATAACTCCGAAAACAGCCAGGCAATGGCGACAGAGTTTCACAGAGTTCAGCTTTGAAGCTGACAATCAGCAATGGAAATCAATACTGAAAAAATATAGCAAAATGCTTAAGACTCAAGTGCATCATATCAACTTAAGTTAAAGTACAACTGTATGGCGGAAAATTCTAGATGTTTTAAAAACCAATGCTCCTTTTGGTCACAGTTTAAGGACTATTTCTTTGTTTTATAATCAATGTGACATTCACAATACTTCTGATAGGATGGCCATTTTTTGCATGGAAACGTGTATGTAATAATAGGACACTCAACCAACGCTTGTTTTAGGTCACAAATACCACATGCAGTGGAAAGATTAGCCTTCTTCAACCTCTGTAGCCAAGTACTGTGATATTACAGTCACACACTGGGTTTACACTCCTTGAAATGAAAATAACACAAACTAAATTCCTCAATACTTAAATCTTCTGCCTTGAAAACCAGCAGCTGTCTTGTGGTCAGTCACGTTACTGTATCTGGTAGAGTAGAAATACTTAGACTTTTCCTGAATACTATTATTTGAGTAAATGGGCCGGATGTTTGGATTCGTTCAGGAGAAATATGGGTCTTTTGTTGTGAAATAGCGTTTTTGAAACTGAACACGTGCAAAAAAAATAATAAACCTGTCATTTCCCCTTGGCACTGTGGCCGTCTCAGACCCCGAACATCGCGGTAACCAAAACCATTGTAAAGTCCTTGTAATAATATTACACATCCCGCTTGTATAGTTGCAAAGTGCGAAAAACTGACTTGGTATAGTAAAAGCTATAAATGATAACAAAAACAAAAGAACAGAGAATGATATTGGTGTAGGAGCCCCCAAAAAAAGCATGCCGGCAACCTCCGCATATCTAACAAGTAGATACAACAAGTCACATGATCATTAGTTCTTCTCCTTCTCAGTTTAAAAATGGTTTTTAAACTAACATAAATGAGTCAAGCTAGTAAAGATGCTACCTCTTTCTTGCCTACCTTAGCGCTGGAAGTATTGTACTGTAACATAAAAACCAAAAAAGAGAACCAAAAAAATAGCTAACAACCATCAAATACAATTGTTTTACACCAATAGCCTCTTGGGACATATTATTTACAAATGAAGCAGTCATGCTCTTGTATGGGGTTTCCGTTAAAAGCTATCATTACACAAATACAACAAGAAGATTTATATTTTTATCATTTCTGCAGGCAACAGTCACAAATAAGAGTTTGAATAGATTCTTTGGAGATGGACAAAAACAAAGACATATGGGAAATAGGAAATGGGGTTTATGGGAAACCGGCAGGGCCAGTTTTTGGAATAAAGACACTTCAAGTGTCTCATCCTCGTTCTTCCAAAGAAGGAAAGTCAAAAGTCAACGCTTACTGTATATAGTCACTGGATCTCATCGAAGGGAAAGAGAACTGTGGTGCATGACGTCTAGGGGTGGTAAGGTGTAGTTCCTGGGGGTAAGAGCTCATGGTTTGGGGTGAGAAGGGAGTCGAAGAAGGGGGTAGAGTTGGCCAGACGAGGGCCAGGGGGTTGGGCTAGTCTACCATGGTGGTGAAGGGCACGTTGTTTTTGTGGAGGTTGGGGTTCTGAGAGTGGCGGTTGCGGCTGCGCACCGAGGAGAACATCATGTTGCAGCCGGCCACTTTGCACTTGTGCATCTCGCGCAGGTGCACAGTCTTGTAGTGCACGCGTAGGGTCCCTTTGTTGCTGTACACTTTGTGGCAGATGCTGCACAGGATCCCACCACTGCCACCGGTGGAAGACAGGATGGTCGGCGAGGAGGAGGGGTCGGCGCCGGTCAGACCTTCTTCCGATCTTCCTCCGACTCCTCCCTCGCCGACCTGGTCCCGCCGCCTCCCGGCCCCTGCCTGCCCCGGGGCATGCTGGGAGCAGTCCTCCCCGTCGCTGACCCCTCCCTCCTCCAGGTCATCCAATAGGATACCCTCGTCGCTGCCCTCGTCCGACTGGCGTGATGAATGGACTGACCCGCTGGACTGAACACTGGACGCGGTGCTCAGGTCCAGCACCATGTAGTCGTCTGGGGGGCCACTGCGGTGGTAGAAGCCGTTGGTGAGGGGGTGGTGGTGGTGGTTTAGGGGGTGGTGGTGGGGGTAATCGGTGCCTGCCGGGGAGCTGGCGTCACGGTTCAGCCCTCCTCCCCCCAGGCTGGCGCCGACAATGCCCGCCCCTGCCATGGCGTCCAGGCCCAAGTGGTGCCCGGCGTAGATCTTAGCCAGGAACTCGGCGCGCAGGTCCTTGGGCAGCGGCGTGAGTTGGGGGTCCAGGACAATGTCGTCCAGCTCTTTGGTAAGCAGTTTGCGATGCAGGTTGATGTTGGAGCTGTGCCTGGTGGAAAGACATAATGAAGAGGGAGGTAGAGAGAGATCGTTTTCATAAGAAAATGGCTAAACAAGTTGTCAAATCAAGCAAAATGGTGCTTCAGCGCTTTAAACAATGACTGGAATGGTAACATTCTCAGATCTTTTTAGAAAGATGATACATTTTGCATTCCAAAACATGTGTTCTGTCTCGCCCAACACATGCACCTATGCTTGGAGTTCTAAGTATTTGAATGATATTGTATCAGTCACTACATTTTCAATAACCCTCCTCTCTTCCTGTCCTCTTCACTAACCCCTGACCTCACGCCAGACAAAATAACTACTAAACGATTCACCTTGTTTTAGAACCTCTCCTCACTCTTTACCTTACTTACTTAACCTATCAAGAGGAAGCTACGTTGTCCTTCTCTTAACGTTCCCCTAACTGGTCTAACGCGGTGTGGCGAGAGCACCCCGCCACGGTGTTTACCACAGTCAGCACGTCTAGCACAGCTCCGCTGCAAATCCAATAGACTCTGACTCAATTAAATACTCCACCATATTGAATGAGAGTTTATCAATTGATTGGAGCTGTGGTAATGCGATAATCGAGGGAAAGTGGATAGCGTATTAGATCTCCGACAGCATTATCACACTGGCTCCCTATTGGAAGGGGCTTTATCAGGCCTCCCCTTTTAAACATATGATCCCCATGTATCCCCTTCGCTTTAATAAGAAATAAAAATGTCCGCTTTTTCACACAGAGAGCAGTAGTATCTCATAACGCATAGCCACCGCCATCGAATTCACAACAAGGAAGTGTAAGCCTGGATCTGGTGTCGTGCTACAGCTTGCTAGAGCTAAAGGGTATTGTTTGTGAGGTGTAGCAGTCTGCATTGCAAAGCCATGCCAAAAGATGTGAGGTAAAATGTGTTTTGACAGCTCAAATTCAATGCCTCTTCCCTCCAATTCCACAGTTGCCATTTCAGACTGGGAGTGATGCAGGCTCCACCACAGCAAATGTCACAATAAAATGGACAAAGAAAGGTAAACATAAGTGTGTAATAACTGGTGCCAGATATGGAAGTGGCACAGTATACACATCCCACTGTCCACAATACAACATGTTAGGGGACTTTTCAAATGAAATCAAGACTTTTAAAGTGAAATTAAACAAAAGTAAGCAATGACTAAGGAATATCAAGCAGTGCTTTTAAATATGAGGGGTTTCATGCAAGGCAAGGGGCACGGTGGAGGGAGTGACAAACTAAAAACAGACGTCCTTGGCAGGACAGGACGAGGGCAAATGGATTCACAATGTATAGTAGAGCTTACCAGCAGTGCCATGGTTGATGCAGCCAAAAAGGGTCCCTGGCCTTTAATTATTTAGTTCCCTATCGGACATTCTCCTGCAAGAGGGTAAAAATAGTATACATTCATTGGAATGGAGGGACCCCTTTCTTTCTGTGTTACAAGAGGAAGCAAACAGGAGCACCGTCCACTTGAGCATTGTCAGCATCGAGGAGCGGGGAGAATCGATTGGCCGTGGTTGTCACTGCCGCGTGTGTGCCTGTGCGCGCAAGCTTGTGTGTGTGTGTGTGTGTGTGTGTGTGTGTGTGTGTGTGTGTGTGTGTGTGTGTGTGTGTGTGTGTGTGTGTGTGTGTGTGTGTGTGTGTGTGTGTGTGTGTGTGTGTGTGTGTGTGTGTGAAAGAGAGAGAGAGAGCGAGAGAGAGAATATACAGTACATCCATGTTCTGAGACTTATGGAAATTCTTAGCTCTCTTCTTTTAACCTATGATAACAGTCTGATACACAGATGGTGTTATCTTATGGTCCAAATAGTCATGACTCATTGTCTCTACTAATGTATCCCTGTGTAGATGGAGAAATTACTGTTTCCACAACCAATAAACAAACAATTGGGTCTAGATATTTTGCTACATCGATTACATTCAATTTGATTGGTTTGTTGATTGTTTTTAGTGGGGATGCCAACAGGCTATGGCATTAGCTGATGTGATTGGGCTGTATGCTGTTGATGATGCTCAGGTAGGCGGGTCCTTTGCAACATGTCTCCACCCCTAAAGCCACACCCCACACACTGCTCATAAGCTCTAGTCTGCCATGGCTCCCTGACTGATGAGGTTAAAACACATGCTAAAGTGCCAGGCAGTAAGTACCCTGAATTACTACAGTATTACTAAGTACTACTGCATCAGCCATATGTCATTACTGTGATATCAGCATTTATACTAGATGACAATATCAAGACCACAACTGAATAATTAACACACAGCCCATCTACATTCTACATGTATATGTCCCTTCTGGTCCTTATACTGTCATTCACAAAGTCCACATTCTGACCCTGAGGGAAAAAAGATCTGTTGAGTAATCAAACAATTAGTGATTACTGTTTCAAATAAATAAATAGATTGTTCATCTGCATCTTTGGAACAATTCAAGCCTGTGGAATATGGTGTGAGTAATGGCTGCTTGAATAGACTTTGCTGAGGAATTCACCTGCACCGGTGACAGATGCATCTCCTCCCTATCTCTAAACATATTCACTGGAAGTGTGTCAGGCTGCAGTTATATTCTTGGGGTTATATTTTCCTCATTTAGAGGCCATACACAGATTCCTTCATTTATCAGATTTAGCCTCTCTGCCCCATCTCCCTGTCTCCATCACTCTGCCACCACTATTTCACTCCCCCTCTTCCCCATTCCTCTACCCCCCAAACCAAACTCCTTCGTTCCCTCACTCCCTTCTCCACCTCTCCCTCCCTGATGACCAGTAACGTGGCAGGAAAACCAAATTGACAGTCTCATCTTCGCCCAAAGACGGGGGAGGCCTCTTGAGAGGCCATTTTGTTTGTGCAGAGTAGGAGGAGATGGAGAGAGAGAGGCTAGCTAGCTAACGCGTCTGTCCCAGCCAACGTTAATCATCTTTAGGCTCCCGTCTTTCCTCCAATGGCCCTGTCCTTCCCTCTGTACCGTGTGTGTGTGTGTGTGCGCACTGTCTAAATGAGTCGTAATGAGCAAAGTGAAGTCATATTAAACTGACGCTGATGGTTCTTTGCCTCTGCTGTCATGTGGGGTTGCTATGTGATGAGGTTTGGAGTGGAGAGGTGGGAGGATGATCGAGGGGTTGGGTAACACATTCATCATTATCTGTCTTTATTCTCTACTAGCTGTACTACCTCAGCAACACACACTGAAGTTCAGTTCAGACGTAGCTGGAGAAACTTGATCAAAAAGTTCATAAAAGGAATATTCCTCTCAGGGGTTGGTTACACAGACTCCATAGACACACCATGGAGGTTTAGATGGAAGGCTAAGTTACAGATCACATCAACAAAGCCCTGTCATTATATTAGCCTACAATTACTTACAGAATGTGAAATATTTGCGACGCTTATTGTTCCAAACGAAAGCCTTCTGAAAGTGATTCTCTGATTATCTTTTTGTCTTTATCCACAAAACCCAAATGTATCAAAGATAAATTAACATAAAAGTCCCCTTTCATAGTGTAATGTCATTAACATACTGTTCATCAGTAGATATTTTGTATTTTGAACTCGGGATCTGTGGCTAAATTAAATAACACATTCTCTCTATAAATGATCAGGCCTTTGTTTAAGCATGGCAAATCAAGAGACTGCAGCTTCACTCAAGTTCTACCAGAGACTGGGCCCACATGGCTTGAAGTGGAGAAGGAGGAGAGAGAGGGGGAGAAGGAGGAGAGAGAGGGGGAGAAGGAGGAGAGAGAGGGGGAGGAGGAGGAGAGAGAGGGGCAGGAGGAGAGAGAGGGGAGAGAGGGGGAGGAGGAGGGGAGAGAGAGAGAGGGGCAGGAGGATGAGAGAGAGTGGCTCTCAAACGTAATTAACCTTCACTCTCTGCATCCCTCCATCCGTGTGGGGACAAGGGGCCTCCGCACACTAGTGCATCATGGGAAATAAGTGCGGGAAAGCACCTGGTGACAGAGTACTCCGATGAAGGGATGAAAATGAATAAAACAAGGAAGAGTTTTAATATAAACATGTAGAAAAGAGAGAGGGAGGCCCTGTCGTTGATTTAGTAAAATATGATTAACGAGGATAATAAGGCCGATGATTACTGGTCGGCACGCCTTTCAGACGTTAATCATACTACCGCTGCTGCCACCGCTGTGTGTGTGTGTGCCGCCCTCTACAATAAATATGCAATCATTTACCTCTGAGCTGAGCGCCTGGTGGCCAGGGGGCTGGAGGGAAACACTGTACTGTTACTGTATTGATGTACAACTAGCAGCTAGATGTTAGAGGACTCTCTGTACTCTATTAGCCGTGTGTGTGTGTGTGTGTGTGTGTGTGTGTGTGTGTGTGTGTGTGTGTGTGTGTGTGTGTGTAAAACAGCAGTATGCTATGTTGTTTATCCTGTTAGTTAACCACGCCATTGATCTGTATCTTTACATCTACGTCACCATGTAGATACAAAATGCCCCCCCCCCCCCTCTATTCAAACGCTTGTGACACTATTGTCATTTCCCATTGTCTTTTGTTGTTTCCCTTAAATATTAATATGATACCGTAGATCAAATGTCCTTGTCCTCCCCTCTAATTGACTCTGACATCGGGGCTTTTGAAGGTAGCGTTTGTTTGATGCGCCTACCTACGATCCTCTGGGGTGTCACTCCACTGTAGAGAAATAATTGACTAATGGGATATGCTGAGGTACCTGGACAACCTCCTGTTGTTGGTATAGACGTCAACATCTCGCTGTGAGGAGAGAGAGGAGAGGTGGTGGGGGAGAGGAGGAAGCTGGTTATTAGCACTGCATATTACAGACCTGGATTTTGCATACATTATCTGGTTGGAAACAAATGTCTGGGTGTCCCAGCAGATTTAGGCTCAGATACGGTTTCTGTTGTTATAGAAATTTTACATTCTAAAGCTCAAATACAAGGGATGAAGAGAAGGCATACGGTTTGGTTTACTGAGATTAAATATCATTATTCTGTGATATAATTAATAGATTATTATAATTACATTTAATGCAATATAACCTGTATTAATTAATCATACAGTTACTTATCAGATTATTTTAAATATTATTTGAATTTGTGCTAAAATATAATAATGATTGGTTTCATAATATCAGAAATAATATGTTATTAGCTGTGGAATTAGTAACATTTTGTAGAGAATCTTATGAAAAATGTAATTTGAAACTCAACTTTATGTAGCAGCAAACCAATGTCTGAGGCGTTGTGGTTTCCCAATCCTTCCTCCACAATAATATTATCAGAGGGGAAAAGTCCTTATGAAAACCACCAAATGATTTTCCCATGTTACAACTACAATTACACTGCAGCATTCATTATGTAGTTAAGGGATTACCCAGGGACACATCTGATTGGTGTTCGGCCAGAGCCCTGACTATAGCTTCAATACCCCACAATTCCTTTGGCCCCGCGATACCCCTCTGTTGTTACGCTTCTCTCCTTATTCCATAGGAGCGGCAGGCTCAGTAATACATCCCATATGCTACCAGGAATTTATGCGCCACACAAAAAATCCGTCCCGAATGTCACCCTATTTACCATATAGTGCACTACTTTTGACCAGGGTTCTGATCACAAGTAGTGCACTATATAGGGTATAGGTTGCCATTTGGGACACACTCAAAGTATGGAAACAATAGTGTACTTAGGTGTAACTCACGCACATCTTGGTCTAAAACCGTCTTCTTTCTAAGATCCATATGTTCACAGCAGTGATTGTCCTCTCTTCCTGCTACACACCTATCTATTCATCAGTGCCTTATGTTAAAGCGCTTCTGGAATTTATACACTTGTGTTTCTGGTAATCGAGTCAAACTGTCACACGCACATCACTAGGGCAAGATTCCACAGTCACTGTGACACCGTGTCTGTGAGCGTGGGTTGAGGTTCATGCTTCACTATACGCCTGTGGAAGACATTTGGGTTCATCTTTGAGCCAAGATGGAAGATGAAACACAGTCTAATTTGACCTCGTTCCCTCACAGTTGCACCTCTCTATACTACAGCACCCACTGCCTCTTGGAAACCAAATCCTTTACTGTGAGTCAGAGGATCCTAACTAGTGCTGTTTTTCACTGATTCGTTTTTCCCACCACTGTCATCCCCTCCTCGTTTAGTGCCGGAGTTAAGTGTTTTTTTAAAGGCCATTACGGGGTCGCCGCGGCAGATGCTAATACAAGTGGGGAGCGCTAATGTCGGAGAGCGCCCAATAAAAAAGATGGACGGCTAAATTATATAGTTGGGAGACAAGCTTGGGCAGTGGTCGGGAAGGATGACGGGAGGGGGAGGGCTCTGATTCATACCTTGACTTCCACTAAATAAGGAAGTAGGCCGCTGAATTAGGCCTCCTCATTGGTCAGTTTGGCCATGTGTGTCCAGCTCCTGAGCAGGTATTGGTCGGCTTACTCGCCACTCATTCAGAAATGTGTGAAGTGAGTCGTTGGGATGCCTCGATACCATTGGCGTTTCTGTCACGGTAATTTAGTATCTAAACATTTGTGTAGATGTCTGTTCGCTGTGGGGAGGCTGTTATTTGGATCGTATCAAACCATAAGGTCAGGGCTATTTGTTTAATATCATATTTTATTTTAGTGCAATAAAGAGACTAATTAAAAATACTGTGTACATTACAATGAATGAGTGAGTCTCTGTAAGACTATTTGCATCTGTAGGAACGCATCAGCTTTTGAGTTTGTGTGATTTTATACGTGCACAAGCATGTGTTTGTGTGTGTGGTTATGCGAGACAGCAGGCCTCTCGTGCCCCGGGCGCTCCCTGTCCCTAAAGCCTCGTCAAAGAGGGTAACGAACTAACGCATCATCCGCGGCTGCGTCAAACACACGCATCGGCACGGCAACGCATCCTTTAATAACACTTCCTGTCATCTCCCTGCTGTCGGCACCAGCTGCGTCAGGTGAGCGGCATGATTTCACCTTCTCTTCTCCTCCGCTAACTCTATTTTACCTGTCTCTTCTCCTCCATCCCCCCCTTTCCCCCTCTCTTTTCCGCTAACACTATAACCCATCTCTCTTTTTTCCCTCTCATCCACCTACTCCATCCCCTCTTCCCCTCCCTCTATCCCTGCCTCCATCCCTCTATCCCTGCCTCCATCCCTCTCTCCCTGAACAAGTGCCAGAGTCACCTGCTCTATTTACTTGGTGCTAATGAACAAACAGGAACAGAATGAACAGATGCCACTGAAACAAGGAACTTAATAAAGACCCCGGGTGGAGAGGGGAGGCGGGTGGAGAGGGGAGGCGGGTGGAGGGTTGCTGTTGAGGCAAAACAACTGAGAAAAACTAGAGAAAAAACTCCTCAGAGAAGCAAATTAGATTAGGAGGGGGAGAAAACAGCTCTTTATCTAAATAAAAAAGTGTCACTTGTCACCACGGCGTGCTCTAACACAACAAAACATGTTTTTATCTCTTTCTTCAGAGGAGCTGGTTGAGTGAGGCTTCCCCTCTTCTAGAGCTCTAGAATGTGGCATATGTCATTATACTGGGAGCAAAGGCATGCTCTGACTGTGTGTGTGTGTGTGTGTGTGGGGGGGGGGGGGGGGGGGGGGGCTCTGCTAAAGCGATAAAGAGATGCATTTGTTACACTTGAAGTCATGTCTATTTTCGAGGGGCGTTGGGGAGGAGATGAATTTACATTTCCTTTCAAGGGCCCTTTTTCCACCGACACCCCACTGTGAAGACAGACTGGACCGTTCAGTCAAATGGACATGCTTGTTTACACGGTGGTCAGGGGAATAGACCTGGCAATGTCACACACAAGGCCTTTACTTCGGGTTTTTTATGATGCTAATAACAATGCTAATGAGTCACTATAGATGCTACCATGGGGTCGTTGTTGAGAGTTTTAATTCCCTAAATTACCCTAATATCCGGACATATTCGATAGGCTATTTTCAAACCACTCTTAGGCCAGTCGAAGTCTAACGTCAAACATCCCCTCATACAAAAAAACAAAACAATTGTTAGCAATTCCTTGGAGAGCTAGATGCTAGTTGCTAGCCCAGGGCACTCTGATGTTGTGTAGCCTCAGCATGTGTTGTGTTCTGGCGTCAACCTGCTGCTAGCTTTAGTGGGTGTGTGTATTCTGGGAGGGTGTGTGTGGATAGGGTGGATGTGCGAACAAGCCCAGGTAGGTAGAGCGTGGCTAGCCTCACCTCCTGGAGCAGGGCGCTAATACATGCAGTGGCTTGACAGACCGCTGTCTACGTTAATGTATGCTACCTCACCTGTCAGTAACGAGGTGAGTGAGGGGAGGTAAACAGGGGTATATCTCAGAGTGGAAGATTGTATGTTCTGGCGATGACACTCTACTTCTCTGAACTTTGACATGACAGTCAACAGATGCCACTGTATACCTGTTACATTATAAAGTGTATCTCTGCTAATGGTGAGTTTCACTTAACATATGGTAGGTGACGCCTTAATAATTTCACTCCATCTAAGTAAGAAAAAAGACTTCACTGCAGTTGAGTAGCTCATCAAGAAAACTCATCTACTGTCCTAAACTTTCCACAATGACTGATATGATGAAATATCAAATAAAACGATACATGCACCATACATACATCCACAACATTGTCAATGTTTCTAATTACGTCATGTAATGTCAAAATGAAAGGACAAAACACATGTAATGAACCTACCTGTAATGAATGCCTGAATTGTTAGTATTTTATATATATATATACATATATATACACACAGTACCAGTCAAAGAGTTTGGACACCTACTAATTCAAGGGTTTTATTTTTACTATTATTCTACATTGTACAGCGTTGTACTATGATATAACACATGGATTCATGTAGTAACCAACAAAGTGTTAAACAAATCCAAATATATTTGATGGGTTCGCTTAGAAATGTCCTTGTTTCTGAAAGAAAAGCAAAAAATGTTGGTCCACTAAAATAACATCAAATTGATCAGAAATACAGTGTAGACATTATTAATGTTGTAAATGACTATTGCAGCTGGAAATTGCCGAATGTATATTTGCCGAATGTATATATTTATATATATATGAATATATATTTTTTTAAATATTTTTATGCAATATCTACAGAGGCGTACAGAGGCACATCAGTAACCATCACTTCTGTGTTCCAATGTCATGTTGTGTTAGCTAATCAAAGTTTATCATTTTAAAAGGCTAATTGATCATTAGAAAACCCTTTTGCAGTTATGTTAGCACAGCTGAAAACTGTTGTTCTAATTAAAGAAGCAATACAACTGGCCTTCTTTAGACTAGTTGAGTATCTGGAGCATCAGCATTTGTGGGTTCGATTACAGGTTCAAAATGTCCAGAAACAGACATTCTTCTGAGAAATGAAGACTATTCCATGCGAGAAATTGACAAGAAACTGAAGATCTCGTACAAAGCTGTGTACTACTCCCTTCACAGAACAGAGCTAACTGGCTCTAACCAGAATAGAAAGAGGAGTGGGAGGCCCCACTATTGTTTATCTCAAATTCTTGTTTTGTTACTTGAATTAATAACACCAGTTGTATCATAGTATTCATTCATACTCTACTGATATTTAAATAATTAGTCAGAAAAATTGAGGCAGTCAAATTAAGAACCAATTGTAAGCCAAGAAAAAATACACTGTTAGTGTGTATATATGTGTGCGTGTTGTACGACACTCACCTGTCTCTGCTCCGTCGGGAGGGGAAGGCGGCGTTGCAGCCGGACACGGTGCACACGTGCATCTCTTTGAGGTGCACGTTCTTGTAGTGCAGTTTGACACTGTAGGAGCTCTTGAAGCTCTTCTTGCACACGTAGCAGATCTTGGGGTCGTTGGAGTTGGGGCTGGTGCACAGTTCTCCCTCGGGGGAGTGCGAGGAGGGGAACTTGGGCGGGCTGGCGCCGTAGCTCATGGAGGAGATGAAGCTCTCGTGAAGGGCAGCCATGCTGGCGGCGGCGGCTGCGGCAGCCGCCATGCCCCCGTTGTAGAGGCCGTACTGGCTCATGCAGAACATGTCGTAGGTGGGGTCGTTGAGCTCCTCCTTAATCTTGATGGCGGGCTGGTGGGGTGAGGGTGAGGTGCGGCTCTTGGGGTCTTCCATCTCCTTCCTCAGCTGCGCCTCCTCATCTCTGGCCTGCAGGTCCTCCTGGTCCTTTTCCAGGTTGTTGCCTCCTCCTACTCTGGAGCTCCTGGAGGAGTTGAGCCTCAGCCTCTGGTGCTGCTCCTCCACCTCCATCATCTCCTCGCGGTAGAACATCTTGGAGTCCGAAGTCTCAGAATCGTTCTCAAAGTCTCTCTCGTGGTCCTGGTCCTCGGAGGTGAAGCTGTCCATGCAGCGGATCTCACCGCCTGGGCCTCCTCTCTCGCCCCTGCCGCCCTCGCCTCCGGGTCCCTCTCCCCGGCAGTCGTCCTGGTCGTGCCTCATCAGGTGTCCCCTCATCAGGCCTGGGCTCATCTCATCCTGGGAGGGGGACTGGTGCCCGCTGCCGCCGCTGTGGTGGCCGTTGTTGTTCCCTCCTCTGCTGTTGTTGTTGTTGTTGCGGTTTCCATTGATGTTGTTGTGGTGGAGGTGGGAGGAGGGGTGGTTGTGGTGGTGGTGGTGGTGGTGGTGACAGCTGTCGTCATCATCGTCGTCTTTGTCCTCATCGTACTCGTCCGCCACGTCAATCACCTCCTTCTCGATCTTCACCGGCATGCTGGACTTACGGGGCTTCTTCTTGGGCGTGGGGTCCGTGTTGGTGGCAGCAGCTGGATCCTGCTGGGGGATACTGGGGGTGGGCAGCCTGTGGTGGGACATTAGCCCACCTTCAGAAGACATATTGTGGGCGTTGTGGGAGGCTGCGGCTGCAGCGGCAGCCAGGAGCTGATGCTGCTGGTCCATCAGAGAGGTGCTGTTGGTGGTGGAGGGCAGGATGGGGCTGGTGGGCAGTGACACTGGAGGACTGACCAGGTGCTGTGGGGACAGCAGCGTACGGTAGAAAGGGGGCACCGGCTGGATGGGCTGCACCGACTTCAGGGAGGGGAAGACCAGTGGGCTCTGCAGGGGTGACTGGAGCATGGGGTCCAGGGGCGGGGTGGTGAAGCCCAGAGGCGGCCGTCCGGGACTGGTGAGGGTGAAGCCGCTCTTGGCGCTGGAGATGACGGGCGTGCCGGGGCCCGACCCACGGATGAGGTCCTTGTCGCGGTTGTTCCTCAGCATGGGCATGTGCAGGCGTGGGTTGGGGTTGGCGCTGTGGCGGTTGCGGCTGCGCAGCGAGCTGAACACCATGTTGCAGCCCTCGATGGTGCAGCGGTGCTTGATCTTGAGGTGTACGGCGTTGTAGTGGATCTTCAGCGTACCTTTGTCGTAGAAGGTCTTGCCGCACGAGTTGCAGCACACACGGCCCTTGCGTGAGGTGGCTCCCATGCGGCGCATGCGGTGCATCTTGGAGGAGAAGGATGAGTGGGTAATGCTCTTGGACTGCTCGCTCTTCACAAAGTGGTGGTGGGCCTGGTGGTCGTTGAGGGAGTTGGACCTAGGCCGTGGGGTCCCGGGTTGCCCCTGGCCTTGCTGCTGCTGGCCTTGCTGCTGCTGTTCCGTCTGCTGCTGGGACGGCTGGTTGGAAGGAGTGGGCGAGATAGGTGATGCCCGGTTGTTGGGCTCCTGTTTGGGCTCGATGGCGTTGTTCATGCCCCCCAGGGCTCCGATGCGGCTGGGGCTCTGACCGCTGCTGCGGAAAGGGCTGAGGGATACTTCGGACTCGCTGCTCTCCACCGGCTCGCCCTGGTTGGGTAGGCTGGCCTCGCGATCCCGGTCGTGGAGGACCCGGAGGCCCGACTGTTCCAGCGCCAGGCCATTGGGGGGCAGGCCCAGCATGGGGGCTGACACAGGGTTGATGTACTGGAACGGCAGCAGGAAGGCGAGACTGTTAGGGATGTTCTCAAAGTGGTGGATGCTGGACGGGCTGCTGGTCTCCATGTGGTTGAGGAGGCCTGGGCTTCGACCGCGTCCCGTGCTGTTGCTCTCGATGAACGTCCGGATGCCTGAGTCGGTCTTGGAGGAGGGCACGGTGACCGCCTGACCCTCCTTCTCCTGGATGGCCATCAGCTCTACGATGGACTTGGTCTCTCCGAAACGAAGGAACTGCTGCAGGGTGATGATCTCCTCTTCCCGAGACATAATGGACCAGCGGTCCAGCACCTTGCCCGCAGCATCCTAGAGGCCCAATGGAAAGACGAGAGAGAATAGACAAAACACACAAAAGTTATTGATTGTGCATAATCACTGTGGTCGGTCTGAGGTCGAGAGGGAGCGGGGTGGAAGGGGGTAGGGAAGGGGTGTTGTTATCGGCTCATGAAATTCAGAGGCCCCTGAAGCGACAAGTAAAGATTGATAATAGAGCTCTGATAATAACCCTCCTCCTCTTCCCTGTCCCCCTTTCCCTTCCCCCTTTCTCTCCTTCCTTCTTTACCTTTCATCAGCTATGCATACACAGTCATTAGGCACACAGGGAGAGGAACAGGAAGAGTTTAATAAAGTCTAAAAGCAAACAAATGGAGACCGCTGGGGCCGGTGGGGCTGGTGGGCTATTAGTGGGTACCTGTGAATTCTAACCATTTCTGGGGACGTTGATCTATTCGCTGTGAGACTGTTTAACAAAAACAGCCCGTGAAAGATGTGAACTCTCGCTGAGAGTCCCTCAGAACAGCGCACGGCACGCAGCTCCGCTATGTTTACTGCCGCGATGACAGCCGGGGAGAGAAAAGGCTGCTAAAAGAAAGAATGGATTAATTAGCGCGAGCCACTAATCGTACCTTGCTACTTGGCAACCATTTTTCATAGTTTCCTCTTATCTCTGAGGGAATCTAATGAACAAAGTAAAATGGAGTTAGGAATATCAGTCTATGAGGGGTTAAGTCGACTTTGACATTAAAATAAGAACATCCATGTTAATTTAAATGCGTCTTTGGAGGTGACACCGATCTGGCATCACTTTCATTAAGAACAGACCTGGGATCAGTTGTTATGTTAATGAGGTTTACGGGATGCATATCTCCCATTAGATTCAATACTAATAAAGCAGCCATACTTTATCAGTGTGACCGTGTCAAGAGGAAAACGCATGTGCTTGCATTTACACTGCCTATGGAGAGAAGGTGGGAGGGAACGGGAAATGTAATGAAGTAAATGTTGACAGGACATATTTTACATCGGCCTTGGTGTTTCCCAACCCTGTGCTTGTGGAGCCCTGTGGAAGCGTGGGAAACAAAGTTTCCATCCTGGGAGAAAAGAATGACTCCGATGGGAGAGCTCTAAGCATTATTCCAAGAGGAGCACTTTCCTTGGCGGCCGTCTCTTTTGGAGATGGTGCTATTAACCACAGAAAAATAAAACGCCTCGAGTTTTGAACAAACATGCGAGTCAATTGCCAAACGTCGAGACATGGCAATGGATTCTGGGAAAGGAATCTTGGCAAGACCTGAACCTGAACTGAAGGAGTTTGCGGTCGGGCTCAGAGCTTTGATACACAGAATACTGACCCAGTTCTGTTGTCTCAGACTCTGAACCCACTGGTGCTCTGACTGTGTACTGGGAGGGTGGAACCCAGCAAATCACTAACAGAGATTGGCACATCCTGTCAACTAAACAACTTATTTGATTGACAGACTTTAACAGGTGTTAGTATGAGATTCAACATTAGTGCTAATCAATTATCTAGACATTTTATTTTTTAGTCCCACATTGCTTGTTCACATGGGAAGAAAACGGGGCTGTGTGCACTACAGAGCTGCTACTTTGTGAATGGTGTGAGTGTGTGTGCATATATGTATGTATGTATGTATGTATGCATGAGTGTGTGTGTGTGTGTGTTTATTATATGAGTGGTGGGGATAAACACTACAGTTTACTCTGCATGGTCCTGTGGGACCTCTGCAGCCCAGTCAAGTGTGACTTCAAGGGAACGACAGTGCAACCACAACAATTAGAAGCAACGCTAGGGTACTGTTCCCCGTTCACACCCCGCTCCTTCTCTCCTGCCTGGCAGAATCTATCAGAGATACAACAGTCTAAGAGGGTGTAAAAATACATCACAAAGGGCTTTAAAGGGAAAAACACAAGATAAATGTTTAACAAGACAGAGGGAGGGAGAGAATGGAAAAGGAAGTGTGTGTGTGTTCATGTGTGTGTGTGTGTGTGTGTGTGTGTGTGTGAGAGTGAGAGGGGGGGGTAGATAGAGAGTGGTTGCACATCATGCCCTTAGACATAGAAGCCAAATTAATCCTTGGGAGACGAAACATCAATAGTAACTGGGGTTATGTGTTGTTAAATATACATTAAAAAAACATTTTACACTTTCATTCTGTGTGTGTGAGTTTTTCGCTTGGAGGTATATGACTTTAAATTGTAGCCTGGGCACTATTATTTCATAGCTGCACGGCCGTTGGGGCATGTGGATTTCCATCGGATTCCATTGAAAAAAGTGAAGTATAATTAGGCAGAAAGATAAGAAATGGAGAGAATTGCTCAGATATAGTCACTTTGAAATGTACAACGAGAGTCGTAGAATAAGGGTCACATACGTTAATACACTGACAAGTACATAACAGGCATGTACGCACAAGGGACACAAACTCACCAAATGATTGGTGCAGAATGGAATAGCTATGACACATTCCAATATGCGTGGTACTATTTTGGATCTGTTTACTGTTACAAAGTGACACTAATGAAATACAATACAGCAAATTTTATCAGAGGTAGGTTATGGATTAGAAGATGCCCAATAAAAAGGTAGGCCTACACTGATCAATCAACAATAAATGTTCCTCACTTACCCTAACCACTGAGGAGAGAGTCAGACATTGCTGTTTCAAAGGTTCAAAGGTCACGCCACCACTTGGCAGTCCAAGTCCCCTTAAACACCCATCACACGCAATTTATCCTTGTGCTTTTCAGAACACTGTCCGGACACAGACAAGTATGGCTTATGTTCTTATCATATTCTTCCTTCCCATCCCTTCATCCCTGCTTGTTGTTCAATCACGATACAGGTCAGTACTACGGCGAGAGAGAGGGCCCATACTGCAGTGGGGGCTAGGAAAACACACACGGCCCAGCCTCCGTCCACTGTTCTGCTCTGCTCCAGATGCTCCTGGAGCACAGTCAACAGGGGCTTAGGCCACGGAAGGGGAGAGACACTGATGGAGAGAAAGACAGACAGACAGGGAGAGATAGATGGAGAGAGAGAGGGGGGATAGAAACACAGACAGGAAGAGAGAGAGGGTGAGGGAGAAACTCCAGCTTGCATTTACTGAACCCCACACCAACCAGAGTGAGTGAACAATATGAGGGTATTGCTTGACTACAGTTCCTGGTCCAGGGGGAAACCTCATGTGCTTTTTATCTCAGAAACTCCTCATTATTATTCGCCATTTTATAACCCCTCTCTGTTTACGCTGTGTAATAGTAGATGTTTAACGTGTTTTATGGTAACACTATCAAAGTACAGACCACAAGAGCTGGGCAACCAAAGATTCTAAATAAATATTAACAGATAATAAAACATAACATATTCGACAATGAACAAGAACATGTTTCATTGCATATTTCAGTCAAAGCAATGCTATTTGATGGTATCATGACTGGGCTTCATGTCTTTTATATACAAAAACAACTCTTTAGCACTTTTCTGTAAATAAACTTAAACTGTGAGACTCGATCCACATTCAAACACAAAGATATGCAATGATAAACCCACTTGTATATCAAACGCCGCTTGTTAATTGAATGCTAACTTCCTAGAAGATGAGAAATGACGTCTAACACCACAATAGCTAGTGTGTGTGTGTGTGTGTGTGTGTGTATATACACACTGTGTACATATCATATCTCAAATTCCGAGACAGCTGATGTACATATTTGCACACAAACACAAAGTCCCTGTAGTGTTAACCACCTCTTGCAGCCCACTCTGCATTAGCGCATTAGTCTAGCGCCGCCGCCGCAGCGTGAGTAACAAATGTGCCATTAGAAGCACTTTTTACAAGGAGGCACTCATCTCCCAATTAGCCTAATGTTGGCCCTCTCATTCCCATGTATTTTCCAGCACTGCCCCCTCCACCCCTCCATCCAACCCCAAGTAATACCTCATTAATCCCTCCCCCTCGCCCCGTTCCTCCTCCCTCCAGAGGTATGACAGATCACCCTGTCACTACACATCCCAGAGTCCTTTTAAACAATGCGGATAAACCTCAGTTTGTGAGGTTAATGACAATGAAACAATAATTACAGCAGAGACGCGGCGGTAGGATACTTAATCTAGTGGACGGCCCTCTACCCCCTCTACATTATTACTTTATCCGTGTCCGTGTCACTCGGAATTAATCCGCCCGACGACGGCTGTGTTTATTTATCTTGCAACCGGTTGGCTCGCTAGCGGCGTTCCCAGGTAATGTTTGCTAGTAGCGGAGGTGGCTGGGTGTTGTCGGGGGCGCCCGGCCCAGCAACCTGCCATGTTAAATGATGGCTGACAGGAGAAGATGATGGTCTTGTTATGGGGCCGGGGCAACGCTGTCAGATTAAAACAAAACAGCCAATTATACAATTAGCTGTAGCGCTATTATTAACAAGCTGCGCTGAGAGAGAGAAGCTGGGAGGTTTTACATAGAGGACTAGAAGGAAAACATACACATACATCACTAATCATCACCTATCATAACCAATGACCCAGTCTATTTGGCAAGGAATGGAGAGAGATCCTGCACTCCTCACGCAAGGCAAACAAAGCTAATATCAACCATTAATATCTATGGGCTGTTAGCTGTACAGTCGACAGTCGTGTTCTGGGGTTTGTGGAATAGGGGATCTGTGACCCAGATAGAACTAAAGATGTCATAATGGGGGTTATCAGTCTTTCTAGGCTTTATGATAATGCCATTCAATAGACACATACATTATATCCAGGAAGTGCATCTTGGCCCTGATAGATGTAGGCTACAATGCGTAGGCTGGCTACGCTTGAGGCGGATTCACCAAGGGCAGAGCGATGCGACCAGCCACCACACGGCTGTATGTATTACCCTATCGCCGCGAAGGAGACTACTGGCTGGCCGTGGCGTTGGAGTTGAACCCTGGGAACCACATCGATCCACCAATCGGCTTGCAGTGCCGCGTACCCCCAGAAGACACCAGGGAATCCCCTATTGATCCCCCTCGGCCGCTCTCTCATCCCCAACGTGAAAAAGAAACGGCCTCTATCCCCACGCTCGCCACTTCAAGGGAGGTTAAGCACGAGTTCCTTGTGATCTGAGAAGGTCTTGAACCTTGTGGCTTCCCTCCTCCATGTTCTGTTTCTCTCCCTCCCTTTCTCCCATAATTGTTTTCTCTTTCTATCGTCCATGAATAATGTATTTGGGTAGTGGTGGTGGCGAGAGGGATGCCATGGGGGATGGGGTTCACAAAAGCTCAGTGCCTTAAGCCATCAAGTCAGAGGGCTAGGGCTGTCTCCAGCCCCTGCTCCGCTCCCATTGGCTCTCTGGTGGCAAGGTCGGAGGTCATTGGTTGAACAACCAGCACCACTTCCTGCATGGTGATGATGGGTCACAGGGGAGTGGGTCGACCCAGACGTGGGCGGAGGACATTTGTAAGGAACCTGTACTCTGCGATCTCGCTTAGCTAACACCATGTTCTCATTTAAACTGAATGTTTTGTATGTGAGAGAACACACTTTAAAGATGGCGAACGCTTTACATTATTTTCTGCATTATCCTACATAATTATATCTGATTGGTAAAAGGGCATTTTTAAATGTTTACTTCCAATTGAAATGATACAGTAGTGCTGTTAGATAATGGTGTCATGTATTACAACACTCAAAGGAAACAAGACACTGACACTGTCTTAGAGGAAACAATCAGAAACAGTCTGTGAGAGAGAGAGAGAGAGAGAGAGAGAGAGAGAGAGAGCAGGTGGGGTTGGGTGATCTTAAAGGACTCATGATGACCCCCTGAGGGGAGTGCGACTCACCCAGCCCAGGCCTGGAGAATCATCCTGTTTTCCATATAACATCCCAGCCGCCCCTTAAAAAGACACCCTGACGTCTAAACCAGGTGGGATTCAATAAAAGTCTACACATGGCCCTTCTGCTGCGGCACGTTCATCATTCTTACTAGAACTTGGGAGGGGGAGGCAGATCAGATATGGAATCCGGGTTGATGCCTTTTCCGTTATTCAATTAAACCCAGGCACTGCAGGTCGTGGTCAATATGATGCTCATCAGTGCCAGAGACTCCTTCAGAGCCAGAATGACTGGGGTCTGCTCTCTTTGCAGTGTGAGTGAATGTGACTGCTTTTTCACTGAGAACCAGACACAGTGATCAAGCAATTCAAGCAGACTAGCCCAGAGATACCCTGGCTCTGCCTCCCTGGTTGCTCTCCAACCTGATTTAACTCAAGGCTTTGGTAAAATATTCATGACGACGTGTCGGTTGTTGCTTAGGGCGCTAATCGAGTGGAGTGAAATTTATAGTGGTGGTTGCATGCAGGCGGTTTAGGGCCTTTCTACCAGGACAGATAGGGTGAGTCACTCTCTGCCACTCCTTGACATCCAAGTGGCCCAGGGCGAGCTGTTCCCCCTCTGTTTCCCAGGGTCTCTCCCTTTCTGCCCCTAAAGAGTGTCTGGTAACCTCTGGTTGTTTTAAAGCTGTCCCTCCGCAACCCTTCAAAGGGAAGGAGGACGGTCCTTTGGCCACATCCCAGCAGAGGTGCAGATGGGGCGGCACATGGAAGCCATTTCGGGGGCCTCTGCGCCGCAGTGGATTAGAAAAAAATATATATTTGGAGCTGCCCAGGCTTCAGATCAGTTCAGAACCTTTCAAGATGCTCCCGCAGCAGTTAAATCTTAACACCGTCTGGCCGGGCTTGGACTGATCTATTGACTTCACTGTCTTTTTTCACAAGGCTTCCAAGCTAACGTTTTGGCTAGCTAGCCCCGCTGTGCTAAGCAGCCGTATCCTCGGTCTACAGTGTAAAACACAGCGGACCCAGAATGCACCCAGGGGGGACTCCTCTGAGAAGTGAGGGAGCAATAAATGAGAGAAAAGAGAGGAGGGAGAGAAAGGAGGGAAGGAGGGAGCGCCTGATGGTTCACATTAATTGAGGATGATTCGTGTGATGTGCAGCGTTTGGACGCGGCCAGGCCGGTCTGTCCTGGGCCTGGGAGACAGATGTGGGGGCCGCTGTTCCTCCTCCAGGGGCTGAAAGGAGCAGTGAGGCGGCTGAGAAATGGCCTGTCTGTCCAGGGGGGTGGGGGGAAGGGGCTGCTTTGGTGTGATGTCCTGCTTTTCTCTCCCTCTTATATCACATCTCCTTTGTCTTGATTACTATTTTGGCAAGGACCACGGGAGGAAAGGTGCATTAACATGTGCTCACCATTTGCTCCTTGGCTCTGCTCATTGGCTTACAGTATGTTTCTGTTGTATTCTGATGTATGTATGTGTTGTTTCTGTTCTCCCTCAGTGTAATACCTGTCCCCCCCTCTAACAGTTGACGGAGAGAAACAAGTCTGATCTGTTTGAAGATTAGCCCCGCTGGAGCGAGGACAAGTAAAACATTGATACTTGATATTTGTTGCGTTTTCTACCTAATATGGACTAATGACACTTGAGAATGAGGTTCCAACCTTCACTAATCATCAACTTAATCTCACAGTCTGTGTCTGCCCATATTTTACAACAGAGAAAGCAGAGGTGTAATGAATTATAATTTAATACAATTCTTCAAAGCCAATAAACATCAACTCCTACGTCTTGCCATTTATGTAAAAATGCATCACATATTATTTCTTATTCCATTCTTACCTGTGATCAACCACAACTAATTTAATACACAGATACACCAATTCCCTACACAGTGCACATTGTAAACTGAAATAACTGAGCACGAGACTGACTGATAAAAATAGACAAAAACACACAATGTACTGACTCCTATCTGCACATGGTGATTTTCCAGTGTCTCCCATCATCATCCTGCAGGAGTAGTGGTGTCTATAACACACCATTAGGGGAGCTCTCAGCCTACTGTGTTTTTACTGGGCTAGCATGCAGCAGAGAGAGGAGAGAATGAGCTAATGGACTCTTTACTTAATGTGATTAGAGCCATTATTGACATGCTGCCAGGAAGATGCAAGACCATTAACTCAACTCCCACCACTCCTCCACCCCCCTGGTTCCACGGCAGCTCTGTACCCTATTTCACTGCCTGCCTGCCTACTTCCCTGCCTTGCCCTGCCTGCCTGCCTCTCTTCATGCTTTCACACACAGGGGCCCCCAGACGGGGGGTATGGGGTCCCCAGAGAAGTACTGCACATGTTTTTGTCGTTGTTCCTGGGAGTCGTTGTAGCGTCTCGCAAAATCCCACCACGCTTTACAGCACAGTACACTGGCTTATCAGAGCACACTGGCTTATCAGAGTACACTGGCTTATCAGAGTACACTGGCTCATCAGAGCACACTGGCTCATCAGAGCACACTGGCTTATCAGAGCACACTGGCTTATCAGAGCACACTGGCTTATCAGAGCACACTGGCTTATCAGAGCACACTGGCTTATCAGAGCACACTGGCTTATCAGAGCACACTGGCTTATCAGAGCACACTGGCTTATCAGAGCACACTGGCTTATCAGAGCACACTGGCTTATCAGAGCACACTGGCTTATCAGAGCACACTGGCTTATCAGAGCACACTGGCTTATCAGAGCACACCGGCTTATCAGAGTACACTGGCTTATCAGAGCACACTGGCTTATCAGAGCACACTGGCTTATCAGAGCACACTGGCTTATCAGAGCACACTGGCTTATCAGAGCACACTGGCTTATCAGAGTACACTGGCTTATCAGAGCACACTGGCTTATCAGAGCACACTGGCTTATCAGAGTACACTGGCTTATCAGAGCACACTGGCTTATCAGAGCACACTGGCTTATCAGAGTACACTGGCTTATCAGAGCACACTGGCTTATCAGAGCACACTGGCTTATCAGAGCACACTGGCTTATCAGAGCACACTGGCTTATCAGAGTATACTGGCTTATCAGAGCACACTGGCTTATCAGAGCACACTGGCTTATCAGAGCACACTGGCTTATCAGAGCACACTGGCTTATCAGAGCACACTGGCTTATCAGAGCACACTGGCTTATCAGAGCACACTGGCTTATCAGAGCACACTGGCTTATCAGAGCACACTGGCTTATCAGAGCACACTGGCTTATCAGAGCACACTGGCTTATCAGAGTACACTGGCTTATCAGAGCACACTGGCTTATCAGAGCACACTGGCTCATCAGAGCACACTGGCTTATCAGAGCACACTGGCTTATCAGAGTACACTGGCTTATCAGAGCACACTGGCTTATCAGAGCACACTGGCTTATCAGAGCACACTGGCTTATCAGAGTACACTGGCTTATCAGAGCACACTGGCTTATCAGAGTACACTGGCTTATCAGAGCACACTGGCTTATCAGAGCACACTGGCCCCCCGGCAACAAGACATGCATGTACATCTGTCTGTTCACTCTAATCCACTTTAAATGACAGAGCAATAACAAGCTGTAAACATGACTGGCCCATCAACGAACAATAGATCAGATCGATTGTATTGCATGTTTGCTGTTTGCTTTGAAATTACTAACATGAACAGGATTCTGTTCAAGTGTCCACGAGGAAAGTAAAAGGTATACTTAAGTAGGAAATTGTCACCCCCCCCCCTGTTTCAAATTACAATGGTTCAGCCGCTCTGGTTTTAAATGGCCTCATTGGGATTGTTGCTTGGCATGTGGGTCGGCCCATTCATCTTTGAAAAGGTGGGTGGCACTGTTGCTGCAGTGTGATTTACACTACCCCACCTGAGTGCCAGAACACATCTATCCCTGTGGCATAGCAGTTCACATAGCCAGAGGCGCCTGGAGAATGTGTGTGTGTGTTCGGTGTGTGTGTGGAGTAAGTAACTGTTAGTATGCATTTGGGCCACAATGTGTGTTTTCTTTTGTGTGTTAGTGTACATACTTGGTGTGTGCGCGCGCGCATGTGTGTGGGTCTCGCAGGGCACTGTTCCAGGTCCCTGGGCCTGTCTACTGTCATAAGTACCATAGTGGTGATTACTTACTGCAAGAATAAACATCATCCCCATGTGCCCAGCCTCTCTGCACTGTAACGTATACATGAAGAAACGCTATAGACCATCAAAACACACAAGAACCCCAAAATAAAATCAAGCCAAACATGTTGTTTTGCCATTTGCGTGCGTGTAAGCACATGTAATACATTTGGATGAATAGCTTTAGTTTTGGACGCTTCAAATGAAACCCAAGTGGCTTTGAAAGGTAGAGAGAACAGAAAGACTGGAATGTATCAGGACGCTGATAGAGGAGAGGAAAACAAAGGTTTAGAAGGCCGGGGGACGCCAGGCGTGGGGAGGTGGAGATTGTGGAGCCCTTGTAGACCTGTGTGTGTATGTGTGCGTTTGAGCCATCCATGCACACACACATCTGGTCTGCAACACTCTGTCCATTTCACTGGACTTTTCTACTTTCTGATTTTCATTGTTCCTCACAGTCTACTGAACCCTCTTCTCCCTGGAGAGCCCCTAGCTTCACCATTCCTCCTTCGTTCCCTCGTTCATTCCCTCGCGCTACAATATGTGAAATGACAGGCTGCTATAATACACAGGTTTGTGGTGTGCGTTCCACTCTCTGTGGTTTTCAAGGACTACCTTGAAATACTTCAAATGTTCTCCTTTCCCAAACCCCAACATGTGTTTTTATGGCAGACGACATGTAGTCCACCTTAGCTCCACTGCCTTAGCTCTCCTACTCTACTCCGGTAGAACTACAGATCCCAGTGGCACAGAGCTGCAAAACGAAAGCTGTCATTTTGGTTCAATAGGGAGCCCTGAGAGGGTCATACAGGCCCTTAACAAGTTCATTGTTTATTTTATTGTTGGGAGGCAGAAACCCAAACCCCTGTGATTCCTGGCGGGACCAGAGACGTGACGAGAGGACTGTCAGCTCCCCATAACCGGCCGTGTAACTTCCTTTAATAAATGTCAACTCCGTGACCCTCTGGCCAATCACGGGGCTGCACGGTGGGCGGCGGCCACACAATGTCTGGGGCTGGCCCTGTGACACAGGAGGAAGTGGAGAGGGAGACAGTGTTTGTTCAGAGGGACACATGGGACCACCTGGAGACCAGGTTCCAGGACCAAGGGAGGAAAACATAACCTCCAGAGGTGACGTGTGTGTGTGTGTGTGTGTGTGTGTGTGTGTGTGTGTGTGTGTGTGTGTGTGTGTGTGTGTGTGTGTGTGTGTGTGTGTGTGTGTGTGTGTGTGTGTGTGTAGCAATGCGTGCCTGTTAATCAGAGACATAAGCATTTTCATATCAATAAATCCAGTATGAACACACATGTACCGGTATGTAAGTGTGTGTAAGTACATGTATGTGTGTGTAAGTACACGTCTGTGAGTGACTGTGTGTAATGTAATACTATCCCCCATTGTTTGGGTCTGTCTCGTCTGGCGGTGCTGTGTAGTTCAGTGCAGGGACTATCGATCCCTGGCCCTGTGGTCTAAGGGTTCCTGTCAGTAAACTCATTGAGCCGGGGCACCCTCTGTTCCCCCCTCTGCCCCCACATAGCTACAAGCTAAACAGCCATCACAGAAACTCAATACGGCCAGACAAGTCCTGCTAGCCAGTACCTTCCCTCCCGCTAGGTCCCGCGAGGCTAACGCTAAGTCAATTCAGACGTGTAGCATCTCACACCAGTCTGAACCTGTTGTTGCCAGGGCTAGCGTGTTAGCGCTAATATGTCTCTCCATACAAATTACAAGCCGGGGGAAGAGGGACCAGATGCAATAAATATGGATTAGCTAATGTCCAGGTCCTCTCAGGTCTGTCGGGGTGGCTAGTGTTAGTGTTAGCGATAGCTGCTAAAGGAACGGGTCTGTCTGCGGCGTAGAGGTGGCGGGGGAGAGGGGAAGTGAAGCCTCACGGGAGCTCCTGGTGAGTTCTGGGAAATGAACTCCCTGCTTCCTTTAAATATACTGTCTAATGTAAATGGGGAGAGGAGGAGAGAGAGGGAGGGGAGGGTGGATATCGTTTAGAAAACAATTAGTGGATAATGGAAGAGAGGATGAGGTGGTGGTGTTTTTTATTTGAATATTGACCAGCCGGGGGGTTGGTGGGTTTATGGGTCAAATGTCGTGCTGCTCACCTTGTCTGAGTTGTGTGTGATTGATTCTATTATGGTGGTATGGCTGGTCTGTGTGTACGGCAGGACCCTGACAGAGAGAGTGGGACGGGAGCACAGCTTTGGATGAAAGGAGAGGTGGAGGGAGAGGTGAGGTGAGGATGAGGTCAAGAGGGGGGGGGGGGGGGGGGGGGGGGGGGGGCAACGTTTCCACTATAACACAATGGACATATATTGATCTAGCTTGTTCACAAATCAGATTTACTACCTTCTGGTATCTGACTAGGTGTTTTAGTTATTCAGGGGAATGTCTGTAAACGTATCTCCTCCTAATGTAAATTCATCCAAACTCAGTACAGGTCAATGAAAATATAGCCAAGAATATCTCTCACCTTTTCTTCTCTTTCTTCCTTTGTTTTGGTAGTTTCACCAAGAGCTTGTCTTGATTTAGCAGGTTTTAGTAGCGGTACTATAGAGAACATATGGCTCCATTCTAGTCAGGAATCACACCGTGTCAACACATCACAGCCCAAATGAATCATCTGGGAATCTGTGTATGTGTCATGACACATTTGGTACGTGTATGAACTCTATTGGAGTCAGAAGTCGTGTGGAGTCACTGGATACATGGCTGGGAGCCCATTGGCTGAGGTACCAAGCACTGTTTGTCCCTCACTGGCACCCTTAGCTCATGTCTGACTGCCACTTTTAGCTTTCCTGTCATGGAAGCCAAAGACAAAATACCAATTGACCATAAATGGACAATAAAGTTTTTTGGAACATGACGTGACTGGCTGGCTCAGTGGTACTGAGTTGATTTGACAACTGGTCTGGGGCCAGTGAAGGTAAATGAGGGCTTAGTGACAGTAAGCTATTTTAATCGCTAATCTAAGGACAGTTTGTACATACTCCTACAGATGAGGAGGGACTACTGTGTGCAGGTGGTTGACTTTGGAGAAAAGTACAAGGTTTGGAGAGATAAAAAAACAATTCTCAATGATAATTGTCTCTCTCTCACACACACACACACACACACACACACACACACACACACACACACACACACACACACACACACACACACACACACACACACACACACACACACACACACACACACACACACACACACACACACAGGGTATGCTGGGCCAGGTCTGGCTATGTGTGTGCCGTTGGCAGTCCCTCTGGGCAGATGTGGGGTGTGTGCCAGGGCCGTGCAGTGAGAGAGGGCCAGTGTGCCCCTGGCACAGCCTGCTAGCTGCTTTGAAGTGGAGGGGCAGTGAGCAGTACAGCGCCGGGCGATGTAATCCCTTTAAACACCATGGAGAAATACAAGGACTCCTCTCTGACTGTCCGACTGTCTGTCTTTCTGACTGACTGTCTGTCTGTGTGTCTGTCCGACTCAAAAGGCTCTGAAGGCCAGCTGCTGTGTCCACAGGTAAAAGCATATGGGAGCGGGTGCTAACCGTGACGCCATACACACACACACACACACACACACACTTCAACACACTGAGCTGCATTGCTTAGTGAAAGTCAGTCTCCCCGTTAGGTTTTGTCTGGCTGGTGGGTTGGTTGACAGTCAGGGGGCATTCTTCAGAGGGTAGGTCAGACCAGCACCAGGCCTGTAAGCACAGCAGCCATGTAAGGTGTACCGCTAGACTGCATTCCTCCTGGTCCAGCTCTCTCTCTGTCTCACACACACACACACACACACACACGAATGCATGCACGCTAGGACACACACACACACTCTCTCTCATCTCCTCAAACACCTCAAGCCTTGCCAACACATAAACACAAACTTATAGACATTATTTTGTTTGGCGTGTGAACGGTACTAGGCAAACAAAGCTGCTTGGCTCTGGTTCCTCCCTAAATGCTATATTTCTCTCCTACACGTCCTATATGGGATGTCTTGAGATCTAAACAACCATGAGAGAGAGTTTGGTTCTGGGTCTGGTGGTCATTACAGCTTGGCAGGTTTACCTGGGAGGAAAACATTCCTGCTCTACAATCTTGGTGTGTGTGTGTGTGTGTGTGTGTGTGTGTGTGTGTGTGTGTCTCTCGAGTCTGTTCATGACCTCCCAATTTGGTCACAGAGCAGAGACAAACATGTCATAGATATATGGAAACATATTGTATACTGGTCTATAAAACCTTTACATTGACCCTTGATATGAGCATACAACTGGCTACATGTGTTTTTATCTGTCAATACTAATGTACTTGAGAATTCCATAAAAACCACTGGACTGAATCCATGTAAGTTGACTCTTTCAGGCCAACTGAGTATTGGAAAGTGACCTCAGGCTCATTGTCAAAGCATGATGTATTTTTATGCATGGGTGGTTTAGGGTTATCCTCATCACTATCCCATTATAATATCTAGACTATATCATATAGAAACACATAATCACACATATTTACTTGACAAATTGTCTAATGACCCACCTGACTCGTTCCTTGACCCTGCTAGCTGGTTCCTAACACACTAAAGTAGCTCTCTGTCACACTGATGGAATTATTTATGACCCCAGATCCCATGTCTGGGTCGACCACAGCACCCATCCACCCAACAGTCTAACCGGCACAGTCAACTAATCATTCTACTCCCTGCTCTCTGGGGGAGCGGTTGTGTTTTGTGTGATGAGAGAGAAAGATGGAGTCACTGAAGCACACAGTGGCAGAAAGGAAGAGGGAGGGAGGGAGGGATGAGAGGAGGAGAAGGGGGGGATGAGAGGAAGAGAAGGGGGAGGGAGGGATGAGAGGAGGAGAAGGGGGGGGGGCTAAAGTGAAAAGTCATGCCAAGGTGCAGAGGGGGCCTCTACAGTCCACAGGGAACGATGGCTACATCTATGGTTAGTACTCAAGTGCTATTAAACACTCCTTCTTCCTCTCATTCCATCCCTCCATCCCCCTTCCTCCTTCTCTCTCTACTAACTCCCCAGGTCCGGGCCAGGTACAAATGGCTATTTGCTGTACAACTCCCACAACATGTTTGTGTCTGCTAGCACAAGACCCTAACAGCGTGTAAAACACAAAGAGACAGAGAGAAAGAGAGAGGGCCCTTTTCTCTATTCACAAATGTCCCCCCGGAACACAAAAGCTTTCTGAATGGAGATGTCAAAGTGCTATTAGGACGGCCGTGCTGAAAGAGAAGCGCAGACAAGAGTCTCCCCTGTCAATAGAACCTTAATGCGCCAAGGAGCTCCGGAAGAGCCATTGTGTGTGTGTGTGTCGTTTTAGCCTCGTGAACGTAGAGTATGGACACTCTCTCGCTCACACACACGCGCCCACACATCGACATAAACACACCTCACACACACACACTCACCACTTTTTAAAGACACATTCAAAGGGAATAGATGATCCACTGCAGAGAGAGTCCTAACTGATCAAAACAAAGAAGCCGGTTTTAAACTGCAGCCTTCAGATAAATCTACCTTCCAATCACAACACAACGTTCCATAAACTGCAACAAAGAATCACCTTTAAATAATAGGAAGTAGCTGCTGAGGCAAGACACTATTTATTTTATTGTCTCACATTCCCTTCTTATGATGTTGTGGTGAGAGTACGGCTAAATGAAGAAGTAGGCATTAAAAGGGGGTGGTAATGGACTGCCTCCATTAAAAGGATGATCATGGTTGTGTGATGGTTGTGTGATGGTTGTGTCAGTCTTGCTAGCTGTTAGCTGTCGCCTGCTGGGCCTCTCCCGGCGGATGCTAACATGTCTGAACTGAACAACAGTAGACATACAGTAGACAAGGCTTTCATTCTCTGTCACACCTATAGCAAGCTGTCTGTCAGCATCACAGTGTGTGTGTGTGTGTGTGTGGAGACAGACATATTTCTCTCCTCTAATTAGTGGAAGGGAGTCCTAGGGGCAATCAGTGTTTGGGGTTAATGAGAGCTGGAGCGGAAAGGAGAGGCAGAGCAGGGAGGGGTGCGTTGGTACCCCTCGTTGGTAACACTCGTACCCCTCTCATCATGCTGTCACCCTAAAGGGGCTTTACCCTAGCAGCGGCTCTCTGTAGCGCTGTGACAGATCACACACTCACACGTGTCGAGCCTCTCTCTCTCTCTCCCTCAAAGAGAGGCTCACTCACTCCTCTTTCACTGTAACAAAAAGAAAGAAAACACAAGCTCTGGCAAGATGCACTGTCTCCTCTCCTCCTTTTCCCTCCTCCTCCTCCTCTCTATCACCCAGATGTGACAGCAAGACGCAGGCCTGATTCTGGCGCGCGGGAAAAGGAAGTGTGCAGCGGGCGAGAGAGAGAGAGAGAGAGAGCGCTCGGGGTGAGAGAAGGAAAGACTGCAATGTAATGTCCATAATATTTCTCTTTTAGGTTTTGTTTTGTCTTTCATACCACGTCATGTGTCTTCTCAGTCAGGTTGAGACTGGTCTACTACTATTGCTTTAATGTATAGTCATTCTCATGAATGTTGCTGTTGTAGTTGCTGTTGATAGTAATCCCATTTCCACTACTACTATTAGTATTGATGCCTTATTGCTGTTGGTCCCACCATGTTTTGTTATATGTCGACTTTGATAATGTAAGTCATTTAACTTGCCATGTTAATAAAGTCTACTGAATGGAATTGAAAGAGGGATGGAGAGAGAAAGAGAGAGGCCCCGGTGGCCCCGGTGGCCCCGGCATCTGTCGGCTCTCATTTGGTGTGCAGCAGCGCTGGTGGGAGAAACACAGACCAGATGTCCCCACGACTTGCCGATGAAGTGGCGAGATGAGCAGCGTTAACTACTGTACAAGACGCTATCTTCACCCCTTCACTTGTCACCCCCCCAACACACACACACACACTACCCCGGCCAACAAACCTGAGATGCACACTCCTTATCTGACCCAGCTGACGTATAGGGCTGTCATCATGTTACACACAGAGACATAAACGCACGCACGCACACACACACACACACACACACAGCCCTGTCATCTTACTGGTGTTCACTGTCGGGACATGAATTATGGGCAACGGGCAGGTGGAGGTTGACTGTCCAAACCCTCCTCCAATCCCTTTCTTCCTTTCTCTCGCTCCACCTCTCCCTGTCTTGCCCTTCCAGTACCTGCCCTGCTCCACGCTCTCCTCTCTCCTGTCCTCTCAGTGGCTGGGGTGACCTGGGGCGGACACAGGGAAATGGATCCAGTATGGTGGCTAATTTACCTGTCACTCCCATCAGCCCTCACTGGACTGACGGGGCCACTCACTGCACATCAGGAGGGGGTGGGGAGGGGGTAAGGAGGGGGTGGGAATGGGGTGGGGGTTACTGCATTATTAATGACGGCAGTGCCATTGAAGACATTTATAATCTACAGCAACACTAAACCACTGGCGCCTCACCTTGGATCACAAACACAAGCCATGATGATTTAGATAGGCAAGCGCAGAGCACATTAGCAATACAGCTAAAGTCACATGACACCCGTGGTGGATAGCCTCAATCACAACACACTTTGTGAAGCGCATAGGCAGGGTCACTTCATTTTGTGTGTTGAGTTCACATACTTTATCAAAGCATATCTTTTCCAGTTATTTCTGTTTTACTGGAAAGATAATTGTATTTGTAATAAATGTTTCACTGCCTTTGATTTGTTTTTCATGATTGCTCGCCAATGCCAAATCATTACAACTTGTAAAACATTATGAGGGCAGGCATCAAAGCACACTTCCAGTCTCTCTCTCTCTCTCTCTCTCAGGGCAGCCACGTTACGTCTGTGGTGTGTTTATTCTCTCTCTCTGTAGTGTGTTTATTCTCTGTATTAATTCACATTCACACTCTCTGCTCGTCTGCCCGTATCTAAGTTACAGTATGTTGTCAGCTCTCTCTCTCTCTCTCTCTCTCTCTCTCTCTCTCTCTCTCTCTCTCTCTCTCTCTCTCTCTCTCTCTCTCTCTCTCTCTCTCTCTCTCTCTCTCTCTCTCTCTCTCTCTCTCTCTCTCTCTCTCTCTCTCTCTCTCCCTCTCTCTCCCTCCCTCCCTCCCTCCCTCCCTCCCTCCCTCCCTCCCTCCCTCCCTCCAGTGGTGAGAGGTGTCAGTCATATCACGACTACAACAAAGGCTTAAGAGAAGCAGAGATTAAAAACACAGAGAAAAGAGACGAAGGAGAGAAGAGAGGTAACGGTGTTCCCCACTCCAGATTTACTGTCCATTAGACAACGCTCCCTAAACCTGCCGTATAAATTTCCACCGCCGTGTCACATTCGTCTCTACTGTTTCCAAGTCCGTCGGACCGGCCGACCCAGAGGACGTGTTTCTGTCCAGAGAGATGGACTCCCAGACAGGCACGCATACACCCCCCCCCCCCACACACACACTCAGTATGGAAGTCTTAAGCCCTGGTCTTTTGTTTTTAGTTATTTAATCTATTCCTTCTTTTTTATGTAAGACTTGGACGTGGTTAGGAGAATGAGGGGGGGGGGGGGGGGGGGTCTGCTCAGGCTTTTTGATGTCACTGCTCACCGCCGCACATACCTCCAGGAGGAATAACAGTAAATCAAGGTGTAATGTGGGCTTATGAGTGGGCTGAGGCCTGGGATGTGGACGGGGGCCAAATGGGCTCTCAAGGGGGGCTAACTGGAGGCCTCCCATTTGGGCTGGGGACCAGGGGCCTGGGGATGGGGCCAGGGAGGCTCAGCTCAGGACCTGGATGGATGGGAGAGCTTGGGGGTTGAGGAGTGCATGTACCAAGGGGAAGAGAGGAGGGGGACAGAGGGAGAGAGAAGGGGGACAGAGGGAGAGAGAATGAGGACACAGGGAGAGAGAAGGGGGACAGAGGGAGAGAGAAGGGGGAAAGAGGGAGAGGGAAGGGGGACAGAGGGAGAGAGAAGGGGGACAGAGGGAGAGGGAAGAGGGACAGAGGGAGAGGGAAGGGGGACAGAGGGAGAGAGAAGGGGGACAGAGCGAGAGGGAAGGGGGACAGAGCGAGAGGGAAGGGGGACAGAGGGAGAGAGAAGGAGGACAGAGGGAGAGAGAAGGAGGACAGAGGGAGAGAGAAGGGGGACAGAGGGAGAGAGAAGGGGGACAGAGGGAGAGAGAAGGGGGACAGAGGGAGAGAGAAGGGGGACAGAGCGAGAGGGAAGGGGGACAGAGGGAGAGAGAAAGGGGACAGAGGGAGAGAGAAGGGGGACAGAGGGAGAGAGAAGGGGGACAGAGGGAGAGAGAAAGAGAGACGGCCATAGAGGTAGTGAAAGAGAGGTGAGTGAGACAGAGAGTGGACGACTAGAGTCTGGCCGGGGTGTGGAGCTCGGCACTCCTCATCCCTGAGAGATGGTGTCTTTTCACTGGTCAGACACGGCTGCTCCTTTAATCTGTCTATCCTCAGACATGGAGGAGGAGAGAGGGGACCGGGTGGGTTAGCGTGCCGGATAGATTTTTGCTTTATATCACTTTTACAGCCAGGCTGCACTTTCTCTCAGACACACACACATTCACACACACACGCACACACACACATAAATGGTGATCAGTTCTTATCGGGGCTCTCGCTTCAAATTGAACCCAGCGCTCACAGGGTGTTCCCCACTTGTCTGTAACATGCAGCCCTGAGTCCAGACACTCCCTCCCTCCTTCCCTCCCTCCCTCCCTCCTTCCCTCCCTCCCTCCCACGGTGCGTTTGTTGCCTGTGAACTTAAACCATCCCGTGGCACATCGTAACGTCTTCAGGTGTCTGAAGACACGATCAACGTCATCGTAACGTCTTCTATGTACGCTCACGGGGAACCTAAAGAGCCACGCTGTAGAACCAAGTCAGGCCTCTAAAGGTCCCTCACAAAACAACAGCACTTTAGACTGCTACTGTGAAGAGACATCTCTTATCAATAGACTTAAGATCTTAAAAAAAAAACTCCCTTCAACAACTCTCAAATCAAAAGAGGAGTTTATAGTTTCGGCCCCTTAGTCAAACAACATGGTGGAATCTGAAAAGAAAACAATGAGAGGAAGACTTTGGGGTGAAGTGCTTGCTGATGGCGGTTAGCGTAGCATTAGCAGCGCAACACCTGTTTCGACTTAAAAGCGGGGCCAGAAGTGAGATTAGCTAAACATGCCCATAAAGGGGAAGGTGGACGCGTCTCCATCTCTGATAACAGCACAGACTTCTGGCCAAACATATTTCTCTAAGGCTGCTCCCTCAACTCAGAGGGAACTAAGTGATGCAGTCACAATGCTATGGAATGATGGGGGGGAAACATTCCAGCGTTACACCGCCAGTGGGAACTGAGAGGAACAGTCAATCCACAAAAGAGGAATACTCACTCTTGGGAGACTTTAAACATCTTTGATGAGATCATGGTTTTTGACTTGCTCATGCCCCAGCATACCCACATACATAATGTGTCTCTGTGTGTGTTGGGTTTGTTTTGCATGTCGTTAATCAATCATAGATTGAACCTTGTAACATGAATACAAGCATGTTGAGTTCTCGATGTCACTACTGGCACATTTTGGTGGATACACACCAAGGCCTAAGGCTGTTTAAGGCTGCTAAAAGACTTGTGAATAACGCATAAGTAACGAGATCTAACACACACACACACACACACACACACACACCCTTTCACAGGTCGAGCCGAACAACACTTTCTATGGTATAATTGCCTTCTAACTGACTCCTCGACAAGCCTCACTGAAAGGCAATGAGAGAGACAAAGCCTCTCTAGGATTCCCTGTGCTTTTTAAACCTCGGGAATGTGAGAGAAATCCAAATGTGACGAAACTCCTAACCTGGGGGGATACTGGGAGCAGAGCTTCCAGAATGAAGGAGACTGGATCTGAAAGTGATCCCGGAAATTCACTAGTCTGTAATTAGATTTGGCGGCACGGCACAGTAGCACAGCGGAGAACTAGCGTCTTGACGAGAAGCGCTTTGTAGTTTGTCACTTGAATGGCCGTGGGTTTTGTCAAGGATCAGGGGCGAGGGGTGAGACAGAGTTCTACCCACATCAACAGGGCTGGGATGGCTGTGTGGTTTCTACTCATAGCGACTCCTGGAGTTGATTGGGAGAGAATTTCAATGTGTCAATACAGTCAGTAGCTGTTGGCACTTCATGGGTTGGGTGTTGTAATAATCACATTGTTAAGTCACTGTCAGATCCGTATGCTGTGGCTATATGTTTATCACAGGAAGTGGCGTTGTGTTTTGCAGAGTGGGAGGAAAGGTGTTTAACACCTCTCTCTCTCTGACATTGACACTGGTGAGCTCACATGGTGGGGGACGCTGGTGACATGCTAAACTGTGAACAAACACGCACGCAAGCATACACACACATTCATGTGCACACACAGACTGTAAACATACTATCTCTCTCCCACACACACCCTACCACGCGACTGTGGTCTCTGGGTAATGACAGTGTGACTCTCGGGGCTTGACTAGGGACGTTCCTGCTCTTATCTTGGTTTATGAAGAGGGTGAATCATCTCTGTGAGTGTGTGTCCACGTGATTGTCTGAGTATGCATGTGAGTGTGTGTGTTGTGGGGGGGGGTACATTCCTCTGTGCAGCAGCGTGCAGAGTGATGGAGAGGTGATAAGAAAGGCAGTGCCTGATCTCATGAGAGAGAGAGAGAGAGAGAGAGACCCACCCCCCCAATACACTATAGTAGAGAGAGTGGACTATACACTATATACTACGGTAGAGAGTGTATAGTATACTACGGTAGAGAGTATATAGTACACTACGATAGAGAGTGTATAGTATACTACGGTAGAGAGTGTATAGTATACTACGGTAGAGAGTGTATAGTACACTACGATAGAGAGTGTATAGTATACTACGGTAGAGAGTGTATAGTATACTACGGTAGAGAGTGTATAGTATACTACGGTAGAGAGTGTATAGTACACTACGGTAGAGAGTGTATAGTACACTACGGTAGAGAGTGTATAGTACACTACGGTAGAGAGTGTATAGTATACTACGGTAGAGAGTGTATAGTACACTACGGTAGAGAGTGTATAGTACACTACGGTAGAGAGTGTATAGTATACTACGGTAGAGAGTGTATAGTATACTACGGTAGAGAGTGTATAGTATACTACGGTAGAGAGTGTATAGTATACTACGGTAGAGAGTGTATAGTATACTACGGTAGAGAGTGTATAGTATACTACGGTAGAGAGTGTATAGTATACTACGGTAGAGAGTGTATAGTACACTACGGTAGAGAGTGTATAGTATACTACGGTAGAGAGTATATAGTATACTACGGTAGAGTGTATAGTATACTACGGTAGAGAGTATATAGTATACTACGGTAGAGAGTGTATAGTATACTACGGTAGAGAGTATATAGTATACTACGGTAGAGAGTGTATAGTATACTACGGTAGAGAGTGTATATTATACTACGGTAGAGAGTGTATAGTATACTACGGTAGAGAGTGTATAGTATACTACGGTAGAGAGTGTATAGTATACTACGGTAGAGAGTGTATAGTATACTACGGTAGAGAGTGTATAGTATACTACGGTAGAGAGTGTATAGTATACTACGGTAGAGAGTGTATAGTATACCACGGTAGAGAGTGTATAGTATACTACGGTAGAGAGTGTATAGTATACTACGGTAGAGAGTGTACAGTATAATACGGTAGAGAGTGTATAGTATACTACGGTAGAGAGTGTATAGTATACTACGGTAGAGAGTGTATAGTATACTACAGTAGAGAGTGTATAGTATACTACGGTAGAGAGTGTATAGTATACTACGGTAGAGAGTGTATAGTATACTACGGTAGAGAGTGTATAGTATACTACGGTAGAGAGTGTATAGTATACTACGGTAGAGAGTGTATAGTATACTACGGTAGAGAGTGTATAGTATACTACGGTAGAGAGTGTATAGTATACTACGGTAGAGAGTGTACAGTATACTACGGTAGAGAGTGTATAGTATACTACGGTAGAGAGTGTATAGTATACTACGGTAGAGAGTGTATAGTATACTACGGTAGAGAGTGTATAGTATACTACGGTAGAGAGTGTATAGTATACTACGGTAGAGAGTGTATAGTATACCTTAGTTTAAAGATCTAAGTGTTCTAATCTGCTAGAGTTTTATTCCCTTTTAAAGAGTGAAAGAAAGAGTGAGACACAGAGGGACTGGAGGGTATTGGAGAGAAGAGCTGCACCTAATTATCTGTATTGCTGCAAGTGTGTGTGTGTGTGTGTGTGTGTGTGTGTGTGTGTGTGTGTGTGTGTGTGAGAGAGAGAGCTTGCTGAGGTCAGTCACCTGTGGCAGTCTATCGATCCTCTCCCCTCAGGCAGGCCTGTTGTCTTTGGTGATTACTGCCCTCTCTCCACTACACTCCTCCACCACATCACACCATTCCCTACTTTCAACCACCTACTATGCAGTCATTGGTTTGGGACAACAAAGGAGAGGAGGAGACAGGGGCTGAGGACTAGGGAGAGGAAGGAAAAGGGGAGTGCTAGTTACATTAACGCCAGCTACATTAACGCCAGCTACATTGGCGCCAGCTCCATTAGCGCCAGTTACATTACTGCCAGCTACATTGGCGCCAGCTACATTAGCGCCAGTTACATTACTGCCAGCTACATTGGCGCCAGCTACATTGGCGCCAGCTACATTAACGCCAGCTACATTAGCGCCGGCTACATTAACGCCGGCTACATTAACGCCGGCTACATTGGCGCCAGCTACATTAGCGCCAGATACATTACTGCCAGCTACATTAGCGCCAGATACATTAACGCCGGCTACATTAACGCCGGCTACATTGGCG
Organism: Oncorhynchus clarkii lewisi; assembly: GCF_045791955.1. NCBI lineage: Eukaryota > Metazoa > Chordata > Actinopteri > Salmoniformes > Salmonidae > Oncorhynchus > Oncorhynchus clarkii. The sequence goes on along the minus strand of NC_092156.1, from coordinate 68,701,443 downwards.
CCGGCTACATTAACGCCGGCTACATTGGCGCCAGCTACATTAGCGCCAGATACATTACTGCCAGCTACATTAGCGCCAGATACATTAACGCCGGCTACATTAACGCCGGCTACATTGGCGCCAGCTACATTATCGCCAGCTACATTATTCCTAGCTACATTAACGCCAGCTACATTAACGCCGGCTACATTAACGCCAGCTACATTAACGCCAGCTACATTATTCTTAGCTACATTAGCACTAGCTGGTCCCATGTGGCTCAGTGTTTAGAGCATGGTGCTTGCAATGCCAGGGTCGTGAGTTTGATTCCCACAGGGGACCATTACAAGTGAAAATGAATGCGCTCAGTACTCTAAGTCACTCTGGACAAGAGCGCCTGCTAAATGAATAAAATGCTCAAAGTAGCGCTAGCACCATTAGCCATGGCTGAAAGAAACAGACAGAACCGTCTCCCAACTCTGTTTTCCCAGAAGGGTTCCACATTGTAGCTAGTCTAGCACACAGGATCAGAGTGACACTATGGGCGGTAACTCCTGTGCAAGCCGAGGGGTGTTGTGTCATCAAGTGTTGAGATATTTCTGGTGACCCTCTGTAAAGTCTTGTTTACTTCCTCTGTGACTGAACAGTAATTTGTCCTTTTCAGAGACTGCTCAGCTCTGTCGGTGGTCTTACCAGTCAGTTTAATAAGTCAGGCTTTAGGGGAAAGAGCCAGGCTTGGGCACAGAGTACCACGTTTTAAGTATTATTTCTCCCTTTTTACAAGGGTGTTTTTTCTAGTGGGGCCTGCTGTCTGATGTTAGTGGTAAGTCCTTGGTCCAGTGTGCGTGCAAGTACATGCATGCACTACCCCTGTCCTTGCCCATTCCTCTCCTCTCCTCTCCTCTCCTCCTCGCTTCTCTCCTCCTCCTCGTTCCTCTCCTCTCCTCCTCGCTCCTCTCCCCTCTTCGCTTCTCTCCTCCTCCTCGTTCCTCTCCCCTCCTCCTCACTCCTCTCTCCTCCTCCTCTCCTCTCTCCTCCTCATTCCTCTCCTCTCTCCTCTACCCTCCTCTCTCCTCCTGTCTCTAATAAACAATCTAGCCAGACACCATGCTGAGACGGCCGGTAATGGGGGTTCTAATTAGCCACTCCAAACACACAGAGTGGTGCTTCACGCCTCGTTCTCCGCATTCATCTCTCCAAAACTGAATGAATTGATTCCATTTGCTCGCCACTTAATGCACTGACGATTTATTAACACGGCGAGGACAAGAGAAGAAGACACCTAAAGCTTCTTGTTCGGGTCCTGAGAAGAAGGAATGAAGTGTTTTTATTTGTAGAGGTTTCTATCTGATTGTATAGATTAGCGCTGTCAGAGCAACAATAAGAAGAGAAC
>NC_092156.1:68617571-68697571 GCF_045791955.1 Oncorhynchus clarkii lewisi | reverse complement strand
GTCTCTCTCTTACTCACTACAGTTCTTCTCTCTCTTTCCCCACTGCAGTTCCTGTCTCTCTCCTCACTACAGTTCCTGTCTCGCTCCTCACTACAGTTTCTCTCTCTCTTTCCTCACTACAGTTCCTCTCTCTTTCCTCACTACAGTTACTGTCTCTCTTTCTTTTCTCACTACAGTTCCTCTCTCTCTTTCTTCACTACAGTTCCTCTCTCTTTCCTCACTACAGTTCCTCTCTCTTTCCTCACTACAGTTCCTGTCTCTTTCCGCACTACAGTTCCTCTCTCTCTTTCCTCACTACAGTTCCTCTCTCTCTCTCTCCTCACTACAGTTTCTCTCTCTCTCTTTCCTCACTGCAGTTCATCTCTTTCTTTCTTCACTACAGTTCCTCTCTCTTTCTTTTCTCACTACAGTTCCTGTCTCTCTCTCTCTCTCCTCACTACAGTTCCTGTCTCTCTCCTCACTACAGTTCCTCTCTCTCTTTCCTCACTACAGTTCCTCTCTCTTTCCTCACTACAGTTCCTGTCGCTCTTTCCTCACTACAGTTCCTCTCTCTCTTTCCTCACTACAGTTCCCGTCTCTCTCTTTCCTCACTACAGTTCCTCTCTCTCTCTCCTCACTACAGTTCCTGTCTCTCTTTCATCACTACAGTTCCTCTCTCTCTCTCCTCACTACAGTTCCTCTCTCTTTATTTCCTCACCACAGTTCCTCTCTCTTTCTTTCCTCACTACAGTTCCTCTCTCTTTTTTTCCTCACTACAGTTCCTCTCTCTTTCTTTCCTCACTACAGTTCCTCTCTCTCTTTCCTCACTACAGTTCCCGTCTCTCTCTTTCCTCACTACAGTTCCTCTCTCTCTCTCCTCACTACAGTTCCTCTCTCTCTCCTCACTACAGTTCCTCTCTCTCTCCTCACTACAGTTCCTCTCTCTCTTTCCTCACTACAGTTCCCGTCTCTCTCTTTCCTCACTACAGTTCCTCTCTCTCTCTCCTCACTACAGTTCCTCTCTCTCTCCTCACTACAGTTCCTCTCTCCTTCCTCACTACAGTTCCTGTCTCTCTCTTACTCACTACAGTTCCTCTCTCTCTTTCCCCACTGCAGTTCCTCTCTCTTTCCTCACTACAGTTCCTGTCTCTTTCCTCACTACAGTTCCTCTCTCTCTTTCCTCACTACAGTTCCTCTCTCTCTCTCTCCTCACTACAGTTTCTCTCTCTCTCTTTCCTCACTGCAGTTCATCTCTTTCTTTCTTCACTACAGTTCCTCTCTCTTTCTTTTCTCACTACAGTTCCTGTCTCTCTCTCTCTCTCCTCACTACAGTTCCTGTCTCTCTCCTCACTACAGTTCCTCTCTCTCTTTCCTCACTACAGTTCCTCTCTCTTTCCTCACTACAGTTCCTGTCGCTCTTTCCTCACTACAGTTCCTCTCTCTCTTTCCTCACTACAGTTCCCGTCTCTCTCTTTCCTCACTACAGTTCCTCTCTCTCTCTCCTCACTACAGTTCCTGTCTCTCTTTCATCACTACAGTTCCTCTCTCTCTCTCCTCACTACAGTTCCTCTCTCTTTATTTCCTCACCACAGTTCCTCTCTCTTTCTTTCCTCACTACAGTTCCTCTCTCTTTTTTTCCTCACTACAGTTCCTCTCTCTTTCTTTCCTCACTACAGTTCCTCTCTCTCTTTCCTCACTACAGTTCCCGTCTCTCTCTTTCCTCACTACAGTTCCTCTCTCTCTCTCCTCACTACAGTTCCTCTCTCTCTCCTCACTACAGTCCCTCTCTCTCTCCTCACTACAGTTCCTCTCTCTCTTTCCTCACTACAGTTCCTCTCTCTCTTTCCTCACTACAGTTCCTCTCTCTCTCTTTCCTCACTACAGTTCCTCTTTCTTTCCTCACTACAGTTCCTCTCTCTTTATTTCCTCACTACAGTTCCTCTCTCTTTATTTCCTCACTACAGTTCCTGTCTCTCTCTCTCCTCACTACAGTTCCTCTCTCTCTCTCCTCACTACAGTTCCTCTCTCTCTCTTTCCTCACTACAGTTCCTGTCTCTCTCTTTCCTCACTACAGTTCCTCTCTCTTTATTTCCTCACTACAGTTCCTCTCTCTCTCCTCACTACAGTTCCTTTCTCTTTATTTCCTCACTACAGTTCCTCTCTCTCTCTCCTCACTACAGTTCCTCTCTCTCTCTTTCCTCACTACAGTTCCTCTCTCTCTCTTTCCTCACTACAGTTCCTCTCTCCTTCCTCACTACAGTTCCTGTCTCTCTCTTACTCACTACAGTTCCTCTCTCTCTTTCCCCACTGCAGTTCCTGTCTCTCTCCTCACTACAGTTCCTGTCTCTCTCCTCACTACAGTTTCTTTCTCTCTTTCCTCACTACAGTTCCTCTCTCTTTCCTCACTACAGTTACTGTCTCTCTTTCTTTTCTCACTACAGTTCCTCTCTCTCTTTCTTCACTACAGTTCCTCTCTCTTTCCTCACTACAGTTCCTCTCTCTTTCCTCACTACAGTTCCTGTCTCTTTCCTCACTACAGTTCCTCTCTCTCTTTCCTCACTACAGTTCCTCTCTCTCTCTCTCCTCACTACAGTTTCTCTCTCTCTCTTTCCTCACTGCAGTTCATCTCTTTCTTTCTTCACTACAGTTCCTCTCTCTTTCTTTTCTCACTACAGTTCCTGTCTCTCTCTCTCTCTCCTCACTACAGTTCCTGTCTCTCTCCTCACTACAGTTCCTCTCTCTCTTTCCTCACTACAGTTCCTCTCTCTTTCCTCACTACAGTTCCTGTCGCTCTTTCCTCACTACAGTTCCTCTCTCTCTTTCCTCACTACAGTTCCCGTCTCTCTCTTTCCTCACTACAGTTCCTCTCTCTCTCTCCTCACTACAGTTCCTGTCTCTCTTTCATCACTACAGTTCCTCTCTCTCTCTCCTCACTACAGTTCCTCTCTCTTTATTTCCTCACCACAGTTCCTCTCTCTTTCTTTCCTCACTACAGTTCCTCTCTCTTTTTTTCCTCACTACAGTTCCTCTCTCTTTCTTTCCTCACTACAGTTCCTCTCTCTCTTTCCTCACTACAGTTCCCGTCTCTCTCTTTCCTCACTACAGTTCCTCTCTCTCTCTCCTCACTACAGTTCCTCTCTCTCTCCTCACTACAGTTCCTCTCTCTCTCCTCACTACAGTTCCTCTCTCTCTTTCCTCACTACAGTTCGTCTCTCTCTTTCCTCACTACAGTTCCTCTCTCTCTCTTTCCTCACTACAGTTCCTCTTTCTTTCCTCACTACAGTTCCTCTCTCTTTATTTCCTCACTACAGTTCCTCTCTCTTTATTTCCTCACTACAGTTCCTGTCTCTCTCTCTCCTCACTACAGTTCCTCTCTCTCTCTCCTCACTACAGTTCCTCTCTCTCTCTTTCCTCACTACAGTTCCTGTCTCTCTCTTTCCTCACTACAGTTCCTCTCTCTTTATTTCCTCACTACAGTTCCTCTCTCTCTCCTCACTACAGTTCCTTTCTCTTTATTTCCTCACTACAGTTCCTCTCTCTCTCTCCTCACTACAGTTCCTCTCTCTCTCTCCTCACTACAGTTCCTCTCTCTCTCTTTCCTCACTACGTTCCTCTCTCTCTCTTTCCTCACTACAGTTCCTCTCTCTTTATTTCCTCACTACAGGTCCGTTCCCTCCCCATGTCTTCACCTCTTTCTCCTCCTGTCTCTCTCTCTCTTTCCCTCTCTCTGCTTGTTACAGGGCTGAGGAGTGAGGAGGAAGGCCCTTACTTTCCCTCTCAGGCTGCAGGGCCTAAACCAAGACACACCCCCCCCCCCCCTCCCCCTCTCTCCTCCATCCCCTCTACTCCTGTCGGAGGTGAAGTGAAGCTAGACCAATTGGCGGTGTGTCTCCTGACCGGAGAGAGCAACTCCCCTCCCTCACCTCACCCTTACCCTCGCCTCACACCTGCATGACAGGTCATCCCGCTTAATAAAGCCAGTCGTGCACAACACGCCACAGAGACAGGGCTAACGAGAGAGGAGAGCGAGAGGGAAAGCGAGAAAGAGAAAGAGATAGAGAGAGGGTAGAGAGAGAAAAAGAGGGGGGAGAGAGAGGTGAAGACAATATGCCTGTAAGCTACAAAGGTGTTGTGTAGTCTGTTTAGAGAGAGAGTGAGAGAAGGAGGGAGAGAAAGAAAGCCAAGCACACAGGTAAGGATTGTGAAGACTCAAGCACATTTCACACAAAAACCCCAACGCCCGTTTCCTCTGTTATTCCTTACTTCATTCATATTCTGTGGCTTTAATACAGTCTAGCGTTTTCTGAGCGAGGACGTTTGGCTCACCCGGGGATCGTCTGACCAATGAGAGAAGAGAACATGGTGGTCTAGGACCGCGTCCCGTGCCAATGACATCACAGCCTCCCGGGGCGCTGCGGATAAGTCAAACACAGCTGGGAGTCAGCGAAAGACGAGAGGGTGAGAGAGGCAACGCAGTCGGGACCGCAGTCATACCGGTGTGTGTGAGAGATGTGTCCGACTATAATTATGAAGTGTGTGAGAAACAGTATGTGTGTGTGTGTGTGTGCAAAAAATCTGTGTGAGCATGTGATGCATGCACTTTGCAGCCTGTTTGTGTATGCAGATGTGAGTCCATAAACTTGTGTGTATGCAAGCAACAGTGTGAGTGTGTGGTGTGTGTGTGAGGTCCTGTATGCACCATGTGTCCCACTCCCCTCCAGCCTGTCTAGCTCATTCCCTCCCTGCTACTTTATGAGTAGAGGCTGCTACAGCTCACGTCAGGACACAGTGAAGTGTCTAAACGCTTCCATTCACACGGGAAGTGACACACACACTCACACTGAGAGAGAGAGAGAGAGAGAGAGAGAGACGAGAGAGAGAGACGGGGAGAGAGAGAGAGACGGAGAGAGAGACGGAGAGAGCGAGACGGAGAGAGAGAGACGGAGAGAGAGAGACAGAGAGAGAGAGAGATTGTGTGTGTGCAGCAGCATGTGTGTGATTCACTAGTTTGTGTGTGAGGCGATAGTGTTAACTAAACTAGGGCCTCACTGGAGCTATTCTGGAATACTACACATACTTTCTAGTGCTATCTGGGAACCCAGTGCTATTTTAGGACTGGACAACCTTTGCAGCACTGTTCAGGGAGCTGTACCCTAGACGTACCCTGTATTGGGGAGGGACTTTGGGCCCTTTGATTGTAGAATGCAGGAACCATATTCATTCTACATGTCTGGCCGTCAATTGCTTAGTGCAGTAGAGAAAGGAGGTGCCCTAAGATCCTCTAGGACACTAACGATGACCCCTTACAGCTCCTTAACCCCACCTGCAAAGGGCCGTCCCTGTGTGAGAGCAGCAGTGACAGTCTGCCTCCTCCTTTCCTCTACTGTTGACAGATCAATAGGAGACAATGTTCTCAGGAGATCAGCATCACAACGTCAACGCTCTCACACCTTTGCCATCCGTGTCACTGACCTTGAAGTAAAATTCAATTTCCCTCCACAACAACAAAGCAGAAGGAACGCCTGTACTACAATAGACACTTCTGATCCCCTGGCCATTTCCCCTTCCGACGCAACGCACACAGGATATTATAACTTATGAAGGAGATGGGGAGAGAAATGGATGGAGGGAACAGAGAGAGAAAGGAAGAAGAAGAAGGGAGGTGGTAATTATAACATGGTCCGTCTTTGAAAAACCTCCAGCAGGACGGCAGATCCCCAGCCTCAATTAGACACGCGGCTGCTGGAGAGGGCTTCTCGCTGGGGGAGAGTAGCAGCCGCACCGGGGCGCCCATGCTAGGCCCTTTTGAGGGGAATTCCCCCAGGCCCTGACACAACAGGAAGAAAAAAGGGAAAGGCGAATGTAGGAGCGAGGGATCCCATTAAGGGGATGAAGGTGTTGTGTATCGCACATGTCGTTAATACTGGAGGAATATTCCTTTTCTATGTGATTATCACTGCCTAGTGGTACTCAGAGGGAGCCAGAGGAGGATCATGGGTAGGCTGGTGGACCCCTCACTCAGCTATGGATGGAGAGAGACAGAGAGAGGGAGAGAAGAGGGAGCGAAATAGAGAGAGTGTGAGAGCGAGAGCGACAGAGAGAGAGTGTGAGAGTGAGAGGGAGAGAAGAGGGAGCGAAATAGAGAGAGTGTGAGAGCAAGAGAGACAGAGAGAGAGTGTGAGAGAGACAGAGAGAGAGGGAGAGAGGGAGAGAAGAGGGAGCGAAATAGAGAGAGTGTGAGAGCGAGAGCGACAGAGAGAGAGAGAGAGTGTGTAGAAAGTGCAGAGAGAGGTGGGAATACACAGAGCAGCGCGAATCCAACCAGCATCTTGGATAAAGCTGTAGGATTGTCTGCGTGGCTTTGAAGTTGGCCCTGTCTTAGGGGATTTGGGCAAGGGGGATGGGTGGAGGGGGTAGCACTGGGAGTTGGAGAGAGGTAGGCTCTGCTCAGCTTGATCAAACCCACCGCTTGGGTCCCCTGGGGGGGGCTAGGAGACCTGACCATCTACCATGTATGTTAAATACATCATTTCCCCATCCTCACGCCGCTCCCCGGGCCACATTATCCCTCCCAACGCATGTATTTGATGCCCCAGTTCAACACTCTATCTATCCACCATAGAGTATGAATGGGATTACATTTGACCATGTATACAGTACTAATATACTTTGGGATCCCGCTAGGTTGATATAGCGTTCTGCTAATATGAATGTGACCACCATGCATGTAAATGTGGGGGAGATTAGTCGATGAGGATGATGAAATACATGCCCATTACATGCCTGGTCCCATCAGGAGGTTTACAGTAATGAGGCCCTTACTAAAACCCTGCTCTGTGATTTTAGGCATCCATTGGCTGTCGCTGTACTAAAAAAACCTGACAAAACAAATCAACAAATATATATGTTATATTATGATGTTTAAAAAAAAAAGTATTTTCACATACACCGGATAGGTACGGTTAAATGTGTTGTTTTACAGGGTCAGCCATAGTAGTACAGCACACCTGGAGCAAATTAGGGTTAAGTGCCTTGCTCAAGGGCACATCGGCAGTTTTTTCCTCATTGGCGACATTTCAGTTACTGGCCCAGCGCTCTAACTGCTAGGCTACCGGCCGCTCTGGAACTGGAAGCCAGTTGCACTGCTTTTTGTCATTGTTCCCCTCTGATCAGGGACTGATTTAGACCAGGGACACCAGGTAGAACAGAAAAGCAGCAGGCTCCGGACCTCCTAGGGTCAGAGTTGAACACCCCTGCTGTAGATGATTACATAAAATACATGAAACTAATTGTCGAGAGATCATTCCTTCAAATAAATGTTTGTGTTATCGGTTTTCAATTGACTGGCTTGTTGTTCGTCCTCTGTGGTGTGGCAGGCCATCATTATCCAATTAGGACGGTATTGCTGGGCTGGAGGGATGAAAGGAGAGACAGAGGAAATAGAAACAGAAGAGAGAGAAATAGAGGGAGCTTCCCACTGAATGCAGGTCTGTTTGCCCAAGCTAAGTGTGTGTGTCCTAGAGTATGGGAGTGTGACCTCTAGTAAAACACCATGAGATACTAAACATTCATGGAGCAGACTAGAGACTAAGCCAGAGGGACTGTTGGGGAGGGAGAAGGAAAGTGAAGAAGCGAGAGACAGAGGGAGAAAGAGAGAAAAAGAGAGGGAGGGAGAGGACAAAGATGAAGGAGTGAAAAAGAGAGAGAGAGAGTAACTCTCTGTGTCCCTGTGCTGTACATGGGGGGATCCAGGGAGGCGGAGTTAAAACAACAACACAGAAAGCTAAATAGCACAACACAGAACTGCACTTCATTGCAGCGAACGCCAGAGTACACACACAGATAACCTCAGCAATCCTTCCTCAGCTGGAGAGAGAGAGGGAGGGAAGGAAGGGGGGATTGAGGGAGGGAGGGGGCTGCAAAAGGTAATCAGGGTTGAGAGAAAAGGAGGGCAGAGAGAGATGAAAGAGAGAGGACAGCGGACAGAAAGAAGTGGTCGAAGAGGAGAGGACCAGAGAGCAAGATGGAGTGAACGAGAGAAGACGGAAGGAGAGAACAGCAAAAGATAAAAGACAGAGTGAAACAGCATAACGAGGGGACGGCTAACAAGGGACAGACAGAAAGAGGACAGAATGAGAGAAATAAAAGGAGGACATGAAGACAGAAAGAGAGTGATGGAGAGAGAGAGAGGAGAGCTGTGTGTCAGGGGGGCGTGATGTGAAGAGAATCTAGCTGCATCAAAGCGGAGGAGAGGAGCAGAGCGGCACTACAGCCGTGACCTGAATGTGCTCCCAGCCCTCTGCTGCTAACAGGATCAATGGCAGGCCTGCGTTGGGCTCACCTCAGGCCCCTGGGCAGGCTAATGAAGGCACACACCACACACACCACACACACCAATGATCAGTGGTGCTCGTGAAACCAGCAGTGTGATCTGACTACACCTGTCATTATAAGAAATCAAGATAACTCAAAAGATTCCATCTGTTTGCTTTACAAGGGATGTAGCAGATGTTTACAATGGCCCAGATTTTACTGTCCAACGCTTTGACACATATGCATACACACACACACACACACACACACACACACACACACACACACACACACACACACACACACACACACACACACACACACACACACACACACACACACATGCGAATACACGCGGATACACACACACTCTCACAAACACACAGAGAGGGCTGAGAAGATCACAGCGTCTAACTGCTAAGAACGTAGATAATTTCACTTGTAAGCCCTCAAAGTAACTTCTCTCTTTTTACTATGAGGTGCAACTTTTTAACTCAACTTCCACCTGATGTCACGTCATAGCCGAGGTGTTATTAGATAACGCTGAATAACATCTAAATGGTTTCACATAATTTATCACGATTCGTTTCTGTCTCCCAGGCTATGGGGCCGTGCTGAAGCTCCATTGTGGCAGAGAGTCAGAATCTGGTCCAAATCCAATATAAGGGGAATTACTTCCCAAATTCCTTCATACGATGTAACCTGCGCATAACCCCCCCCCCCCCCCTCTCCCTTCCAGCTTGAATCCATTTGAAGCTTGGTTCTGGGATTGGAGAGTGGGACTATGGATTGGCATGTGCAGCACTGATGTTAGGCCCTTGATGTAAAGACCTACCTACTTTACTGTAGTCCGCTCTGAGGTGCTCTGGGAGAAGTGACAGGGAGAATTCTCACACTTACATACAACAGTATACATTCTGGATACATTCTGGATCAATATTCATCCGTATTATATAGGTTATAAGGGGAATTACAGTGATACAACGAACAGGGTCGGTGTGTCATATCGAACTTCGTTCAGGTGTGAAGAGCTTCTGCTAACAGCACATACAGTATCTATGGAGAGTACGGTGTCTAGTACTAATGAGGTCTCCTCCATCACACGAGTCCTCCAGCCTCAAGTCACATCCCTCTATCTCTGACCCTGTCTGAGGAGCGTGTGAAAGCGAAAAGGAATGAAACCATAAGACCATGGGCACTGGGGCAGCTGGCGGGGACACATATTGTGTGTGTAGAAATCACCTTGATTCAGTGCACCGGCCCCTTTGATGTTGCCTGGAGCTGAACAACTCCTCGCTCTGAGCCAACCCTAAGCCTTAAAACTCAAATCTAGCCTGACGTCCCCCACCCCCCTCCTGAAAATCATAACCATATGACAGAGAAGAAATTCCTCCACCTTAGGAATCGCTTCGACCCGTCCATCTCGCTCTCCGACCGAGACATCAGGCCAGAGATAACAGAAAACAGGTTACGAGACGATGGGAGGTGATGGGAGGAGGAGGAGAGGGAGGAGGAGGAGGAGGAGGAGGGAGGAGGAGGTGATGGGAGGAGGAGGAGGAGGAGGAGGAGGAGGAGGAGGAGGGGGAGGGAGGAGGAGGAGAGGAGAGGTGGGTTAAGAAGATCACGTCCCGAAAAATTGCATGCAGCGTGACTACCTAAAATGGAAGTTTCTCAGGCAAGGGATGGAGGGATGGAAGATAGGATGACCTTCCAGTTGACAGAGTGAGAGATTGAGAGAAGGAGAGGGGGAGGAAAAAAACGAGTCAAATATGAAATCTGACTCAAATTAGAAAAACATTCCTGTTCTATCACAGTTGAGAGCCTCAGCCAGACCCTGCAGGAACAACCAGTACATGTACTGACTGAGTGTCTGACACACGTACTGGTTATCTGACACACGTACTGGCTATCTGACACACGTACTGGTTATCTGACACACGTACTGGCTATCTGACACACGTACTGGCTATCTGACACACGTACTGGTTATCTGACACACGTACTGGTTATCTGACACACGTACTGGTTATCTGACACACGTACTGGGTATCTTACACACGTACTGGTTATCTGACACACGTACTGGTTATCTGACACACGTACTGGTTATCTGACACACGTACTGGTTATCTGACACACGTACTGGGTATCTGACACACGTACTGGGTATCTGACACACGTACTGGTTATCTGACACACGTACGTACTGGTTATCTGACACACGTACGTACTGGTTATCTGACACACGTACGTACTGGTTATCTGACACACGTACGGTACTGGTTATCTGACACACGTACGTACTGGTTATCTGACACACGTACTGGTTATCTGACACACGTACTGGTTATCTGACACACGTACTGGTTATCTGACACACGTACTGGTTATCTGACACACGTACTGGGTATCTGACACACGTACTGGGTATCTGACACACGTACTGGTTATCTGACACACGTACGTACTGGTTATCTGACACACGTACTGGGTATCTGACACACGTACTGGTTATCTGACACACGTACGTACGTACTGGTTATCTGACACACGTACGTACGTACTGGTTATCTGACACACGTACTGGTTATCTGACACACGTACTGGTTATCTGACACACGTACTGAGTATCTGACACACGTACTGGTTATCTGACACACGTACTGGTTATCTGACACACGTACTGGTTATCTGACACACGTACTGGTTATCTGACACACGTACTGGTTATCTGACACACGTACTGGTTATCTGACACACGTACTGGTTATCTGACACACGTACTGGTTATCTGACACACGTACTGGTTATCTGACACACGTACTGGTTATCTGACACACGTACTGGTTATCTGACACACGTACTGGTTATCTGGCACATGTACTGGTTATCTGACACATGTACTGGTTATCTGACACATGTACTGGTTCTAGGGGATACTATACAATTACGACTTCACCCATGTAATAACCACTTCCATACATGTAATTACATTATAATAACAACAAAATAGTCCCCTTTATGAAAATCGGTGTGTTTGAGTGCGTTTGGTAGCCAGTGTGGGTGAGGGTGTGTTTATGAGTCTGTATTTGTTATTGTGTGTGTTTGGTCTGCGTGTGGTGGCTGGCCCTGGCTCCCTGTTCATTCCTCTCTCTCTCCTCCTTGTTAATCGCATCAGCTGGTTTAGCCAGAGGACATCCTTCATTAAATAAATCAGGAAGTAGCATATTGGGTAGTCTGGCCCCTGCTTTGCGCCACGGGTTTTACCCCTCTAACAAATTCCTTTGCTGCGCCCAGATGTCAGGTATTTGAATAAAACGGCCTCATTGTACCTCCCCTCCCCTTACCCCTGTGTCCCTGAGAGATGGAGCGAGGAAAATATAGAAGGAGGACGAGGGAGGAGTGTTTGGGAGCGTATTGGAGGTGTGTGTGTGTGTTTGTGTGCAGTGTAGTGTGTGTGTTAGCGGTTCCATCTGGGTCTCCTGGAAGCGCGGTGGAGTCAGGAAAACCGCATCTCATAAAAGGGGGAGGAAGCCCAATGTTCTACAAGGACAGAACATTACAGAGAATGTCGCTCAGGAAAAACCTGGGCTTGGGCCCACATGTTGGCTGGCTGACTAGGCCTTCTCTCTCTCCCTTCTCTTTTCCTCACTCTCTCTCTCTCTCTCTTTCTCAATATTTCTCTCTCTTAATAGGCAAAGGAACATCGAGAGAGAGAGAGAGCGAGAGAGAGAGAGACATCGAGAGAGAGAGAGAGAGACATCGAGAGAGAGAGAGAGATAGATATATATATATATATATATATAGAGAGAGAGATAGAGAGAGATACATCGAGAGAGAGAGAGAGAGAGATATATAGATATATAGAGAGAGAGAGAGGGAGAGAGAGAGCGAGAGAGATAGAGAGAGAGAGAGATAGAGAGATATATATATAGAGAGAGAGGGAGAGAGATACATAGAGAGAGAGACAGAGACAGAGAGAGAGATATATATATATATATATATATATATATATAGAGAGAGAGAGAGAGAGAGAGAGAGAGAGATAGAGAGCGAGAGAGAGAGAGACAGAGACAGAGAGAGAGAGAGAGAGAGGGCCAGACTGATAGGAATTCCATCTGTCGGGACGGAGCGGAGCGGTGACAGGCGGAGAGAGAACCAAAGGCATCTGGTCTCCATTGGTGCTGGGGGGTGCGGGCCAACTAACAGGGCCTGCTCTGGCTCTGGAACCATACGAGGGAGAGATGGATGGAGAGACTGAGGGGTTGAGCCAAGGACCTGGCAAAGGGAGGACAGGGAGAGGAAAGAGAGAGAGAGAGGGAGAAAGAGATAGAAAGGGAGATAGGGCCCCCGATGACTGGCAGTCGTGAGACCTGTCTCGATTTTTCACACATTGCTTTGGATTGGGCTTGGATGAGGGGGGTATGGGAGGTTTGGCAGGGTGTGGGGGGAGCCGAGTTAATCACAGTATTCTGAGGAGAGGAGTTGAGAGGAGTTGTCCTCAAAAGCCTAGCGTGTGTGTGTGTATGTTGTGTGTGTGGTTCATGTGGATGTTTGCTGATACGTCTTTGGGTTGAGATCAGAACAAAAGAGAGGAGAACAGAGGTGTGATGATCAGTCAGCACTGTCAGGGGAGACAGACCTACTATACAGCCAGCATAGCTCACAGCCAGATACACTGAGGTAGCCATGAGGAGCTCTCTGAGGAACACACGCATATGTTCATAAGGGAAACAGATCTATATGTTGGGATGAATATGTTCAGTAGGGATTACCATGATGACTAAATGTACCCAAATAAATACTGGATGATACAAGCAGAATGAGATTGTTGTGACAAATGCCATCACAGTAGTGATGGAATGTTATCATATTGTATATTGAATGAATGAGAGAAACATGATCTGGTACATGTCTGGCTAGGGGATGTGATCTGGTGCACGTCTGGCTAGGGGATGTGATCTGGTACACGTCTGGCTAGGGGATGTGATCTGGTACACGTCTGGCTAGGGGATGTGATCTGGTACACGTCTGGCTAAGGGGATGTGATCTGGTACACGTCTGGCTAGGGGATGTGATCTGGTACACGTCTGGCTAGGGGATGTGATCTGGTACACGTCTGGCTAGGGGATGTGATCTGGTACACGTCTGGCTAGGGGATGTGATCTGGTACACGTCTGGCTAAGGGGATGTGATCTGGTACACGTGTGGCTAAGGGGATGTGATCTGGTACACGTCTGGCTAGGGGATGTGATCTGGTACACGTCTGGCTAGGGGATGTGATCTGGTACACGTCTGGCTAGGGGATGTGATCTGGTACACGTCTGGCTAGGGGATTTGATCTGGTACAAGTCTGGCTAGGGGATGTGATCTGGTACACGTCTGGCTAGGGGATGTGATCTGGTACACGTCTGGCTAGGGAATGTGATCTGGTACACGTCTGGCTAGGGGATGTGATCTGGTACACGTCTGGCTAGGGGATGTGATCTGGTACACGTCTGGCTAGGGGATGTGATCTGGTACACGTCTGGCTAAGGGGATGTGATCTGGTACACGTCTGGCTAGGGGATGTGATCTGGTACACGTCTGGCTAGGGGATGTGATCTGGTACACGTCTGGTACATGTGATCTTATCATATGGTGCTACAACAGGCGTCCATACTGATGATGACATGTAATGGTGAGAATAACCCCCGATAAAAGCAACAGGAAAAGGAAAAGGTCAGCAAGACAATACAGACAGTTTCCACTAAACAACCATTTTGTTTCTATTATTTTCTGAAAATCTAGCACTAGCAAGAGAAGTGTGGGTTTGGGTCTGTAATGATCCCGCTGGGTTTTTCAGTACAATTTCCTAATGGAATATTTTACTGCACAACAGCCGTGGAGTGGCGAGGACCACTGCGAAGGTCATTAAAGCACTTTTTGAAATTAAAACAGTTCAAAATGAGATCACGGGGAGCGATTGTGTCCCTACGGTGGCTATAAGAATGTGTTTACTGAGAGCAGAAGTACAGTGCGTTAGGCCTCATTAGCTTATTGCTATAGATGCAATGTGTGTGTGTGTTCACGTGTGTGCATTGTTAACTATGCTATTGTTAAGAGTGAATCAGCTGTAGAGGTTATAGCGATATATAATTCTGTTTGCTAATGGTTCATAATTGCTGATTGTGTGTGGTGTGTGTGTGTGTGTGTGTGTGTGTGTGTGTGTGTGTGTGTGTGTGTGTGCGCATGTGTGTGTGTGTGTCTAACTGTAATGTGAAGATCAGATCATGCAAAGGTCCTTAGGAGAGAGAGAGAGAGAGGAAGAGGGAGGGAGAGGAAGAGAGAGAAGGAGGGAGAGGTAGAGCGAGGGAGAGGAAGAGGGAGAAGGAGGGAGAGGTAGAGGGAGGGAGAGGAAGAGGAAGAAGGAGGGAGAGGTAGAGGGAGGGAGAGAAAGAAAAAAACAATCATTCATTTTAATGGTTATTGATGTTATTTATAATTCCCCTCACTTCACAAATCACAATTCCAACCACTTGACGACCTATTGAGCTTTTTATGCTATCGATTCATTTCCTCCTGCTTAAACAGTCTATTACAATGGTAAATTGCGAAGTGTACGCATATTTAGTCACGCCTCAACAATATATTTACCCTTCTTATGCTGTACGTGACCTAGCATAATGCATTGAGATGGAGAGTAGAATTTGTCTTTCCTGCTGGGATAATTAATTAATATCTCATAGAATCAGAATTGTAGGATTACAAAAGAAGGAAATTGAATGATGGGAAAAATCAAATTATGACAAACGTGCAAATATTCTTACTGATGAGGAAAACAATGATGATAATTATGATAGTACTGATGTTGATAATCATGACAATAACCATGATAACAGTCATGTTTACTCTACAAAATAAAGTGACAGGAGGTTGATTATCTTGGTGTCTGGAAGGCATGTCGTGGTGTATCAGCTCAGTAATCTGTGTGCTGGGAAGGAGAGGTGCGTGGCGTTGGGAAACAACCTAAATGTCCACATAGGAGAGAAGGCAGAACCAGATGAACCTATGTGATGCACCCCTCGAATCCTGCTCTGAGCTTTACAAAACAGTTGTATGGACACACACACACCCATACTATGAAACACACACACATAACTAGGTATGTAGGGACAGACACACACACATAACTAGGTATGTAGGGACAGACACACACACATAACTAGGTATGTAGGGACAGACACACACACATATGCTTAAACACTAAAGTACACACAGGTTAGCTACACCTGGTTTCTGGTAACACAGTGTTAAGTTAAGGGCAAAGCCTTCACCTTTATGTTGCAGCATTCCAACCCAAACAGATGAACAGAGAGAGGGGAGATAGAATGAGAGAAAATAACAGAGAAAGTGGAGAAAAAAACCTCACTCTCTTCACGGTCCTGAGATCACAGCAGTGTGGGTGCTGACAAAGGACTGTGTGTGTCGTCTCTGTGCCTGCGGGTGTGTTCCTGTGTGTGTGTGAGTGACAGGCGGCAGGGCCCAATCGGCCGGGGAGCGGGGCGGACAGTGATTACGGGTGACAGTGGTGTTACCGTGGAGACAGGTGAACGCTGGAGAGTGGAGGGATGGAGAGAACATTATTCATATATTCAGAAGACTGGCTGGGACTTTCAACATGTTGTATCCCCTGCAGTCAGACATTACACGGTGCCACTGGCACTGGATCCACACACACACAAGGGAGGGAGGGAGAGAGGGAGAGACAGGAGAGAGAGAGAGAGAGAGGAGAGAGAGAGAGAGAGAGAGAGCTGACACAACATACTGTAACTTAGACACGGGCAGACGAGCAGAGAGAAATGGTGTGTTTATACCTGTCTGTGTGACTGTGAATTGATACATGGTGGGTGTGTTCCTGTCTGTGTGGTTGTGTTCCTGTCTGTGTGGGTGTGTTCCTGTCTGTGTGGGTGTGAAATAATACATGGTGTGAGTGTGAGGCATCAGAGGGCCTGAGGTGTATTCTGTCAGCTCAGTGTCTTGGGCTCTATGGTGCAGCACTGACACACAACACCCTGCTGCACACACTGGTCATGACAACACACACACTGGTCATGACAACACACTCACTGGTCATGACAACACACACGCTGGTCATGACAACACACACACACTGGTCATGACAACACACTCACTGGTCATGACAACACACACGCTGGTCATGACAACACACTCACTGGTCATGACAACACACACACTGGTCATGACAACACACACGCTGGTCAGGACAACACACACACTGGTCATGACAACACACACGCTGGTCATGACAACACACACACTGGTAATGACAACACACACACACTGGTCAGGACCACACACACACTGGTAATGACAACACACACACTGGTCAGCACCACACACACACTGGTCAGGACAACATACACACTGGTCAGGACCACACGCACGCTGGTCAGGACCACACACACGCTGGTCAGGACAAAATACACACTGGTCAGGACCACACACACACTGGTAATGACAACACAACACACTGGTCATGACAACACACACACTGGTCAGGACAACATACACACTGGTCAGGACCACACACACACTGGTAATGACAACACAACACACTGGTCATGACAACACAACACACTGGTCAGGACCACACAACACACTGGTCATGACATCACAACACACTGGTCATGACATCACAACACACTGGGCAGGACAACACAACACACTGGTCATGACAACACAACACACTGGTCATGACAACACAACACACTGGTCAGGACAACACAACACACTGGTCATGACATCACAACACACTGGTCATGACAACACAACACACTGGTCATGACAACACAACACACTGGTCAGGACAACACAACACACTGGTCATGACAACACAACACACTGGTCAGGACAACACAACACCCTGGTCATGAAATCACAACAAACTGGTCATGACATCACAACACACTGGGCAGGACAACACAACACACTGGTCATGACAACACAACACACTGGTCAGGACAACACAACACACTGGTCATGACATCACAACACACTGGTCATGACAACACAACACACTGGTCATGACAACACAACACACTGGTCAGGACAACACAACACACTGGTCATGACATCACAACACACTGGTCATGACAACACAACACACTGGTCATGACAACACAACACACTGGTCAGGACAACACAACACACTGGTCATGACATCACAACACACTGGTCATGACAACACAACACACTGGTCATGACATCACAACACACTGGTAATGACAACACAACACACTGGTCATGACATCACAACACACTGGTCAGGACCACACACACACTGGTCAGGACCACACACACACTGGTAATGACATCACAACACACTGGTCATGACATCACAACACACTGGTCATGACAACACAACACACTGGTCATGACAACACAACACACTGGTCATGACAACACAACACACTGGTCATGACAACACAACACACTGGTCATGACAACACAACACACTGGTCATGACATCACAACACACTGGTCATGACATCACAACACACTGGTCATGACATCACAACACACTGGTCATGACAACACAACACACTGGTCATGACATCACAACACACTGGTCATGACAACACACACGCTGGTCATGACAACACACACACACTGGTCATGACAACACACTCACTGGTCATGACAACACACACGCTGGTCATGACAACACACTCACTGGTCATGACAACACACACACTGGTCATGACAACACACACGCTGGTCAGGACAACACACACACTGGTCATGACAACACACACACTGGTCATGACAACACACACACTGATCAGGACAACACACTCACTGGTCATGACAACACACACACTGGTCATGACAACACACTCACTGGTCATGACAACACACACGCTGGTCAGGACAACACACACACACTGGTCATGACAACACACACACTGATCAGGACAACACACACACTGGTCATGACAACACACTCACTGGTCATGACAACACACACACTGGTCATGACAACACACTCACTGGTCATGACAACACACACGCTGGTCATGACAACACACACACTGGTAATGACAACACACACACACTGGTCAGGACCACACACACACTGGTAATGACAACACACACACTGGTCAGCACCACACACACACTGGTCAGGACAACATACACACTGGTCAGGACCACACGCACGCTGGTCAGGACCACACACACGCTGGTCAGGACAAAATACACACTGGTCAGGACCACACACACACTGGTAATGACAACACAACACACTGGTCATGACAACACACACACTGGTCAGGACAACATACACACTGGTCAGGACCACACACACACTGGTAATGACAACACAACACACTGGTCATGACAACACAACACACTGGTCAGGACCACACAACACACTGGTCATGACATCACAACACACTGGTCATGACATCACAACACACTGGGCAGGACAACACAACACACTGGTCATGACAACACAACACACTGGTCATGACAACACAACACACTGGTCAGGACAACACAACACACTGGTCATGACATCACAACACACTGGTCATGACAACACAACACACTGGTCATGACAACACAACACACTGGTCAGGACAACACAACACACTGGTCATGACAACACAACACACTGGTCAGGACAACACAACACCCTGGTCATGAAATCACAACAAACTGGTCATGACATCACAACACACTGGGCAGGACAACACAACACACTGGTCATGACAACACAACACACTGGTCAGGACAACACAACACACTGGTCATGACATCACAACACACTGGTCATGACAACACAACACACTGGTCATGACAACACAACACACTGGTCAGGACAACACAACACACTGGTCATGACATCACAACACACTGGTCATGACAACACAACACACTGGTCATGACAACACAACACACTGGTCAGGACAACACAACACACTGGTCATGACATCACAACACACTGGTCATGACAACACAACACACTGGTCATGACATCACAACACACTGGTAATGACAACACAACACACTGGTCATGACATCACAACACACTGGTCAGGACCACACACACACTGGTCAGGACCACACACACACTGGTAATGACATCACAACACACTGGTCATGACATCACAACACACTGGTCATGACAACACAACACACTGGTCATGACAACACAACACACTGGTCATGACAACACAACACACTGGTCATGACAACACAACACACTGGTCATGACAACACAACACACTGGTCATGACATCACAACACACTGGTCATGACATCACAACACACTGGTCATGACATCACAACACACTGGTCATGACAACACAACACACTGGTCATGACATCACAACACACTGGTCATGACAACACAACACACTGGTCATGACAACACAACACACTGGTCATGACATCACAACACACTGGTCATGACAACACAACACACTGGTCATGACATCACAACACACTGGTCATGACATCACAACACACTGGTTCCTTTCTCCCAAAGCCTGTCTTTTCTAAATGAAAGAGGGATAAACAACTCTAAACAGGCCAAAAGAGTCAAATAAAAGTGAGGAAGAGATGGAGGGAGGAGAGATGTTGTGTGAGAGGGAAGGGAGGAGAGATGTTGTGTGAGAGGTAAGGGAGGAGAGATGTTGTGTGAGAGGTAAGGGAGGAGAGATGTTGTGTGAGAGGTAAGGGAGGAGAGATGTTGTGTGAGAGGTAAGGGAGGAGAGATGTTGTGTGAGAGGTAAGGGAGGAGAGATGTTGTGTGAGCGGTAAGGGAGGAGTGATGTTGTGTGAGAGGTAAGGGAGGAGAGATGTTGTGTGAGAGGTAAGGGGGGGTTTATTAGTTGGATTGTAACGTGTGCGCGTTGACGATTTCTTGACGTGTGTGTAGGGTTTGTCATTCTCTGACGCGCACGCACGCACGCACGCACACACACACACACACATACACACACACACACACACACACACACAACAGATCATGATCTGGGTGTTGACTTCAGTGTCGTGGGAGTGAAAGGAGGATGATTGAGTGAAAAACCAGAGAGAGAGAGAGAGAACATGGAGGGGTTTTCTATCCTATGATCAGATGTCAAGGATCATGTCATTTACTTCACAGGACAATAAAGGCAGAAAAAGGTTCTGAGTATTGACATGTCTGTATCAATCAACTGACTGAAATGATCAAAACCCTGAATGAAATGTAACATCAAATGTCCTTCTCAATTCAATGGGTTCACACACTGATCATCTCTTTCAGATTCATATTGTATTTCATTCTATTACATCATTAGCTAAATGTTTTTAAATCCCATCAATATCTCCC
Organism: Oncorhynchus clarkii lewisi; assembly: GCF_045791955.1. Classification (NCBI taxonomy): domain Eukaryota; kingdom Metazoa; phylum Chordata; class Actinopteri; order Salmoniformes; family Salmonidae; genus Oncorhynchus; species Oncorhynchus clarkii. The sequence goes on along the minus strand of NC_092156.1, from coordinate 68,676,897 downwards.
AGAACTCTCCTCCCTTGGATCTACCATGGAGCATTGTAGAGAGAATAAACCCACCACAGACGTGGCTGCCCTGAGAGAGAGAGAGAGAGAGAGAGAGAGAGAGAATAAACACACCACAGACGTGGCTGCCCTGAGAGAGAGAGAGAGAGAGAGAGAGAGAGAGAGAGAGAATAAACACACCACAGACATAATGTGGCTGCCCTGAGAGAGAGAGAGAGAGAGAGACAGACAGACAGACAGACAGACAGACAGACAGAGGATGCGAGAATAAACACACCACAGACATAATGTGGCTACCCTAAGAGGGCGAGAGAGAGAGAGAGACAGACAGAGAGAGAGGTAGAGAGAATAAACACACCACAGACATAATGTGGCTGCCCTGAGAGAGAGAGAGAGAGAGAGAGAGAGAGAGAGACAGACAGACGGAGAGACAGACAGAGAGAGAGAGAGGTAGAGAGAATAAACGCACCACAGACATAACGTGGCTGCCCTGAGAGAGAGAGAGAGAAAGAGAGAGAGAAAGAGAGAGAGAAGTAGAGAGAATAAACGCACCACAGACATAACGTGGCTGCCCTGAGAGAGAGAGAGAGAAAGAGAGAGAGAAAGAGAGAGAGAAGTAGAGAGAATAAACGCACCACAGACATAACGTGGCTGCCCTGAGGCTGGGAGATGATTGAATTTCATAGCTACTTACAGGCTAATAGGCTACAACGACTGCTCACTGTCCTTAAGTGACTGACAATTTGGGCTGCGGAGCGAAACCTTTGAAGGCCTTTTTGAAGAGATCTGGAGGGGGGGTTAGTGACTAGTCTGGGCGGTTTGAACAACGATAGTTAGATAGACAGTCTATTAGAACCAGCTGATCCAACCACACTGAGTTGGAATGTTTGGACAGCCAATGGCGAGGTCTTTCTCACAGTCTCAGACTATACGGGTTGGACGAGGATTGGAAGACGAATAAGTAATTTTTTGTCAGAGTGCAAAATAATTGAAAAATGATATCAAAAGAAAAAAGATACAACTAGATAGATAAAACAATGATTTGATGGATTTTTTAAACAACGCAAAATCAAATCTCCTGGGTATATTGAGTCTAATAAATCCAGCAACTCAACCTAAAGCCTGTAAGAGTGCATGGATCTGTTTGTTTGTGTGTGTATCTCCATTGTGTGTGTATTGTTCTGTGTGTGTGTGTCTGTGTGTTCGACAAGTCTGCGAGCAGTTTACTCACAGAAGCTGTTTCCACATACAAGGCCTCAAAACTGCCCTCTCCTCCCTCCATCTCTCCTTTCTCTCCAGCCATGCTGTTCCACTTACCCACACTCCTTTGTGGAACACAAGCCCCAGCCACGGTACCTTGTCTGCCTCGCCGCCACAACGCTGCTATTGGCTTTGGACAACACACACACCACCGAACACCCAAACCACAAGCACATGTTCCCTCGTTCTTAACTAATTCATTCAGGAACACTTTGGTTTGGGTTTTGAGAGACCGAAACCTCTACCTTTGATTAAGAAATGTGTCTGACTGCAATTATATGGGAGGGAGGGAGGGGTAAGTACGATGGTGGTTTTATAGTCTGCTGGCGTGACATTTTTCTATTCTATTTTTCATTCTGTTTTTCGTTGTTGTAGAGGGACACTGTTGACGGAAGTTGTTGGAAACAAAGAGGAAAATTAGAGAAATATTGAGCGATAGCTTTTTAAACACGTTCAATTGTTGCTACTGTTTCTTTGATAGATAGCCGTTGGAAAAGTACTGCAATGTTGAGAGTGATTTGCGGGCCCACTTGGTGACATATATAGAGGCTGCAATGAGTCTGAATAAGTGGACTTGTTAAACATCCAAGAGAATCACACACACTCACATCTGGGAGTGTGTGTGTAAATGATTACAGTGCATATTCACATCTAAAATATCAGTTTGTAAGTGTGTATATATTTGATTATAAACTGGGTGGTTCGAGCCCTGAATGCTGATTGGCTGACAGCCATGGTATATCAGACCGTAAACCATGGGTATGAAAAACATGTATTTTTCCTGCTCTAATTAAGTTGGTAACCAGTTTATAATAGCAATAAGGCACCTCGGGGGTTTGTGGTATATGGCCAATATACCACGGCTAAGGGCTGTGGTATATATCTCTAAGAACAGCCCTTAGCCGTGGTATATCGGCCATATACCACACCTCCTCGGGCCTTCTTGTTTAAATATTACACTGTGAATGTCTATTACGTGTTCCTAATAGAGCCTACCTGCAGTATGTAACCCCTGACATAGTCCCTCAGGGTCCAGCCCAGGCCGTGCAGTATGTGGAGCACCTCCTCCTGCTTCAGAACACTGAACAGACGGTCCAGCAGGATCTTCAGTCTGACCGGCACCGCCTGGGTCCCGTACAGCATCAGGCTGCTGATGTCAAACACCACGTTGGACTGAACTATCTCCACCTGGGTGGGGTGGTACAGGTGCTGCGTGCTCAGCTTGTCCAGCGCTGGGATGAGGGGACAAGGACACATCAACATGAGTAGGCTTAAACATACACACAGGACATACTAATTCAATGACAGTTAATTTGTCAATGAAAAACAGACGTTTTGGTTAAGAAAGTGTGTTTATGTTCTATTTTTTTATGGTTAACTTTGAATCCCGTCCTGAAACCCTCTTGCATATACTCTGCAGGTATATATACACATGCAGGTGCCTAAACACACACCCTGCCAGCCTCACCAGGTAATGACTATCACGTTTCCCCTGTCTCCAGTCTTCTCTGGGAGGTAACAGACCAGGGAGATAACAACACATCTATGAGATCAAATGTAACTGACTGCCTTTCTCTATGTAGTCTCTGTCTCTCTCCTATCTGCCTCTCCTCTTTTCATCTCTCTCTTTCAATCTCTATTTGCACCTACAGTGTCTCTCTCTCCATCTCTCCCTCCCTCAAAGTGCCCCATCTCCCTCTGTCTGTGTCTCTCCTTTTCAACCTCACTTTATTAAGTAACTATGGAAGCATTTCACTGTTAGTATGGAAGCATTTCACTGTTACTATGGAAACATTTCACTGTTACTATGGACACATTTCACTGTTACTATGGAAACATGTCACTGTTACTATGGAAACATGTCACTGTTACTATGGAAACATTTCACTGTTAGTATGGAAGCATTTCACTGTTACTATGGAAACATTTCACTGTTAGTATGGAAACATTTCACTGTTACTATGGAAACATTTCACTGTTAGTATGGAAGCATGTCACTGTTACTATGGAAACATTTCACTGTTACTATGGAAACATTTCACTGTCAGTATGGAAGCATTTCACAGTTAGTGTGGAAGCATTTCACTGTTACTATGGAAACATTTCACTGTTACTATGGAAACATGTCACTGTTAGTATGGAAACATTTCACTGTTAGTGTGGAAGCATTATACTGCTACTATGGAAACATTTCACTGTTACTATGGAAACATTTCACTGTTAGTGTGGAAGCATTTCACTGTTACTATGGAAACATTTCACTGTTACTATGGAAACATTTCACTGTTAGCATGGAAACATTTCACTGTTAGCATGGAAACATTTCACTGTAAGTATGGATTTCACTAAGTAAGTAAGCATTTCACTGTAAATAATTAAGCATTTCACTATAAGTAAGCATGCATTTCACTGTAAATAATTAAGCATTTCGCTGTAAATAGTAAGCATTTCGCTGTAAATAATTAAGCATTTCACTATAAGTAAGCATGCATTTCACTGTAAATAATTAAGCATTTCGCTGTAAATAGTAAGCATTTCACTATAAGTATGCATGCATTTCACTGTAAATAATTAAGCATTTTGCTGTAAATAGTAAGCATTTCACTGTAAATAAATAAGCATTTCGCTGTAAATAGTAAGCATTTCACTGTAAATAAATAAGCATTTCGCTGTAAATAGTAAGCATTTCACTGTAAATAAATAAGCATTTCGCTGTAAATAGTAAGCATTTCACTATAAGTAAGCATGCATTTCACTATAAGTAAGCATTTCACTGTAAATAATTAAGCATTTTGCTGTAAATAGTAAGCATTTCACTGTAAATAAATAAGCATTTCGCTGTAAATAGTAAGCATTTCACTGTAAATAAATAAGCATTTCGCTGTAAATAGTAAGCATTTCACTATAAGTAAGCATTTCACTGTAAATAATTAAGCATTTCGCTGTAAATAGTAGGCATTTCACTATAAGCATGCATTTCACTGTAAATAGTAAGCATTTCGCTGTAAATAGTAAGCATTTCACTATAAGTAAGCATTTCACTGTAAATAGTAAGCATTTCGCTGTAAATAGTAAGCATTTCACTATAAGTAAGCATTTCACTGTAAATAGTAAGCATTTCGCTGTAAATAGTAAGCATTTCGCTGTAAATAGTAAGCATTTCACTATAAGTAAGCATGCATTTCACTGTTAGTAAGCATTTCACTGTAAATAATTAAGCATTTCACTGTAAGTAAGCATTCATTTCACTGTTACTATGGAAACATTTCACTGTTAGTGTGGAAGCATTTCACTGTTACTATGGAAACATTTCACTGTTACTATGGAAACATTTCACTGTTAGCATGGAAACATTTCACTGTTAGCATGGAAACATTTCACTGTAAGTATGGATTTCACTAAGTAAGTAAGCATTTCACTGTAAATAATTAAGCACTTCACTATAAGTAAGCATGCATTTCACTGTAAATAATTAAGCATTTCGCTGTAAATAGTAAGCATTTCACTATAAGTATGCATGCATTTCACTGTAAATAATTAAGCATTTTGCTGTAAATAGTAAGCATTTCACTGTAAATAAATAAGCATTTCGCTGTAAATAGTAAGCATTTCACTGTAAATAAATAAGCATTTCGCTGTAAATAGTAAGCATTTCACTATAAGTAAGCATGCATTTCACTATAAGTAAGCATTTCACTGTAAATAATTAAGCATTTTGCTGTAAATAGTAAGCATTTCACTGTAAATAAATAAGCATTTCGCTGTAAATAGTAAGCATTTCACTATAAGTAAGCATTTCACTGTAAATAATTAAGCATTTCGCTGTAAATAGTAAGCATTTCACTGTAAGCATGCATTTCACTGTAAATAGTAAGCATTTCGCTGTAAATAGTAAGCATTTCACTATAAGTAAGCATTTCACTGTAAATAGTAAGCATTTCGCTGTAAATAGTAAGCATTTCACTATAAGTAAGCATGCATTTCACTATAAGTAAGCATTTCACTGTAAATAGTAAGCATTTCGCTGTAAATAGTAAGCATTTCACTATAAGTAAGCATGCATTTCACTGTAAATAATTAAGCATTTCACTGTAAGTAAGCATTCATTTCACTGTAAGTAAGCATGCATTTCACTGTAAGTAAGCATGCATTTCACTGTAAGTAAATAAGCATTTATCTTCCCCTCTACCCGGTCTCTTCCCCTCTACCCGGTCTCTTCCCCTCTACCCGGTCTCTTCCCCTCTACCCGGTCTCTTCCCCTCTACCCGGTCTCTTCCCCTCTACCCGGTCTCTTCCCCTCTACCCTATCTCTTCCCCTCTACCCTGTCTCTTCCCCTCTACCCTGTCTCTTCCCCTCTACCCTGTCTCTTCCCCTCTACCCTGTCTCTTCCCCTCTACCCTGTATCTTCCCCTCTACCTATCTCTCACGTCACCACCTCTCTCCCATCACCACCTCTCCACCTTACCCTCACTCACCTGCTTTTCTCTCCATCCCCCTCTCTTTCACTCCTTTTTTCCCATCCCTCCCTTCCTCCCTTCCTCCCACTCCTCCCTCCCCTCTTCTCTCTTCGCCTGTCTGTATGACACCTGGTTTTGTCTCCTCTGATCCCAGGACAGCCTTTCCGCTGACGAGGGCTTTGCCTGACAACACACTCTGCGAGACACGAACATCATAAAAAATGAAGAACTGCTTGTCAGAGTGGCTGCCAATGCCGAGATGAAATGAAAAGTGGGGAGAGCGAAGGGGAGAAGGGCCCTCTGACAGTTCAGAGAAGGAGATTAAAAATATTCAATGGGGTCCTGTGCTGATCGCTGAAGGCCCTCTCTACGCTTGGGCCAAACAGGTGTTTTCTTTTATCTTATTTTCCCCTCTGTTCCCTCCTTTCTATGCTTTCCATCTTCTTTCTTTCTTTCGCTCCATGTCCTTTTTCCTATGCCCCCTGAACAAGTCATGAGGTTGTCTCTCTCGTGGATATTGTTCTAAGGTAGTAGGTACAGGTATGACTTTGAACCAAAACACTTTTTAAATAAAATATATATAAAGTATTTAAATAAAATACACAAAGTATTTAAATAAAATACATAACGTTTTAAATAAAATACATAACGTTTTAAATAAAAGACATACACAGGACAAACACTAAAGTTGAACGGTATCTCTCTATGGTAACAAAAAATCAAATAAACATATTTATCAAATCTTTGATGTGGTAAAAACGTACTGAATCTTCCCTTTTAAGCGTTTATATGAACCTGTTACCTGTAGAATCTACGAGGGGATAACACAGCCCTATATACAAGATGTATGCACTGCATATTATACTGATCTCTTCAGTGACCCTGTATAAGGAGAGTACAGCTGTGTGTGTCAGGACCTCTCTGCTCTCTCCTCTGGCTAAAGAGACAGGTTTATGAGAGCATAGAACTTCACAGAACTAAAGAGGCAGAGAGAGAGAGAAAAGAGAGAGAGACAGACTAATATGACAAACTATTGCAGTTATTGCAGTTATACACTATTGTTAAAATGATTTCCTACCATACCACACGATCTTCTTGTAAAGAAATGTAATAATATTTCATATTACAACTACTGTACAGATAATCTTGGACACTGTGACTCCCATCACCCTGGTTAGTAGGTTGGCAGAATTCAAAATGGCCGTCTCTTACCGTGAGCCACCCAGCCGTGCTTGCACTGGTCACATGTACGCAGGTGGATCTTTCCTGGCTGGAAACACTCACAGGTGCAGTTCACCAGAGTGCAGCGAATGGCCTGTAGAGACGCAGGGGGAGAGGGAGAGAGGAAGGCCTTGTCAATCAACTGATCATACAGACAGAAAGAGAGAGAGATGGAGGGAGCAGGGAGAGGACAGAGCTCAGGCTACAGAGCACTCATCAATCAAGCAGTCACACAAACAGAACTGAAGGGTTTCACAGATAGACACCGTAACAGATGTACACCAGTAACACATCAACACACAGTCACACAGAGAGCTCCTTTCTCAAAGAGATTTATGTACTGCAATAGTTTTGAATTGTTTCAGCATAGTACAATTTGTTTATTAAATTACATTTTAATATTACAATTGTAGTACTAATTTCCCCTGTCAGTCCCTGTTAAAGCCCTCTGATGAATTCACTATGACCAGATTTCCCACAATACCCTTTGTATTATCTAATATGAATTATTTCATTCATTCATAACCTGACCCCACCTGAGCTGACAGAAACACTTTTCTTTTCTCCTCATTGAATATCTCACTTGTTTTGACTAAGTCACCATTAATCAATAGTAGAGGCTGAACTGGAGCCGAACCCTAAAAGCTTTTAGCAGTTAGAGGTCAAGTGTCTAGACAGCTCAGGAGAGTCCAACCCAGTCCACCAGAATCTGAAGGACTGGTCTGTCAATCATAAGTGCTTCAAAGTCTACAGGTCGAGACGTCCATTTTACAGGAAGAAGAGGTCTGTTTTACAGGAAGAAGAGGTCTGTTTTACAGGAAGTTGCTCTAAATGCTAGGCTAATTCACACCTCTATGGTGGAGGTTTATAGTGTGGATTTCACTGATGGAAATGTAAGATTTGACAGCTAAACATAGTTGGCATATGGTCTGCCTCACACCATTCTTCTGTGGGGTCTGTGTAACCACGTTAAATACCAACAATATCCACCATGAACAAGGATTTAGAAAAATGACTGTGGTAGAGGCTTCCAAATGTACACAGCTCCAAGCCACAAATTTCTCATTGACACGAATTCTGGAAGACATAGAGGACTCTGTACTAGGAATGAGGGAGAGAGGGGAAAAGGGGGGGGGAAAGGCAGGGAGGAAAAATCCCCAAAAGCCCAAACTTTATATTAATCAATGTTGGCACCCCTTGCCTTATCAGTCCATTGTTATGTTAAAAGATGAAATTGATAAATTATAATAATTACATTGAAAACTCTCTCGGTCTTCAAAGACAAATTGCTTAAAGGAGAGGGGGAATATTTGTGGTTGTAGCGTATTAGCGTAGCGAGACGCTGCTATGGAAGTCATCCCTTTTCCAGGAAGAGTTTCATTCTAACATGAAGTCAGCGCTAACATTTTTCCTTCCAATATTTCTGTAGCCATCGACTCACAATCCTGAATCACAGACCGAATGGAGCCTGAGGTGTTGATAACATAAATAAATAACTTGGTAGAAATAGCACTGATTCAACAGCATGCGGATTGTGTGTTTCACGTTTGGTGAAAAGGATGTGGAGCCAATCCCAAATGTCTAAAGTCTGTGTTTCTGTGTTAGACTGCTTAGGGCTGTAAAATCTTCTGTAATCACACAAATGACAGAGGAAAACATTCAACCACACTTGTAAAAGGGAATGATGTGTATTATAGTAGATGATGGATATGATTGCGGCCTCTTTATTTTGACAGGAAAATCACAATCATATCCAAGGTTCTTTGTCATCACGTGTGTATGCACGAGGGTGTGTGTGGATAAAGTATGTGCGTCTTAGCCCCACTTCAGAATAAGTCTGCCGCTCTTCTCTGCACAGAGAGAGTCATCACAAAACCAAAAGGTGAAGATCTCTTCTAACGTTACATCAACCTCTCCGGCCTCTAGGTCACCAGGCTGCTCGTTATGGAGCACACCTGTCACCATCGTTAGGCGCACCTGGACTCCATCACCTCCCTGATTACTTTCCCTGAATGTCACTCCCTTTGGTTCCTTCCCCAGGCGTTATTGTTTCTGTTCCTGTGACATGTCTGTGCGTTGTCCGTCTTTCTTATTTTGTATTACGTTGTGTTTATTTATTAAAACACTCAATCCCTAAACTTGCTACCCGACTCTCAGCACACATCGTGACACACACCTCTTACACTACAGTCATTTCCCAGAATTACTTTAGGAACTTCACCGATTTACCACACACACTATCTTATCTCACTGCAGCTGATTTATCGCCTGTGACCGGCAGTGTGACAGTGACGCGACACACACACACACACAGGGTCGTAGGTCGTAGTCCATGATGCAGATGACCCATATTTCACAAGGACCCATCAGCAGTTACACATCACTGAGGGACAGCAGTAACACAATCACAGGAACCAGTGTTCACACCATCACTGAGGGACAGCAATAACACAATCACAGGAACCAGTGTTCATACCATCACTGAGGGACAGCAGTAACACAATCACAGGAACCAGTGTTCATACCAACACTGAGGGACAGCAGTAACACAATCACAGGAACCAGTGTTCACACCATCACTGAGGGACAGCAGTAACACAATCACAGGAACCAGTGTTCACACCATCACTGAGGGACAGCAGTAACACAATCACAGGAACCAGTGTTCACACCATCACTGCACATGGCAAAGGACACACTTATACATACAAGTAACATTCTAACCTCTGCTAGTGTATTGTACCTGTTCAGTACTGTAATACAAGCAGTCAATGTTTGATAGGACTCAATATCAAACAGAATGACATGCTGTGACCATGTCTACATGTAATCCCTCATGCCACACGGTGTTAGCCATGTCATTTGACTGCAGTACGTCAAGTATAAAGTGCCACTCCACTGTAACATGACCGTGACCGTAATAGGATTAAAAACTCTAGGTGTTTTAAACCAGATTAGCAGGAGGGAGGTATCAAAGTGAACACGAGCTAATCCCAGATTAACCATCAAATCCCACCACATCCGCCCAGTAGGTTGGCATCTGGGCAGACAGGGACATCGTTTAGTTTTTGGCAAGGTGGGAACGGGGATTACACCTTTAGTGTGTCAAACTGGTTGTCTATCGCAGGTGTGGCATAAATCAGGTACCCCCTCTGGTTTCAACCATGTAGCTAATCTGTAGAGGGTGCCGGTTTTGCTTTCTGCTACTGTTGTTTGTCTCCCTTCGGGCTCGACATGAGAGCTGAACCAAAGTGTTTATTTTGATTTGTCCTGCTTGCTAACAGGTTGGATTTGTCCTGCTTGCTAACAGTTTGGATTTGTCCTGCTTGCTAACAGGTTGGATTTGTCCTGCTTGCTAACAGTTTGGATTTGTCCTGCTTGCTATCAGGTTGGATTTGTCCTGCTTGCTATCAGGTTGGATTTGTCCTGCTTGCTAACAGGTTGGATTTGTCCTACTTGCTAACAGGTTAGTTTTGTCCTGCTTGCTAACAGGTTGGGATTTGTCCTGCTTGCTAACATGTTGGATTTGTTCTGCTTGCTAACAGGTTGGATGTGTTCTGCTTGCTAACATGTTGGATTTGTTCTGCTTGCTAACAGGTTGGATTTGTCCTGCTTGCTAACATGTTGGATTTGCCTGCTTGCTAACATGTTGGATTTGTCTGCTTGCTATCAGGTTGGATTTGTCCTCCTTCTAACATGTTGGATTTGTTCTGCTTGCTAACAGGTTGGATTTGTCCTGCTTGCTAACATGTTGGATTTGTCCTGCTTGCTAACAGGTTGGATTTGTTCTGCTTGCTAACATGTTGGATTTGTCCTGCTTGCTAACATGTTGGATTTGTTCTGCTTGCTAACATGTTGGATTTGTTCTGCTTGCTAACAGGTTGGATTTGTTCTGCTTGCTAACAGGTTGGATTTGTTCTGCTTGCTAACAGGTTGGATTTGTCCTGCTTGCTAACATGTTGAATTTATCCTGCTTGCTAACAGGTTGGATTTGTCCTGCTTGCTAACATGTTGGATTTGAACTGCTTGCTAACAGGTTGGATTTGTCCTGCTTGCTAACAGGTTGGATTTGTCCTGCTTGCTAACAGGTTGGATTTGTCCTGCTTGCTAACAGGTTGGATTTGGCCTCAGACAATTCTCTATTTATTACACACACTACTACACTTCCTCAAAACAATCTGATCTCCACTTCCTATCATGTTACAACACAAAAACGAACTCCAACACAGAGGTAGGTCAAAGTTGTACGTTTTTCCTCAAACCAGCATTAAATGCTAGACAACAACACAGTCCGCTATCCTAATTGCCACTTGCTAAAGCCATTGTATAAAACAGAGGCAGCCAGAGATAAAATTAAATATCACACACATGCACCCCCCTGTTTACACGCTGAGCTGTGTGATGGTTGACGAGATAGTTAAGGAGGTCGTCTAATATAGCAATTAGAGCCCTGGTGTCTGCTGTGCTGCTGCTGTGACAAGGCCTTCTAATCAATGACTTATTACGCTAGCCTAGCAGCCTAATAGCACCTCTCATATCTCCCCATTAACCAGACAGGCTGAAGTATTACAGGCTAGTTAGAGGAGAAGGGCACATCTTCTGCTGAACAGACACTGGGGGGAGAGAGAGGAGAAGGAGAGAGAGGAGAAGGTGAGAGAGAGAGAGAAAGAGAGAGACAGGTTGCAGAGAGAGAGAGGAGTAGGAGAGAGAGAGACAGAAGGAGAGAGAGAGAGAGAGAGAGAGAGGAGAAGGAGAGAGAGAGAGAGAAAGAGAGAGGGAGAAAGAAAGAGAGAGACAGGTTGCAGAGAGAGAGAGGAGGAGAGAGAGACAGAAGGAGAGAGAGAGAGAGAGAAAGAGAGATTGGAGAAGGAGAGAGCGAGAAGGGGTGAAAGAGAGAGAAATAATCTGCCTCTCGTCACCAGCCTACTACTGGTCTTGGCTAACACACTCTATATGATTTGGAGTGTGTGTTCATACCGACACTAGAGACTGTCTATATTATTTGGAGTGTGTGTTCATACCTACACTAGAGACTGTCTATATTATTTGCAGTGTGTGTTCATACCGACACTAGAGACTGTCTAGATTATTTGCAGTGTGTGTTCATACCTACACTAGAGACTGTCTATATTATTTGGAGTGTGGGTTCATACCTACACTAGAGACTGTCTATATTATTTGGAGTGTGGGTTCATACCTACACTAGAGACTGTCTAGATTATTTGGAGTGTGTGTTCATACCTACACTAGAAACTGTCTAGATTATTTGCAGTGTGTGTTCATACCTACACTAGAGACTGTCTAGAATATTTGGAGTGTGTGTTCATACCTACACTAGAGACTGTCTAGATTATTTGGAGTGTGTGTTCATACCTACACTAGAGACTGTCTAGATTATTTGCAGTGTGTGTTCATACCGACACTAGAGACTGTCTAGATTATTTGCAGTGTGTGTTCATACCGACACTAGAGACGGTCTAGATTATTTGCAGTGTGTGTTCATACCTACACTAGAGACTGTCTAGATTATTTGCAGTGTGTGTTCATACCGACACTAGAGACCGTCTAGATTATTTGCAGTGTGTGTTCATACCGACACGAGAGACGGTCTAGATTATTTGCAGTGTGTGTTCATACCGACACTAGAGACTGTCTAGATTATTTGCAGTGTGTGTTCATACCGACACGAGAGACGGTCTAGATTATTTGCAGTGTGTGTTCATACCGACACTAGAGACGGTCTAGATTATTTGCAGTGTGTGTTCATACCGACACGAGAGATGGTCTAGATTATTTGCAGTGTGTGTTCATACCGACACTAGAGACTGTCTAGATTATTTGCAGTGTGTCTTCATACCGACACTAGAGACTGTCTAGATTATTTGCAGTGTGTCTTCATACCGACACTAGAGACTGTCTAGATTATTTGCAGTGTGTCTTCATACCGACACTAGAGACTGTCTAGATTATTTGCAGTGTGTCTTCATACCGACACTAGAGACGGTCTACAACACATGAGGGGAGTAGCGGAGGTGAATGTAAAACAACGTAGTTCTTTAACAGGACTAGAGGATGGGAGTGAAGGAGATGGAGGGGTTCTGATGATGCAGCTCCCCAGCCTCCCCCTCTCTCTCTCTGGTGTCTCTGTGGCCAGGGTCTGGACTGAAGCTGATCTGGGCTGGGTCTGGTCCTGCACAGTCGTTCATATTGGTCCCCGCAGCCCTGCTGTGGAGCGGGAGGTTGTGTTATCAGCAGCCTGGCTGGCCAGATACTGGAGCATTAGTCACTATAGTGTCTCGCCAGGGTTTCCTCTCTAGCTCACTGCTAAAGGGGGACAGTGAGGGAAAGGACACAGAGAGGGGGGTGAACGTGTGTGTGTGTGTGTGTGTGTGTGTGTGTGTGTGTGTGTGTGTGTGTGTGTGTGTGTGTGTGTGTGTGTGTGTGTGTGTGTGTTTTGTGTTGTGTTCATCCTGAAACACTAGAAAAATTAGCAGCAGGGGAATGGGCTACTTGTTCTCTCCAATGTCCATTCCGTTAACTCCTCTGGCCTCAGAACTGTCCTGGTAACGTAGAGACATCTACATGATATTCACTGTCAACTCCGTTATTATATGACACCTTTAAATGTCACCTCCGTTAACCCTCGACCTATTTCAATGTCAACTCTGAAACCTTCATTATTCTTTTTAATGTCCAACTCCACTCCCACCCTAAAATGTCCACTCCCTAACAGCCCCTTTGCGTCCTCTATTACAGTACAAAACCCCACTTGTCCCCACCCCTTAACTCCTCTCCTCCACACGGTGTCCTCCATGCATGCAGAGGGAAGCCAGCCAGACCAGCTGGGAGAGGCTGGATGGTTATTGGTCCCTGTCTCAGATTTAATTGAAACCTTTACCCATGTTGAACATGGAACCACAGACCACATTTCTTTGGTAGAGAGTAAAGCAAAGCCGAGAGTTAAATGAGATCCCTGTCTGTGTGTGTGTGTGTGTGTGTGTGTGTGTGTGTGTGTGTGTGTGTGTGTGTGTGTGTGTGTGTCCGCAGCAGCTCCAACTTAAATGTGTATGCCCAGGTCACTGTAAAACACTGGGAGCATCTTGTCCTCTCTTCCACCCGCAAGATACTATCTCATCCATGAGTTAGCTGCTGAAACGCTGTCTGCTTCCTGCCAGAAATGTGTGTCCAACGTGTGCAGGGAAAGCAGGCATGGTGCGTGTCATAAAGCAGGCCCTGGCTCTCTCTCGGAGAGATAGTCTCAGGACTTCACAGAGTCCATATTGAAACCAGGTGACAAATAAAACTGTGTGGGATAAAGGAGGTCTTTGTAGCAGACGCAACATGCCACAAATTCAGAGGCAAATTTTTGCTTGTTTTTATACGTTGGGTCTGACTTAAAACGGAACTTTCTTGCCTTCCAATTCCTAAATGCTGCTGAGTAAACAACGATTAATCATTTGTTCGCAGGCTTTCGGTATAAAACGCCCGGTTACAAGGGAAAGGGAAAATGTAGTCAACTTCGAACACAGGCCTCTCCTTCTGCCTTTCAAATCCCCACAGCACAACACCAGTCCTCCATGTCAGTTCTGGTTTGCTTTTTGCTTCGCAGCCACAATGGCAGAGGTCCCTGTCCTATGTGCAGCTGTGCGACTGGGCTCTGACACGGGGCAGAGGGACCAGAGTTATGCTAATGGGAGTCTCCGGTGGATTACAGGAGGAGGAGAAGAAGAAGAGAAGCATGTGTTTTCCTGTGTTCACCTGGGACCCCTCTTTTTCTTTCTTCCCTTTCAAATAGAAAAAGGAATAACCCTGTCTGTTGTTCCCATGTAGGGTCAGTCTGTCCATGTCTTTTTGGTTTCGCTCCCTAATCTACCCCCTCACCCCCACCTTTATTGTCATCAAGTCAGGCCAATTAGACCCTTTGTTGACATTCATTCCCTCTCTCAAGTTATGTTCAGCACAGCCCTGCTTACATCTGAGCAGAGAAGCACCATACTGGAAGAGAGAAAAAGGAGAATAAAACACACAAGTGAAGAAATAAGGGATTAGGGGGAAAGATGAAGACAGATGAATTTCAGATGTTTTTGGCGCGCCCCTCTCATTCCTGTTGTGTCTTATATGCCCTACTTGATCGGATTTCATCGCCAGCTGTGACAGTGCAGTGGCCAAGCGGCATACCAGCGAACCTATACGGCCCGTATAGAGTCCCAAGAGTCCTGGACTAAGATCCTAGTGTTCTTGAGACCTGAGAAGACGGAGATGACAGCGGACGGGCTACATGCCAGTTCTGAGACATCAGACAGACTGCAAGGCCTCATGGGTATTGGAGAGACAGGGAGAGACGTGACAGCGACAATGTTTTTGTCCTGTCGACGTCGTGACAATGAAATGAAAGCCGGTACTGACCGGCTTGGAAGAAAAGCTAGAAAACTAGATGTTAGACATTTTACCTTTGATTTAGAACTTGTGTTGTCATCTGTTGCTAGTGGTTTTCAGTATTATTATTTTACATATATGGATATATGAGAACAAATATATACCCCAAAGATGAATAAATATAGTAATACCCTACCTCAACTTTGAACTATTATAGACCTAATATTTGTGTTTGTGTCAGCTGAAAGTACACCCCCACTAACAGATCTACCCTGTGAGATTGTAGTCACCCAAAACCAGATAGTTATATCGATACGTATTCTCCTTTACCGTTACCGTATTCTCCTTTACCGTTACCGTATTCTCCTTTACCGTATTCTCCTTTACCGTTACCGTATTCTCCTTTAACGTTACCGTATTCTCCTTTACCGCTACCGTATTCTCCTTTACCGTTACTGTATTCTCCTTTACCGTTACCGTATTCTCCTTTAACGTTACCGTATTCTCCGTTACCGTATTCTCCTTTACCGTTACCGTATTCTCCTTTACCGTTACCGTATTCTCCTGTACCGTTACCGTATTCTCCTTTACCATTACCGTATTCTCATTTAACGTTACCGTATTCTCCGTTACCGTATTCTCCTTTACTGCTAAGGGGAGACACAGGAAGACAGATATTTTGGGGGTGATGTGAACACTTCTCAAAGACACCTAGGTAAAATGGGATCCATGATGAAACTTGGTGAGTCTGAGTGTATTCCAGGATAGTCATGCTTCATAATGAAAGGACCCAGCTGGCTATCCTATTGTGTAAGACAGAGACAGAGACTGAGACACAGAGACTGAAACACAGAGACAGAGACTGAGACACAGAGACTGAGACACAGAGACTGAAACACAGAGACTGAGACACAGAGACTGAGACACAGAGACTGAGACACAGAGACTGAAACACAGAGACTGAGACACAGAGACTGAGACACAGAGACTGAGACACAGAGACTGAAACACAGAGACTGAAACACAGAGACTGAAACACAGCGACTGAGACACAGAGACTGAAACACAGAGACTGAAACACAGAGGCTGAGACACAGACACTGAGACACAGAGACGGAGACACAGAGGCACAGAAACTGAAACACAGAGACTGAAACACAGAGACTGAGACACAGAGACCGACAGAGAGACTGAAACACAGAGACTGAGACTGAGACACAGAGAGAGACTGAGACACAGAGACTGAGACACAGAGACTGAAACACAGAGACTGAGACTGAGACACAGAGACTGAGACTGAGACACAGAGACCGACAGAGAGAGAGAGAGCGAGAGAGACACACAGAGTTAGAGAGGACAGTTCAATGGCAAATCCCCAAATCTGCTTATCCTCACCAGTCATTCTACTGCTCTCAGCTAACACACTAGATAGATACAAATGTGATGTCAGCTCAAACAGGGAGTGGTTAATCATATCAAGTGGAGGAGTGGTGGAGGGAGCCTCCATTGATCTCCTCCCTCCCTTGTATACATTTCTGAGCAGAGGGAGAGAGAGAGGAGTGGACAATCTCTTTGTGTTCAGACCAGCCCAGGCCATGGTCCCGCTTGGCTCTCCTCAAAGCCAGAGATCAAACCATGTACCCAGTGACAGCACTGTCCAGAGATACTAGTGGAGTTCAAAGAGCCGAATTATGGCTTGGAGGGATGGACGCAGGCTATACACTAGGTAGGGGGCCAGTGTGGTGGAGGGTGGATTGTTGGTAGGGCAAAGGAGGGTGGGTGGGGGGTGGAGACCGGAGGGGAGGTGGGGCGCCAAGGGGGAAAATTGAGGAATAAGGTTGAAGTAGGATAAGAAAGGGGTGAGGAGGTTCTGGATAGGGGCGGGAGGATGGCCTAGCTATATGGGACGGCCTGTCACTGATCTCTATCTCCTCCCCGCACCTAACCCCCCTAGCCTGCTACCGTCACCTGCTGGTCTTGTCCAGGTGTTTTATAGCTATCTGGAGGCACTGGGAGTACAGACGGAGAGAGGACTCTGCCAATCCTTTTGTCTGGCTAGCCGCATTCCTCACCCACAGATGGTGGACATGGACACAGACAGACAGACGGACAGGCCAGGCATGTCTGTTTTTTAAATGTCTGTTTTTGTTTTGCATAGAAGTCACACTGGGGGCTTTTTTTATGATATCTCACACTCACAACAGGAAGGAGAAAAACAACTACAAAGAATTCAGTCTGCAGAAAAAGAATTCCCATGAAATGACTCTAGAGGGAGGGAGTATAGCTCTCACCTGCTATTCCTACTCTTACTGAACATACTACTGTTCAATGTATCCAAATAATAAGCTAGTCCCCTGATTACAAACCACACACATAGAAGGACCCCTGATCACAGAGTACACTCAGGGAGTCTCCATTATCCTACTCACTGTACAGGAACTACCGTAGTGAAATACAACTCACATTGTAAAGGGGAGTTCCCCTCCAAATAGCAGCACTTTGACTCTCATTCAAGTTCCATAGACTCAGATCGCTTATAAAGGAGTCTTCAATTACTAAAAGTTGGAACCAGACACAGTCACACTCCCTTTGAAAGATGAACAATAAAACAAAATACAGATTCTAAAAGCACTTGGAGGGGAAATTCCACCAATAATGTTACCGAACCAAAACCTTTTCAGGTGATCTAAAATCTCTCAGGCTGAGTTTACAAAGGTAGCCCAATTCTGATATTTTGTTTGGTTAAAAGAGAAATTAGTGAAAAAAGATCAGAATTGGTCTGCCTGTGTAAATGCAGCCTTATTGACAAGAATGAATAATTAACACATTTTCTGATCATTCTCTAAAACTGAGTGGAGAGGAGGAGTGTGGAGGAGGGGGACAGAGCTGCGTGTCGCACACCTGCGTTGACTCCACCCCCCCGACCTTCAGCCTATCAGAGAGTGTCCCTCCTCACCAGATAAGGGTGACACATCTCCTCTGCAGGCCCTGACACCTGCACTGATTACCCAACACATTATCAGTGGTTTAGTCAAAACTGGCACAAACAAAGTCACCCACTAATGTACACCTGCAGAGACAAGACAGTGACCTCGAGAGAAGTGGTGACATGCAGTCACAGAATTCAAAAGAACAGGTTTATGACATAGGCCCACTCTAGTCTTATATTGTAACTCATGACGCCTAGCAATAAGTCAGTATATGCGTGTTAGTCTTCAGCTGTACTGCATATGGTATGAAAACATGCTAGGCTGAGTCTGGGAGTAACTGAAGGAGTGACACGACCACACAGTGTGACTGCCAGCATGTTGGTGCTAGAGAGCAGTAGCAGGTCCAGAGAAGTGAGGAGAAGAAAGAAGGGAGCGAGGGAGGGAGGAGCGGAGGGAGGAGGGGAGGGAGGGGATGTTTTTTGGCGGAGTGGAGGAGTGTTAGGGATGAAAGTGTGTGTTGACATGAGAGGGGTAGAGATGACCAGCAGCATCTGCTCTCTCTCCTAAACACACACACACTGGACACACACACGGGAGGTATTAGTCAGAGCCTAAACATCTCGCACCCTCGGCGACCCCGCCAGGAGGGGACTTCTCCGTTGTCGAGGGTTGTTGGCGTGGGCGACGGGACACACAAGGAGGGAGGCGGTTGACGGGAACCTGACGACAGCCGGCCCGGGTCAGGAGACTCCCCTGGTGAACTTTTAGTCAGCGCGCCGGTCCCCAACACACTACACACACACACTCTTCTGCTCCTAACTCCTAATTCATACTCCAAGCCCCCACCAAACCTGACAAGTCTTGGAAGAGCTCCTAGATTTAATCTTGCAAATAGTTTCATATTTTTTATTTGGCCCCTTTTCTTTTCATAGCCAAAAGCCTGTTGTAATTGTTTGTAAGTCATCTCCAGATCATGTATGTGTGGGGTTTTGTATAAACTGAAAACTACCGTGTGTTATGTTATTGATTTGTTGGGGTTCAAGACCCACGACCCACAGCGCAATATTTGTTTCTTTCTGAGGAGCAAACAAATATGTCAGAGTCGACATTAGCATCTAAACACCTGGGTTTCCTCACAGACCAGCTGTGGTAATACAGGCCAGCTGTGGTAATACAGGCCAGCTGTGGTAATACAGGCTATGTTGTGGTAATACAGGCCAGCTGTGGTAATACAGGCCATCTGTGGTAATACAGGCTATGTTGTGGTAATACAGGCCATGTTGTGGTAATACAGGCCATGTTGTGGTAATACAGGCCAGCTGTGGTAATACAGGCCAGCTGTGGTAATACAGGCCATCTGTGGTAATATAGGCAGGCTGTGGTAATACAGGACATGTTGTGGTAATACAGGCCAGCTGTGGTAATACAGGCCATGTTGTGGTAATACAGGCCAGCTGTGGTAATACAGGCTAGCTGTGGTAATACAGGCTAGCTGTGGTAATACAGGCTATGTTGTGGTAATACAGGCCAGCTGTGGTAATACAGGCCATGTTGTGGTAATACAGGCCATGTTGTGGTAATACAGGCCATGTTGTGGTAATACAGGCCAGCTGTGGTAATACAGGCTAGCTGTGGTAATACAGGCTATGTTGTGGTAATACAGGCTAGCTGTGGTAATACAGGCTATGTTGAATCAGGAGAACTTTGTCCTTAGACATCATTCACAACCACAAACAAACACTTTTTGGGTGTATCACTGGACACTCCGTAATGACCGTTCCATTATGACATCAACACAAGCTTGCACGAAAATCATCCAAATAAGGTCATTCATTTAAAACGTCCAGTTCCAATCCAAGTTCCATCTGACCTTTGACCTCAGGACATTCAGATGACATGTCCTCACCTCCATGTTACCATGCCATTCAAAGCCCTGAACTACTAGATGTCTCAACTGTTGTCTGTAATTACCTGCATAGTGAGATGCCAGCTCCTCATCCGTACAGGAAGTCCCCGGTTCAGATCCTGCTATTCCAAGGTAAGCATTCCTTCCATTAGACTATACACACCCCACTGAAACACGCTAGTGAGAGAGAGAGAGAGACTCTGCGCTGTACTCAAACCCCATGGCTACATTAGTGCAGTGACAAATGTGCAAGTGTCCCTCCCACACCCCAGCCACACGGAGAAGGAGAGGAGAGGAATGTAGCCTGTGACTAAAGGAAAGTCCATCTGGGCGCTTACTGCTTTATCTGCCTTTACAAAGTTCACAGATAGAGGGACTGAAGTAGAGGTGAGACAATGGCTCGGTGTCACAGGTCAGTCACCACGAGAGAGAGAGAAATGGGGGGAGAGAGAGAGAGGAGTGGAGACAGAGAGAGAGAAAGAGAGAGATTTGGAGATAGAGAGAGGTGGAGAGAGAGAGATAGAGAGAGAGAGGTGGAGAGAGAGACAGAGAAATGGGGTGGAGAGAGAGAGGAGAGAAAATGAGAGAGAGGGGGAGAGAGAGAGAAAGGGGAGTGACAGAGAAAGAGATAGGAGGACCTGTTGCGACAGCGAACCTCTCCAAAAGTGCCAAGTGCACACTAATATTTAGTCTTGGCGATGCATACCAGTATTTCAGTATCTAAACATTACAGTTCTCTATAGAACTTCACACCCGCAGGGCAACTTCAACTTCCAACTTCAACTTCCAATCCACGACTATGGGCTTGAATGACTGAGTTGTAAAACTCAGAGTGAAGCAGACTCAACATATGCAACAGGGAAGATGGTTGGTTGCCAGGGATTTGATTGCCATCCTGTAAATCGACCCGACCAAATTACCAACCCACCACCCAGGGGCCCTCCGTCGGTCCACCTCATAAGAACTAGAGGGGGGCTCCTTTTAGCAATTATAAAGCTATCGACGACTAGCTCGACATATGTTTGTGCGTCTTCCAGGCTTCTAGCATTAAGTCATTATCTGAACAAATTGTGACAGACTTTTTTATTGCCACCCAATCATGAAACATGCGCCAGTGGCACAGCTCTTAACGAGTAGCATGTTACTCCAACCTACCCCCCTCCGTCCCCTCAACTCTGATTCCTGCCTCTCATATTTATAATTTTACCACATCCTAACAATAACACGGCCTGGGACTGGTGCAGCAACAACATGTCGGGGCCTCGCCGGCCCTAATGGATCGCATGCGTTACCGCGGTAAAGCCTGTAAGTATTACCAGCTGCGACACTCTCTCTCGTCCTGGCAGCAGTGGTGGTGGGGGGGGGGGGGGGACGAACGAAGCAAGCGGACTCATCTAAGTGCAGCTGGACCAGAGGGGGGAGGAGGTAAAAGATGGGGAGAGTGGGGGAAGGGGGGAGGGGGATGAAGAGATGGGGAGAGTGGAGGGGGAGACAAGAAACCACAAGACTTCGTGTTTCCAGCTGCCTTTCTCAGGAGCTCGGTTTTCTCTCCTCCCGGTTTTCGCAGGGCTCTTTTTGTCCCCGTTTTCAAAGAAAGAAAGAAAAAAGCACCACCCCTCGGCCCTCCCGTCCTTCGGCCATCTTTGTTTGGACAGGGCTCTGGAGCTCCAGAAAAGCTCTCTCAGATGTGCTGAAGTAAGGGAAAAACCAAACAAACTGGCTATTGCACACACACACACACACACACACACACGCACACACACACACACACACACACACACACACACACACACACACACCGTGTGACTGCAAAAAAATACATTGAGTCACACAAGCTCACCACCACACATATACTTCCACACATATGTTCATATTCAGACAACATGCATGCCAACTCCACTATCGCCCAGGGACAAATTAGCATGGAAGCAAGAAAAGCGCCCCCTAACTCCCCTCTTCACTGTGGCCTGTAGCAATAGGATATAGGATGCATTCTTTTTGACATCGTGTGTGTGCCCTCGAATCTTCGGATCACAGCACAAGGCGAATTTCGAGCATACCTCGACATGTGTTACCTCTTTGTAATGTTGACTTTGTACGGCTATACGAGTTGTGATACTGGAGCCAAACACTGGGCCTGGCCATGGGGCCCTAACCGGCCACCCCGGCCCCAGCTTCCTTCTTCGTTAAATAACAAACACCCAGAGTGAACCGTGAAAACAGAGTTTTTTTTAAAACACAGCACCACAATAGAGATCTATAAAAGCGTATTAAAATAAACCCATCAAATGTCACTCAACGCTGCCTCTAGCAGACATTAAGTCCCCCTGCCCTCCTCTCTAAATTTGAAATGTATTTGTCCGATTCTGTTTCCTTGCTGTGTTTCTTACAAAACCGTGGGATTTTGGTGAATGAGAGACTCTTGCCCAATGTTGATCTAGTAACATATGTATTTAGTAAGAGACAAAAGTGTTTCTTGAAATAGCTTTGAGTCGCTATTGTTTCAATTAAGAGACAAGAGTGTTTCCTTGAACTAGCTTTGAGTCGCTATTGTTTCAATCACGTGGCTAACTGCTACTGGGTCTGTGTGTACAGATAGAACTGATATAGAGCAACTAAACCATTATCATTTAGAGTAAATGGACAAATAGATAGAAAAACATTGGTCATATTTCCAAAATGACCATGGCTATAATGTTTTAAATAAACAAACATGTAATATTGTATTGAGAGAATGTGAATATATTTCAACCTTAACATTTGTAGTGGTAAATGTTTTAGGGAGTCCTTGAATTTGGCATTAAGACAATCCAAAAGAAGTACTTATAGAACAGATTTGACCCTTGTTTATTGATTTTCTTTCTCTCCCTCTCTTTCTGTCTCCTAGCGGCATCATTCCCCATCTCCTCTTCTCTTCCCCCTGTGATGACTTTGCTAATATATTTGAATAATGAAGGCGAGTCATTTGAATATTCCTTCAGTATTAAAAAAGGATGTTTTTACACGATGCAGCAATATTAACCCTCCGTAATTGGGCTCTTTGGACTTTACCAGTAGAAATACTAAATTATTTACTTATGTCGACAAAATGTCAGAGACACGCATCCAAAAATAATTACCAACGTTTCAGACAATGTTGTTTTGATTTTTATCTCTCCCTCTGCTGTATGTGATCGGACTTAAATAGAGTATCCCCTGATCTGTGTGTGTGTGTGTGTGTGTGTGTGTGTGTTCTGACAGAGAGCTCTAATGAATTCTACTGAAGGAACAAAACGGTTTGAAATATTCTCCATGTTTCATGTTGTGTGTGGACTCTGGAGAATCTCTCTCCAATCTTCTCTTGTCGTATTAATAATGAAGACTAGTATATTGATTGTTTACAGCTGGGAGTGACTGATGTTACCGCGCTTGGATAGCGCTTACACCGTCGAGGGTCTTTGTTGGGATAGCGTTTACACCGTCAAGGGTCTTGTTGGGATAGCGTTTACACCGTCGAGGGTCTTGTTGGGATAGCGTTTACACCGTCGAGGGTCTTTGTTGGGATAGCGTTTACACCGTTGAGGGTCTTGTTGGGATAGCGTTTACACCGTCGAGGGTCTTGTTGGGATAGCGTTTACACCGTCGAGGGTCTTGTTGGGATAGCGTTTACACCGTCGAGGGTCTTTGTTGGGATAGCGTTTACACCGTCGAGGGTCTTGTTGGGATAGCGTTTACTCCATCAAGGGTCTTTGTTGGGATAGCGTTTACACCGTCGAGGGTCTTGTTGGGATAGCGTTTACTCCATCAAGGGTCTTTGTTGGGATAGCGTTTACTCCGTCAAGGGTCTTTGTTGGGATAGCGTTTACACCATCAAGGGTCTTTGTTGGGATAGCGTTTACACCGCCAAGGGTCTTTGTTGGGATAGCGTTTACACCATCGAGGGTCTTGTTGGGACAGCGTTTACATCGTCCAGGGTCTTTGTTGGGATAGCGTTTACTCCGTCAAGGGTCTTTGTTGGGATAGCTTTTTATGTTGTAATCTAAATGTGTTGTCTGTGATCTGGCATGTAGGCCCTGGTTGGGTCCTTTCGGTAGGTGTGTGTGTGTGTGTGTGTGATGTGTTCATTACTTTTACCCAACATCAAGGGGCTTTGGAGGAACGCAACGGCTTCTTTAGACTTTTCCCTGACTACGAATAAACAGACTAGGGGAGATGGGAGAGATGGTGGGTGGGTGGGTGTGTGTGTGTGTGTGTGTGTGTGTGTGTGTGTGTGTGTGTGTGTGTGTGCAAACACTGACAGATAGGCGTGCTGATGCCATGTTTCAGTTGAACCCTTGAAGTGGAAATTAGGTTTCTCTGTCATCTTGTAACTAGTCCAGTTCTCACAAAGTCAGCAAGACTCACACCTCACCCGCTGCCCGCCTGACACCCACTATCCACCACCCCTACCACCACCACCACTCCTACCCCTACCAACCCTGAACTCCTCTGGTCAGAATCTAGAGTGACATGGTACCCGGGAGAAGCAGATGGAAACAATCTGCTCTCGTTTCAACTTTTTTTATTTTCCATTAAATTGTATACTTGAGAGAGAGAGAGAGAGAGAGAGAGAGAGAGAGAGAGAGAGAGAGAGAGAGAGAGAGAGAGAGAGAGAGAGAGAGAGAGAGTTCTTTAACCATTTGTACATTGTTACAACACTGTATGTATAATATGACATTTGTAATGTCTTTATTGTTTTGAAATGTCTGTATGTGTAATGTTTACTGTTAATTTTTATTGTTTATTTCACTTTTGTATATTATCTACCTCACTCGCTTTGGCAATGTTAACACATGTTTCCCATGCCAATAAAGCCTCTTGAATTGAATTGAGAGAGAGAGAGAGAGAGAGGTGAGTGGGGTGATTTTTCTCTCTACCTCTTCAGGTGGTTGGTCTTTACGTTTGCCAAGGCAGTAAAGCCACGCGGTTTCTCAAAAGAGCCCAGTCAAGTGGATTTATGCTGGGGGAAGCACATTCACGCACGCAGTCACACACTCGCATTCAAACATGCACTCAAGCTTAAAAACACACACACACACAGGCTTGGTGCTGGATGGCAGAAAAAGGGAGAGAGACACAGTGGAGAGTAGTAGCGCTCATACAGCTGACTACAGACAGGAAGGAGAGGGCACTCACTTCCTGTATGTCACTTCCTGGCTATACTAATCTGCAATCTTCCAAACATCGCAAGTAGTATCCTAGAACATCAAAGTGAGCTCACTGACATTGGGCATTCTTTGGGCACTAAATGGGCAGTGTCCGCCCTCCAATATCATCATGCCACACCCCTCCATTAATCTTCATTTCACTAAAAGGAAGGAGTAACCCCTGGTAAGTACTTAGAGATAGCCCATACCATGGCCCCCTCACACAGGCAGAGACAGAGACAGAGACAGTACAGTGTCTCTAACACTACAGCTGTGGGAAAATGCCCCAGCCTCCCAGGACAACTCCACTGAGGCCTACAGCCACGGTCGGTGTCAGAGACCAACTTTTTTTTTTTTTGTCAAATACAAACACTCAAAGGAAGCAGCCAAATGTGAGCTAAGGTCCTCATCACTTAATTTTTCATGTTATGGAGAAACGTATTTTACCGACATATGTCGGTTGAGAAAAAATGAAATGGCGCCAGTGGTTTGTGGGTGCCGACATATTGGGATCCATTCTCCTAGTTGTGTTATGTCCATGTGTGTATGTGTGTGAAAGTCCTTTTCCAATGTGCGAGTGTGTGTATGTGTGTGTGTCCTCTCTCTTCTCAGTGTGTGTGTGGGCACCTGAGGGTCCGATCCCCATCCCCAACCAGCCTCGGAGCGGCGAGCGACAGCTGTGCGGCGTGTGTTGCCGTAGCGATAGGCATCATGGGCTCGTGTGCAGCCTAATTGGGCCGTTGCTCAGCCCGCCGAGTGGCCCTCGCTAATTAATTAGAAAGGTAGTGGAGCTGAAAGTTTTAATCAGCAGACCAGCTCTTCTCCTCTTCCTCCTTCTATATCAAACACTACCAGCCACACCTGACAATCACCATCTATCTGGATCTGGGGTGGGTGTGTGTGAGGGTAGCATGTTTTACAGTGAAAATATTCAGATGGAAAGTGTTTCACATTGAAATCCCGATCAGGGGAGATATGGACATTTGCTAGCGTAGATGTTTTCTATTTTAATTATAAAAGTTGAATTTCAATTTTTAAAGTTGTAAAACGTTAGACATCACATGTTAGACATTCTCTTTTTATACCGAAGTAGACTATCTGTGTGTCTATGTTCAGCCTATGGCAATGCTTGTCTGTACGTTACAGTGCTCAGTATATAGGCTAGTATGTGGGCGGTCTGATTAGTTAGGATGTGGAGAAAGCCCAGTGGTCTTCCTGTGTGTAACTATGTATGTGAGTGTGTGTGTATCATGTATCCCGTACTGACAAGGGTCTGGACTGAACTCTGTGATCCCCCAATAAGTATGTGAACAGTGTGTGTGTGTGTGTGTGTGTGTGGCCATATCCCCTTTCTAAACGTCTCAAAGAGATCCTTTTCCACTCGACCGCTCCATCCCTCTATCCTCCAGAAACATTTCCCCTCTCCAGAACTAAACATAATATTATTTTTGCCTCTTATCCCTATCCGTAGTTAACTAATTAAAAGCTGCCGCTCAACCCCAACACTTTCCATCTCGCTCCAAGGAGCTTTTGGAAATCACACAGCTCGTAAAAGCGAAGAAGAGCCAGAACGGTGAGGGTTTATATTTCCCTCAGAAGAAGAAGAAGGGAAAAAGATGATTCCTAAAGAATGTGCCTGGGCTCCACTTTGGGGACTGTGTCGAGTCCCAGGGCTGTGTGCATGCAGCAGACAGAGCACCACAATGATTTGCGGTGGAGGACCCAGTGTCTGGGAGGAATCAACAAGAGAGAGAAGAGACTGACAACAAGAGGCATGCTGAAGAGGAAGAGGCTAAGCTAGTCAACCACTTCACAAGATAGACTTGCTCTCCCTCCCACAACACTAGTAAAGAGAAGGGCTACTGCCAGTGGTCTTGGATCAGTTCTGAATATGTATGAATAGAGGATAACTTCTTCACTGTGCCTTCTTCACTGTGTCCTCTTCACTGTGCCTTCTTCACTGTGTCCTCTTCACTGTGCCTTTTTCACTGTGCCTTCTTCACTGTGTCCTCTTCACTGTGTCCTCTTCACTGTGCCTTTTTCACTGTGCCTTCTTCACTGTGTCCTCTTCACTGTGTCCTCTTCACTGTGTCCTCTTCACTGTGCCTTCTTCACTGTGTCCTCTTCACTGTGTCCTCTTCACTGTGTCCTCTTCACTGTGTCCTCTTCACTGTGTCCTCTTCACTGTGTCCTCTTCACTGTGCCTTCTTCACTGTGTCCTCTTCACTGTGTCCTCTTCACTGTGCCTTCTTCACTCTGCCTTCTTCACTGTGTCCTCTTCACTGTGCCTTCTTCACTGTGCCTTCTTCACTGTGCCTTCTTCACTGTGCCTTCTTCACTGTGTCTTCTTCACTGTGTCCTCTTCACTGTGTCCTCTTCACTGTGCCTTCTTCACTGTGCCTTCTTCACTGTGTCCTCTTCACTCTGCCTTCTTCACTGTGCCTTCTTCACTGTGTCCTCTTCACTGTGCCTTCTTCACTCTGCCTTCTTCACTGTGCCTTCTTCACTGTGTCCTCTTCACTGTGCCTTCTTCACTGTGTCCTCTTCACTGTGCCTTCTTCACTGTGTCCTCTTCACTGTGCCTTCTTCACTGTGTCCTCTTCACTGTGTCCTCTTCACTCTGCCTTCTTCACTGTGCCTTCTTCACTGTGTCCTCTTCACTCTGCCTTCTTCACTGTGCCTTCTTCACTGTGTCCTCTTCACTCTGCCTTCTTCACTGTGTCCTCTTCACTGTGTCCTCTTCACTGTGTCCTCTTCATTGTGTCCTCTTCACTGTGTCCTCTTCACTGTGTCCTCTTCACTGTGCCTTCTTCACTCTGCCTTCTTCACTGTGTCTTCTTCACTGTGCCTTCTTCACTCTGCCTTCTTCACTGTGTCCTCTTCACTGTGTCCTCTTCACTGTGCCTTCTTCACTCTGCCTTCTTCACTCTGCCTTCTTCACTGTGTCCTCTTAACTGTTCCTTCTTCACTGTGCATTCTTCACTCTGCCTTCTTCACTGTGCCTTCTTCACTCTGCCTTCTTCACTGTGCCTTCTTCACTGTGCCTTCTTCACTGTGTCCTCTTCACTGTGCCTTCTTCACTGTGCCTTCTTCACTCTGCCTTCTTCACTCTGCCTTCTTCACTGTGTCCTCTTCATTGTGCCTTCTTCACTCTGCCTTCTTCACTGTGCCCTCTTCACTGTGCCTTCTTCACTGTGTCCTCTCCACTGTGCCTTCTTCACTCTGCCTTCTTCACTCTGCCTTCTTCACTGTGTCCTCTTCACTGTGCCTTCTTCACTCTGCCTTCTTCACTGTGTCCTCTCCACTGTTGTGCCTTCTTCACTCTGCCTTCTTCACTGTGTCCTCTCCACTGTGCCTTCTTCACTGTGTCCTCTTCACTGTGCCCTCTTCACTGTGTCCTCTTCACTGTGCCTTCTTCACTCTGCCTTCTTCACTGTGTCCTCTTCACTGTGTCCTCTCCACTGTGCCCTATTCACTCTGCCTTCTTCACTGTGTCC
This sequence comes from Oncorhynchus clarkii lewisi, assembly GCF_045791955.1. NCBI lineage: Eukaryota > Metazoa > Chordata > Actinopteri > Salmoniformes > Salmonidae > Oncorhynchus > Oncorhynchus clarkii. The sequence continues at coordinate 68,648,084 of NC_092156.1, read as the reverse complement.
TCTCCACTGTGCCTTCTTCACTGTGCCTTCTTCACTGTGTCCTCTTCACTGTGTCCTCTCCACTGTGCCCTATTCACTCTGCCTTCTTCACTGTGTCCTCTCCACTGTGCCTTCTTCACTGTGCCTTCTTCACTGTGTCCTCTTCACTGTGTCCTCTCCACTGTGCCCTCTTCACTGTGCCTTCTTCACTCTGCCTTCTCCACTGTGCCCTCTTCACTGTGCCTTCTTCACTGTGTCCTCTCCACTCTGCCTTCTTCACTGTGTCCTCTCCACTGTGCCCTCTTCACTCTGCCTTCTTCACTGTGTCCTCTCCACTCTGCCTTCTTCACTGTGTCCTCTCCACTGTGCCTTCTCCACTGTGCCCTCTTCACTGTGCCTTCTTCACTGTGTCCTCTTCACTGTGCCTTCTTCACTGTGTCCTCTCCACTGTGGCTTCATCTAGTTGGGTCAATGCATACTTCCCAAAGGCATGCTCAAATACAGTGTGCCATCATCACAGCTTTGTCCTATAGTCTTTGGACCGAGGTGAGGTGTGACAGAGACTGAGATTGTGAAACACACACATCTTTTATCTTAGTGGCGGCGGTAGTGACACTGCATGGCGTTGTGGCGGCCCTATTCTCTGTGGCCACCTTGGCCTCCCGGCCCTGCGGCGTGCTAATCAGTTAGCTGGTCTTATCTCCGTGTTGGTCTGGCCAAAACAAACACGCACTGCCTCTTTATTGCTTTGTTTTCACATGTTACGAGGGGGAAGGAGACACCATGATTACTTTACCAGATCACCGCTAGATTATTGTTGTTAGGACCAGTATTACTGTAAGTTACTTGCCAAATACTGGAGTGTCATGTGGGTGGATATATACAGTAATGGCTGACTGGTGATGCAGAGGTGGGAAAACTGTTTAAAAGGTGAGGTAGAGAGAAAAAGAAAGATATAAAGAGAGAGAAAGAGAGTGTGAGAGAGAAACAGTGGCTAGTCTTTTTATCTCCTTACACAGTGTTCATATTCACTCTAAATGGGTCAAATATGCCTTATTAGCAGACAGCGATAGGACTAAACGCTAAGCTAACTATGCTACACATGCTTCTCTGATAGTAAGGGAGTTAGACATAATGAAGCAGTCTTGGAAATGGTGTCATTATAGTCAGATTCCTCTGTAATGGCTACACTCCCAGAGAGTGAGAGAGAGAGAGAGAGAGAAGGAACCAGGCTGGCTCTCTCTGTCGCTAGGCTAATTGGCGTGCGTTAGCCAGTTAGCGAGGAGGAGCGGGGCCGCCCGCCCGTCCCTGTGATGTGGAGTAAAACGCCGGGGCAGGGACCCATCTCACTAATGACCAGCTTCCTCCCTACGGAGTGCCCCTCGCTCCCTCGCCATCTCCCCTGCTCCCTGCCACACACATGCTGGCACCGCCACTGCCATGGGGCAACCAGGGCGCCCTCGACCGACAAGACCCAGCCGTCATGTTGCCAAGGCCAAAGCAAGGCAGGCACCAGGGGGCATAGAGCACAGACAGCCGGAGTTGGCTGGCACCTCTCTCACGCTCTGTTGGAGCTCTCGCTCGACACCTGGAGTCGTAACCAAGGGTGACAGTGACACCCGCTAACACCCACTTTCTCTCCTCTCCCTCACACACACACACCGGGCAGATTGACGCGCGGGCTAACAGATTCATCAGCCTGTGAAAATAGCTCAGACAGCTGGGGTAAGAGGCACTAGGCTACACCCCTACCGCTAGCTGCCAGTTAGCCTCGCACTCTTGCCTTCACTATGCATTATTAACAGGGAGCCTCTTGGCACTTGCTTAGCGACTCGTAGCCTCCGCGCGGAGCGCTAACAGAGCGCTAGCGTATCTCTGTCAGTGTGAGTAAACAAACGGCGGGGACACGGGTGTGACTGAGAAAAACGTTCTGCCACCCAGACACGAGCAGAGAGGGGGAACGGAGGAGGGGGATAAGGGGGGAAGAGGAGGAGGGGGAACGGAGGAGGGGAGGAGGGGGAGAAAGGTGGAAGGGGGGGTGGCAGCATTCATATTTTATGGCTCCTCTCCGGCGTTTGTCCCCAGGCCAAATGCTGCGACTACAGTCTGCTAATGTCAGAGCAGCACTTAACCAGGCATTTCCACCGTGTCATGTGCATTAGGGAATACACAGAGAGAGATACGGAGGGAGGTGCAGGCTAGAATCACAAATAGGACATGGAGATGGATTGTTGCTCCTGGAGCTGACATGTTTTAGCCCATATTATCAAGCAATTACCGTTTATTGTGCGCACAAGCTATAGCATGTGTGTGTGTGTGTGTGTGTGTGTCTGTATTGCGTGCATGTGGATGTGTGTACATGGGCGTGTGTCGAGGAGGTGACTGTGTCTTTAAAGCCCGTGCTGCCTCTAATCTGGTCCATTGATAGCAACCTGGTGACAATGCTGACCTCAGCACCTCAAGGAGACGCTAGATAAGACACACTCTGTATGGATCAACTGAAGAGCATCACACTCACAACAGTACAGGAGAGGGAGATAGATAGAAATAAAACTCCATGTCAGCACTTCTGCCAATCCATTTACGACCAAGACAACCCCCCCCCCCCCCCCCCTCATCACCATACCTACAGTATTTCCTTATGAGAGTCACAGTGTTTACTTGATTTCCCCCAGGTTAATGTAAAGGTTTATGTAAAGGTTTATGTAAAGGTTTATGGGAGAGTTCAGGGATAGGACAGTGGATTGAGACTGACATAGCTGTGCTGGTATGTGTGGAATGGACTGGTCACCTGTCCCTGAGTTAATCATGTTGTCATCGGGGCATTCCCTTGGCACTGGCCCTCTGGCACACAGAGAGCCTGGACGAGGTCCAGAGTAGGCCCCTCGGACGTGGCTGGCATGCACCCCGTCAACACTGAGACCAACAGAGCAATACTCCCAGAGGGAGGGGCACTGGGAGGGTGAAGTGGACACTTTCACATCCATCTGTCGTTACCTCAAGTAGCCTATAATCATTATAACATCAGACTAATATATATGGAAATAGATATACTGTACCAGGAGACCCGTCTTAATTGCAGAAATTGTCTGACATAATATAACGCATCAATAATAGATACTAATATATCTAGAGATATTCTCATATAGTTTATGCATTAAACATTTAAATGTACCTTGCTTATTTTATGTGCAGGGCTCTCGGAGTGGTGTTGTGGTACAAACCGCACGACCCCTAATTTGATCCCACAGGAAGTCAACTATCAGTAAGAGGAAGTAGATTAAATCCTAAAGTGTGCCCCACCCACTTTTAACACTTTACTGACCGCAGACCTCTAGGCATGTCAAATGATAAACTGGGTGGTTCGAGCCCTGAATGCTGATAGGCTGACAGCCGTGGTATATCAGACATTATACCACGGGTACAACAAAACATGTATTTTTCCTGCTCTAATTACGTTGGTAACCAGTTTATAATAGCAATAAGGCACCTTGAGGGTTTGTGGTATATGGCCAATATATCACGGCTAAGGGCTGTGTCCAGGCACTCCTCGTTGCGTTGTACGTAAGAACAGCCCTTAGCCGTGGTATATTGACCACATACCACACCTCCTCAGGCCTTACTGCTTAAATATATCATGATATGGTTTCTACTCAAGTTTGTTTTTCGTGATACAGAGCATTTGCTTGAGTTTCACTTGTAATTTGAGAGAGAGTTGCTCCATTGATTAGCTAGTAGACTTCTTCAAAGTAGAGAAGCTGTAGCTTTAGAAATTGAGTTCACAGGGCATAGTGAGAAGGATCGCGGATGGTATCGACAACGAGTGTGTGAGTCGAAACCAGATGAAACAGATTAATTACGTTGGTGTTTTTCAGTGTGTGTGTGTGTGCGTGCAAGTGTGAGGGAGAGTGTATATTATTAATCTTGTTCAAAGGCAGGTGGTTTTAGCAGTGAGTGGGACATGTTAAGAGAAAGTGAAGGAGATAATACCAGCAGAGCCCTTGGACTTAACACACAGCGCTAATGAGAGATAACTCCGATTAGCAATTAGCTTCTACCAAAGCAAAAACAATAGAGACTAAATCAGCACCAAGGCTAACGACTAACCAAACGCAAAAACATCTATGGGTGAGCTTAGCGCTTAGCTTAGCACCATTTCACTCGGTGGGATCCTGAGGCGACGGGGTGGAAACGAGGGAGAGGAGGGAGGTGAGAAAGGTTGTGTTTACCTCTCTTCCAGTAGAACGATCTCTTATCATCCCTCGTTATCATCCCAATGCTCCCATTTCCCCCCACTATTTCTGATCCCAGGTTCATCCATAATTGTCTAGCTGGAGTGTGCTACGTTGCTAGGCTAATGCAGGCGGATTGCTGTGATGTTTTCCCTGGCTATTTATGATGTGAATGGCCACTTACACCCCCCCAGCAGGTTAGCGTTAGTGGCGGCGCTACTAAATCTGGGCTAACCGCGGCTAAAGGGAAATAATGTACTGTATGTCGAGTGGGTGTAAAATAAGAAACCAAAATCAACACTGGGTTTTCCATCCGCTTATAGACCACTTACTTATTATAGCGGTGGTTACAAACCGTTATGCTAATCCAAAAGCTAATTAAATTAGCTTACATTACAAGAAATCATCTACAGGGGCTTTATGAATACATCCCCTTTAACTCTCCACACTTCAAAAAGCCAGTTTTCCACTGCTTGTTAGCAAGAGGCCGTGATCTGAGAGAGCAGAGCCCAGCGCACTGCGGCTAAAGGCAAGCCAGGTCTCTTAAGTGTCTGTCACCCAGTGATCTAACCTAAAGGAAGCTCTTTTGTAGGTCTACCATGTCTCTGTGTCTCCTCAGTGACTACTGGGATGGGGATGAGTCCTAGCTACACACACACTAGCTGCTGTGTTCCGTGCCTGCAGGTGACAGCAGGGCTTTGTGTTGTCTAATCCTGGTGGAGCTACAATACATTAAAACAGTGAAGTGATCTCTGAGCTGTAGCTGCTTCCAGGGATATGTCTCGTCTTGTCTTCACACTGATGGGAGGTTAAAAACAGAGAACTCACTGTCTCTCTTTCCTTCTGTTTCACTATCCTTTTTTTCGTCTCTCTTTATATTTCACCCTCTCTAGTTCTCTCCCTCTTTCTTCTCCTCACCCTTTCTCTGTTTTCAGCCCACTCTCCTTTTCCCCTGTAGCCAGCTTCTACTTCTTTACCCTCTATTCCCCCTCTCTCTCTCTTTCTCCCTCCCTCCCTCCCTCCCTCCCTCCCTCCCCCTCCTGGTCTTATAGATCTGCTGAGGTCTCGGGAGGAAAATAGAAGTCAAGCTATTGTCATTTCAAACAGTGTGATAACCAGACACCGGGCTGCCCACTGACAACTCTGGGTAACCGCTGGGGGTTTGACTGTTAGCTCTCCTCCTCTCTCTCCTCCTCTCTCTCCTCCTCTCTCTCATCCCTCCCTCCCTCTTTTTTTCTGTATATCTCGCAGAACAGCTAGCCTCACTCTACCTTCTCTCCATCCCCCTTCCCCTCCACCTCTTCTCTACCTCAGTATATCCCCCAACCTCAATCCCCCCATCGCCACCCCCCCCCTCTCCCCTCGTCTCTCTCTCTGTGTTGTCGGGGTAGCTAGTTACTAGTAGTTGTTGTTGATGATGCCTGGTGCAGTGTATGTGCTCTGTGCTGCTGCACTCTCCTCTCCCCTCCTCTCCTTTGCCGTGGGGACCAGGGGAATAGTTGTCTTGGTTGTACCAAGGTCAGTGCTCTCCACATGACAGTTCTCTTGCCTCCTCGACAAGCAGGGAAATCAATACTTTCGGACTGTGGCGCTGCCCTCGGTGTAACAACTACACAGCTGCCTTCCCCGTGCTGAGGCACCTGACACGTCTCTCCACATCTACACAACCCGGCCCGGGAGAGACACAAACCCCTCCATCTATCTGATCCGCATCTTAGAGCAGTCTCTTTCTCTCTCTCCCCTTCTTTCGCTCTCCTTTTCTCTCTCTCTCTCTCTCCCCTTCTCTCTCTCTCTCTCTCTCTCTCCCCTTCTCTCTCTCGCTCTCTCCTTTTATCTCTCTTTACCGCTCTCCTTCTCTCTCTCTCCCTCTCTCTCTCCTTCCCTCTCTCCTCTCCTTCTCTCTCTCTCTCTCTCTCTTCCCTCTCTCCTCTCCCCCTCTCTCTCTCATGTATCTCCCTTGCCGTATGTATGATGTTGTGTTGTTTGGTTATATGTTACTTTACTTTAAAGATATGCAGACTCCAGAGGTGAACTTTGCTTGGATAAGTGGTGGAGAGTCTCTAGGTGTGAATGTGTTTATACATGTACGTACACTTTGAGAGTGGCATCGGAGAATGCAGTGGAGAGAAGGAGAGAGAGACACAGAAAAGAAGAGGGGCCACGGGCGACATTTTTAATGCTCCACTAAGGCCTGAACATGCCTCCCTCCGCCTTTTGACTGCCAGCTAGACGCTCAGAGAACGAGGGAACGACAAAAAGACAGCGAGGGAGAGAGAGCCCTGGCTGCGTGCCCCAAAGTGATTGTTAACCCTGCCTCTTGGCCTGCCTCTAATGAGGAGGAGAGAGCTGCATGGCCAATTACAGCTGCAGTCAGTCCCCCAGCAGTCAGTGACTCGGTGTAAAACTCTCTGTCTGTCTATCTCTGCCCCCGAGGAGGAGGGCCAGGATAGACTGGAGACCCCCTCTCAGTCACATGGAGACGCACAGGGAGCCAGAGACAGACAGAGAGACTGCTGGGGAAAAAGGGGAAAAAGGGGAAAAACATCCACAAGTGTGGCTGAGAAGCTCTTGTATGACAGTGGGTTGGGGAGGTGTGTGTGTGTGTCATCCATCACCACAAGCATTTTTCCTTACTCCCCATACTTCCCTGTCCCCTTCCTCCCCTGGCCTGAGAAAATGCATCAAAGAAAACAAACAGCCACTTTAATGAATTAGATATTGAGCGGATCATTATAAGAGCTCTATTAAGTCAACATGGGACACAATGAGAGACTGTAACCTGGGGATGAACGGGCCTGTGTTGTTAAAATGAGAGGGGATATAAAACACTTAACCCTCCCACTGCCTTGTCAATGAGGCCCACTGCAAGCCAGTCCAACTCTCTTTCTGGTCTTACTTGACACAGCTCACTAGAATACAGGGGTAAGGTTGGAGCAGGACACGTTGTTGTAATGTTTAGAGGACAACGTTGAGATGGCGTCAGTGTTGGGTCTATCTGGCTCACATTGGAACAGAACGTGTGGTGGCTGTCCTAGAGAGAGAGAGACAGCCACATGGGAGTCTGCTCTGGTCCTATCTGTTCCAACACGACTCTGCTGTGTTCCAACAAGCACTTCCTCTCTCGCGCTCCCTCCCTTCCCTCGCTATGTGTGGCGGAACCACAAAGGCGGCAAAGCATCATGGGAGCCTGCCATTACAGAGGCAGCACATGGGGATGGGACTTGTTCTTGTAACGTAAGGTTTTCTTTCTTCCTTCTCTTGTTCCCTCTCTCGTCCCCTCTCTCGTTCCCTCTCTCGTCCCCTCTCTCGTTCCCTCTCTCGTTCCCTCTCTACAGGACTTAATGGGCTTGCAGCACATACTCTCCAGTGGCAAGAGTTTAAACAAATAAAAAAGAGATTTGTACTCCTTTTTATTTTTTTGGACCCCGTTACAAATGGACAGACAGCAGAGACACGTTTAGAAAAATGAAACTAATGAAAGAAAGAAAAAATGGTGGAGGGTCCAAACTCCAAATGGTTTTAGTGAGAAAGAGGATGGATTTATAAGACGTGTGGAAGTGAGACAGACAGACAGGACAGGACAGGACAGGACAGGACCGGACCAGACAGACAGACAGACAGAGAATTGACAAGAATGACATGATCCATCTGTTCAGGCTGATAACTGTTTTCATTGGCTCAGGCTCAGAAGTAGTACTTAACTTAAGAAGTCCCAGCCCGCCTTGCTCAACACTGCACAGTGCTGACTCCTAGGCTTTCTATAGGGCCAACCATGTACAGGGGAGATTTTCCTTTCTGATAAGTATCTCATAATTAATCTGTGACATATTGGTGTCAATTTAGTCAAAGTGATATTATTTCTTGGTGTATTCCAGGCACTGGACAAGAGGATAAGACAAAGACAAAGAACCTCCTCTCCTGACTATTACTGGCAAGAGGAGACGCCTGTTTTTCACTTCATCCGTTTGATTGAGAGATTTCAAAGGAAGTGTCTTCCCCCCTCTCCTCCTCTCTTGGATGGACAGAATCTAAACAGCCCCATCTCCTCCCTGTTTCCCCTCCAACAGACAGGCTTTCTCCTGAATTAAAAGAGGAAACAATTGATTTTCTCCATTGCTTAAATTTGCAACCTAATCCCCTAGATATATCTTGGATATACGGCCCTGTCGATAGATGTCCCTGAGACTGACAGAAAGCAGGCCAGATGTACAGTAGAGGAGAGAAGGGGGGTGGGAGGAAGGAGGAAGGAGGGAGGAGACAAGACAAAGGACAGACTGGGCCCACTCTGGTAGCAGAGGTTCCAGTGCCTCAGCTGGTTGGAAGTTGAAACATGGTTTAGTGGGTCTGATTCCTGCATGGGTCAGATAGATACACTTCCTCGGCCGGATGTTACGACGGATAAAAGTGGCTGAGAAATGACCTTATCACACTGGCCAAATATGGGCATGACCCGGTCACACATCAAATCACTGGTCCTATGAGATCCAGTATTACTGGGTGTGATCTATTGTAGGTCCACATTACCAGAACAACCTCCTATTTACACTAGTTCTACATTACAACACTAATAAAAGCATCACCAACGTACGTCTGCTTAGTGTCACCAGCCACCGGCCAACGTAGCCATCAAATCACGTCCAGTTACACAAGAAGAACCCAGCAAACCAAGCAACTGAAATGAAGTGGCCTGGGACTAAAAGCCTCACATGGAGAGTGGAAGGGAGAAACTGGGAAACAGGATCCAGGGACCTCGCAGTACCAGCCACAAACAACACACAGAAACTCCTCCACCCTAATTCACTAGAAGTACCAGGGTGTTCTCATATGGCCCTTAATGTACCCTATAAATCTCTGGTATGCTGTTTTAGCTCAATGTAAAGCGCTGGACTAAACAGCATGACAGAGGTAGTGCAGAGACTATAAGGAGACTGTCTGTGTACTAGCAAAGCTTATTGCTGACAGGGGTGGTTCCATTCAGTAATGGTGACCGTAAGGATTGTGGGGACCTTGTAGTCCTGCTGTGTGGTTTGAGGGGACTCATTCCTGTGGATGTGGGTGTCTGTGACTGATGTCGTGTCAACTCCTACGGTCCTCTTGTGCTCCTAAACCCTATCCCATAAACCCCCTGTAGGGGTATGGCCCTCTGCCAGGGGCTGTGCTGTTGTTGGCACGGAGTTCTCTGTGGTCCCGGTCCTTGAGAAGGCCATCGTATACCACTGTACACGTGCATGCACACACACGCACACACACACACACACACACACACACTCTCTCGCACACACACACACACACACACACACACACACACACACACACACACACACTTTCCCATCCACTCACACAAACCAACACACATACAGTAAAATACAGACCTTCCTCACACGCATAATTACGCAGTAATAATACACAACAAAGAAACACACACACCCCCACACACACAGAAACACACACAACACAATGTATCCTTCACGGCCCCCTCATCTGGTTCCAGTTTGGTGCAGATGCTCAGGTTTTATTGCTTCAGTCTAGTATTTCATGGCAGATTTACCCGGCGGTTTGGTCCTTCATCAACTACAGCTCTAATGACGCCACATCTCTTGTAAATTGCGGCGCACCAATAATCTTCCGCTCAAAAAGGGACTTTTGCTGCAACTCCCCGGATCAGCTCAGACTCCCATGCCGCTCACACACACACACACACACACAGGCACGCACACTCAGCATAGTCGTAGTTTCCGCTCCGTCTTCATTGTGACCGTCACCCACACAGTGATATCTATGCTGTCACCACTCTATTCCACTCTAGTGGACGGACAGAATAGATCATTGGGATCCTAGTGGGTTGTCTGGTTGGCGTTAATAGTTTCAGGTTGTCGTCGTTGTTGTTTTATTAACAATGTAAAAAAAGGAACACACATTCTCTTTCCATTTACCTACTGCTAGGCTGCATTTCTGAAACATTCCTGTCTTGTTTAGACTGGTTTCCCCAATGAACCTCTCGAATGCCATTTCTTTTTAAATGTCAGTCCACTAAAGTAGCTGTTCATAAAACTACTTCTATTATACACAAACACACTTATTATCTCCCTCTCTCTCTTTATATCTCTCTCTCTCTTTATATCTCCCTCTCTCTCTGTGTGTGTACTGTATGCATATATATATATATATATATATATATATATATATATATATATATATCCATATCTCTCTATCTCTCAATTCAATTTCAATTTAATAATTATAAAATCCACTTCGGGCTAGGGGGCAATATTTTCACATCCAGATGAAAAGCATGCCCAAAGTAAACTGCCTGCTACTCAGGTCCAGAAGCTAGGATATGCATATAGATATGCATATGCAATTGGTAGATTTGGATAGAAAACACTCTAAAGTTTCTAAAACTGTTAAAAGTATGTCTGTGAGTATAACAGAACTTATTTGGCAGGCGAAACCCCGAGGACAAACCATCCAGGAATTTTTTTGAGGTGTCAGTTTTTCAATGGGTTTTCTATGTAGATTTTAGATTAGATTTCTAAGGCACTTGCTTGCCGTTCCTGTCGCTTCCACTGGATGTCAACAGTCTTTAGAAATTGGTTGATGTTTTTCCTTTGAGAAATGAAGAAGTAGGGCTGTTCAGAACAAGGGTCGAGTCTAGTGTACTGTTGTGGTTGGGGCGCTCCACTTTGTTTTTATCCGCTATTGAATGCAGTTTATCCAGTCTTAAATTTGATCGATTATTTACGTAAAAAAAATACCTAAAGTTGTATTCGGAAAGTTGTTTGAAATATTTGGATCAAGATTACAGGTAACTTATTAGATATTTTGTAGTCATGTTGCGTGAGTTGGAACCGGTGTTTTTTTTAATCAAACGCTCCAAATAAATGGACGTTTTGGAGATATAACGACAGAATTTATCGAACAAAAGGACCATTTATGATGTTTATGGGACATATTGGAGTGCCAACAGAAGAAGATCTTCAAAGGTAAGGTATGAATTATATCGTTATTTCTGAGTTTTGTGTCGTGCCTGGCAGGTTGAATTATGATTGTCATGTGTTTGTTTGATGGGGTGCTGTCCTCAGATAATAGCATGGTTTGCTTTCGCCGTAAAGCCTTTTTGAAATCTGACATGGTGGCTAGATTAACAAGTAGTTAAGCTGTATTTTGGTGTATTGCACTTGTGATTGATTTAAAAAATTGTGCGCTCTGCAATTTCACTGGTTGTTGTAAAAATGTTCCGCTAGCGGAACCCCTAGCCTTAAAAGGTTTTAAGGGGATTTATTGGCATGGGAAATACATGTTTACAATGCCAAAGCAAGTGAAATAGATAAACAAAAGTGAAATAAACAATATAAATTAATAGTAAACATTACACTCACAAAAGGTCTCTCTCTCTCTCTTCAATAAATGCTTTATTGAATGATGGCAATGTATACGAAGTATTACAAAAATTAACAGTATATTAGAGCAACAATTTTAACAGAAAAAAAACGAATCGTACATGGAAAGATTATACACAAAATTCTCTCCCTCTCCTCCTCTATCTCCCTCTATCTGACAAGGGAACGCGAGGCCCTGACAGAAGAGTTGTGTTGAGTGTCTCTTAGCTGGCTCGTTTAGTCCTGATGGCTTAAATGATTTCATCACTATTAATGACAGGGACCACGGCGCCCCGTGACGACTCGCCAGATGCTCAGGGACCGCCGCGCATCCCTCTCTCCTGTCTGTCTCTCCACTCTCCCTCCATTCTCCTCTAACTCACTCTCTCCTTCCCTCTGTGTCTCTGGCTGATTGTCCTCTACATGTCCCCTGCATTGCTCTGTATTCTACCTTTTCCTTTCATCCCTCCATCCTCTCCTCCTTGTCCACATTGTGAGTAGTGTGTCAGAGGCAGGAAGTAGAAAGGTTAGTGGTAAAGGTTATGGACTATGGTTGTGGACAAACTGTTGGTTGTGGACTTGATGCTAGAGTGCAATGCCAAGCAATATAACCCTGCTACTGATTCCCCCACGAATGAACTACAGGCATCCAATCTAAAGACAAGAGGTCCCAGAGGGACACAGCGTCATTTGACTGATCAATAGAGAGATAAGGAAGAGGTCAGCTGGCATAGAGCCAGGTCCTTCTCAAGAGATTAAACCAATCAGAACGATGCCTCCCAACAAGGAAGTGTTTTGCGCCCAATAAGCATTTCCCAATTCCCCATACCTGTGTTCGCTTATTAAGCCATCCGACATAATGAGTTGATTTTCAGACAGCGACTTCATTTCGCGACTGCATCACGGCATTGATTTTATTTTCATTCATTTCGCTAATGAAGAGAGCGTGAGCCGTTTGAGCCGCTCCTCCGTGCCAGCTTCATAATGGCGTTTTAATTCCAGGGGCGTGTGCAGGAAGCTAGTCTTTAAGTGGCTGCATGCAGAGGCTCTGTGTCCTTCCTTGCATTGTGGACGGATGGCTTCTTATGAGTATACCACATCTCGGGGTCAAAGGTTTTCACAACACCCCCATTACGCTAACAGGGTGTTCAGCTTTAATATGATATGCAGCTTACTGTACATGGTGTAACCTTCTTGTACAATTCTGTATAGTAATTCATCATTACCAATGTTGCTCTCAGTGTATGTAAAATAAACAGTAGATTATTGATGATGAAATAATGGCTGGAAAATATGGATGCTAAGAAGTTTGCTGACATATTTGTATTTCTCATGACATGGATTCCTTAATTCCTATAGTGGTCCATGTTATAAAATTGGGAACTGGACTAGAACTACAAGCTGTTACTGTGTTCTGCTCCCAGGGCCTAAAACCTCCATTGATGTGAATGGCTCTAGGCTTCCCCCTGAAACAGACAGCGGGGACTACGTCTTTAAAACCAGCTTTCTTATTGGAGATATGGTCATTCATTTCAAAGGCTTACATATGGAAACATGGACTCTTCCCAGGCGTCTTCCTTTATCCTCATCTCTCCTATGTCCCAGACCAGGCTTTAGATAAATACATCTCTCCTATGTCCCAGACCAGGCTTTAGATAAATACATCTCTCCTATGTCCCAGACCAGGCTTTAGATAAATCCATCTCTCCTATGTCCCAGACCAGGCTTTAGATAAGTACATCTCTCCTATGTCCCAGACCAGGCTTTAGATAAATCCATCTCTCCTATGTCCCAGACCAGGCTTTAGATAAATCCATCTCTCCTATGTCCCAGACCAGGCTTTAGATAAATACATCTCTCCTATGTCCCAGACCAGGCTTTAGATAAATCCATCTCTCCTATGTCCCAGACCAGGCTTTAGATAAATCCATCTCTCCTATGTCCCAGACCAGGCTTTAGATAAATACATCTCTCCTATGTCCCAGACCAGGCTTTAGATAAATACATCTCTCCTATGTCCCAGACCAGGCTTTAGATAAATACATCTCTCCTATGTCCCAGACCAGGCTTTAGATAAATCCATCTCTCCTATGTCCCAGACCAGGCTTTAGATAAATACATCTCTCCTATGTCCCAGACCAGGCTTTAGATAAATACATCTCTCCTATGTCCCAGACCAGGCTTTAGATAAATACATCTCTCCTATGTCCCAGACCAGGCTTTAGATAAATCCATCTCTCCTATGTCCCAGACCAGGCTTTAGATAAATACATCTCTCCTATGTCCCAGACCAGGCTTTAGATAAATACATCTCTCCTATGTCCCAGACCAGGCTTTAGATAAATACATCTCTCCTATGTCCCAGACCAGGCTTTAGATAAATACATCTCTCCTATGTCCCAGACCAGGCTTTAGATAAATACATCTCTCCTATGTCCCAGACCAGGCTTTAGATAAATACATCTCTCCTATGTCCCAGACCAGGCTTCAGATAAATACATCTCTCCTATGTCCCAGACCAGGCTTTAGATAAATCCATCTCTCCTATGTCCCAGACCAGGCTTTAGATAAATACATCTCTCCTATGTCCCAGACCAGGCTTTAGATAAATCCATCTCTCCTATGTCCCAGACCAGGCTTCAGATAAATCCATCTCTCCTATGTCCCAGACCAGGCTTTAGATAAATACATCTCTCCTATGTCCCAGACCAGGCTTTAGATAAATACATCTCTCCTATGTCCCAGACCAGGCTTTAGATAAATCCATCTCTCCTATGTCCAAGACCAGGCTTTAGATAAATCCATCTCTCCTATGTCCCAGACCAGGCTTTAGATAAATACATCTCTCCTATGTCCCAGACCAGGCTTTAGATAAATACATCTCTCCTATGTCCCAGACCAGGCTTTAGATAAATCCATCTCTCCTATGTCCCAGACCAGGCTTTAGATAAATACATCTCTCCTATGTCCCAGACCAGGCTTTAGATAAATACATCTCTCCTATGTCCCAGACCAGGCTTTAGATAAATACATCTCTCCTATGTCCCAGACCAGGCTTTAGATAAATACATCTCTCCTATGTCCCAGACCAGGCTTCAGATAAATACATCTCTCCTATGTCCCAGACTAGGCTTTAGATAAATACATCTCTCCTATGTCCCAGACCAGGCTTTAGTTAAATACATCTCTCTTAGCCATGGTAAAATCGATACGCCATGAATTTATTCATTTTTAGAAAAACTGATAAACAATGTATTAAATTATTCTATAATTACTGGATTGGCCAATTGATTCATATGAAGGGGAACGTACAGTATGGTGGAATGGGAGTTTCATTTATTCAATGATTGTGTACATACAGTTACCTTTACAAGGTTACCTCTAAAACATTGGTGTAAAAAAAGTATTATTACTTTTTACCCCCAATTTCATGGTATCCAATTGGTAGTTACAGTCTTGTCCCATCGTTGTAACTGCCGTACGGACTCAGGAGGCGAAGGTCGAGAGCCGAAACACGACCCCGCCAAGCCACACTGCTTCTTGACACACTGCTCTCTTAACCCGGAAGCCAGCCGCACCAATGTGTCGGAGGAAACTCCATACAGCTGGCGACCGCAGTCAGTGTGCATACGCCTGGCCCGCCACAAGGAGTCGCTAGAGTGTGATGGGACAAGGACATCCCAGCCGGTCAAACTCTCCCCGAACCGGGATGACGCTGGGCCAATTGTGCGCCGCCTCATGGGTCTCCCGGTCGCGGCCTGCTGCAACACTGCCAGGGATCGAACCCGGATCTGTAGTGACGCCTCTAGCACTGCGATTCAGCGCCTTAGACCGCTTTGCCACTCGGGAGGCACATCTAAAACTTTTGCACCCTAGATTATGTAGATTGCACAGGACAAAATGATGAGATAGAGATTTGAAATATGCTCCATCAGACACAAAGTTAACATTACTTTATTCTCCTTAAAAAGCTGGACTACAGCTGTTAGTTTCTAAACTTAGAATCAAGCTATGACTTCCTTTTCTCCTCAGTCTCTGCAAACACATTTTCATCTACAATCCCTGAGAAACTCTGAGACTTCTAAAGCAAAGTTTTGTGTTGCTAAGAATTGATGACTCGTCTGAGGAGTGGGTGACCACACAGTAAATACCAGTAAACTCTCACCACTAACGGGACAAGTCCCCTGCTACGGTAACGCAATGACACAGTCATCCCACTAACAATAACACTAACCCAGTCCGTCATATCAGTCACAGTCTGTCATATCAGTGACTAAAGTAACAGGCTATGACTGACTCACTGGCTAGGGAGACATGGAGAGCTGGCCAGAGAGTGTGAGTGTGTGTGTGTGTGGGGGGGGGGGGGGGGGGTCCACAACACTCCCAGAGTCACATATTTACACTCCAACAGGGGAGCGGGTGGGAGATGGGAGCAGCTCAGCACCCCCACACAGCTGACCTGACCAGGGATGAGAGGAACAAGAGAGAGGAGGGGAGAAAGAGAGAGCAGAGACAAAGAGACAGAGAGAGAGAGAGAGAGAGAGAGAGAGAGAGAGAGAGAGAGAGAGAGAGAGAGGTAGGAGAGAGAGAGAGGTAAAAGGGAGGAGGTAGGGAGAGGGAGAGGTATAAGGGAGGTAGGGAGAGAGGTAAAAGGGAGGAAGGGAGAGAGGTAAAAGGGAGGTAGGGAGAGAGAGGTAAAAGGGAGGAAGGGAGAGAGGTAAAAGGGAGGAAGGGAGGGAGGGCGGTAGGGAGAGAGGGAGAAAGAGGTAGAAGGGAGGGAGGGAGAGGTAGAAGGGAGGTAGGGAGAGAGAGAGAAAGAGGTAGAAGGGAGGGAGGGAGCGTTCCAGACCTTTCACATCTGTTATTGGTTTGTCCAGATCTGGGAAGAAAATAGCAGGAAGCGTTGAGGTTGTGGCGGAAGATGAAAAGACTAGAGAAATGAATAAAAAAACATGTGTCGTACTGCACTGTGGCCGACTGGATATGTCCCACGGATTATCCCTAGTGGAGCTGCCAGCTCTGGACACAGTCATACACACACAGATTGATAAACACACACGCAAGCACACACACACACACACACACACACACACAAGTGAAGAAGCCTCCCTTCATCCATAACGCTGCTTGGCATCCACACACACTCCCTGTCTTCATAACACAGTGTTGGAGTCAGATCTCCTCCTGTGGCCTCTGCACTGGTGTCAAACAAAAACCCCAAGCTATCGTTGGCCAAACAGAGACTTTCCCTGCTACACATCCCCTTCACTCTCTATCACAGCTGAAGTCAGTGATCACACTGTGCTCCAAACAGTATGACACTTAATTAACACAAAACATATCAGATCATTTGTACTGTATGAACACAAGCACACACACACACACACACACACACACACACACACACACACACACACACACACAATCAACAACACTGTACAACAAAGCTGAGTGGTGGCAATTAACTTCACACACACTAACACAACCCATCATACTGTGCACAAATATACACACACGGACACACACACAGACACACACAATCACCCCTGATGCCGTACGCCAAACGCCAAACGGCGGCCATTAAAATCCCGCAGCTGTCCCTCCCGTGGCTAGCGAGCGGGCGTGGCGGGCAGGTAACGGCATCTGCCCGATTATGCAGAACGCTTAAAAAATAGAATGAGCGACAGAAGAGGAGGGGAGAAAGTTAAAGAGCATCCCACAGCTCATTACCAGTAATAAGTGACTACTGTCACCGCCTGTCAGCGGGGATGGACCAATCAATAGGGTCATTTCACATCATAATAGCTAGCGAAGATGGTATCATGGTGCTGTGTTCATAAACACTCGCGCACACACACACATTATGTATGGTCTTCACAAACACACACACACATTATGTATGGTCTTCACAAACACACACACTTCACACACACACATTATGTATGGTCTTCACAAACACACACACTTCACAAACACACACATTATGTATGGTCTTCACAGACACACACACACACATTATGTATGGTCTTCACAGACACACACACACACATTATGTATGGTCTTCACAAACACACACACACACACACACACACACACACACATTATGTATGGTCTTCACAAACACACACACTTCACACACACACACATTATGTATGGTCTTCACAAACACACACACACACACACACACACACACACACACATTATGTATGGTCTTCACAAACACACACATTATGTATGGTCTTCACAAACACACACATTATGTATGGTCTTCACAAACACACACATTATGTATGGTCTTCACAAACACACACACACACACACACACATTTACCGTACCGTGTTCCTGGCAGGGAATGGGCGCCATTAGATAGAAGGGGGAGGCAGATGGAGAGAATTATGTTGGGATGAGAGATAGGGGGAGATGGAGGGCAGACAGGGGGAGAGACAGGGGGAGATAGGGGAGATGGAGGGAAGACAGGGGGAGAGACAGGGGGAGATAGGGGAGATGGAGGGCAGACAGGGGGAGAGACAGGGGGAGATAGGGGGAGATGGAGGGCAGACAGGGGGAGAGATGGGGGAGACGGTGGGGGGGGGGGGGGATCAATATATGGATAGGCATGGAGATAACAGCATTGTGGGGAGGATAGGAGATCCTCTGTTCCTCATTTTGGGGGGTAGAAGTGTGTGTGAAGGTATGTATCTGTTTGGCTAAGCTCTATGTGTGGTTGGTTGTACCATGCTGTGTGTGTGTGTGTGTGTGTGTGTGTGTGTGTGTGTGTGTGTATAGTCCTATCATGGTTAAATACAGATTGGGCCCTGAGCTGACACACAACTCTGCTGTAATTACAGGAAACACCTCGTTTAATATTTTATGGAAATGTAGCTTGGTGCGGAACCCCACAGTGTCTGACATTGAGTGTGTGTGAGATCACTCTGAAAGACCTTCACTGGGAACAATGCACAGAGTGGGGGAAATGTCACAGACACCCCACTATAATGGAATGATTCTGAAATGAATACAATGCCACTTAGCTACCTTTCATTGTTTAACCATGGTTTACAGTAGTTTCAAGATTATGTTGACCCTACGCCCTGCCCCCACCTGACCCTACGCTCTGCCCCCACCTGACCCTACGCCCTGCCCCCACCTGACCCTACGCCCTGCCCCCACCTGACCCTACGCCCTGCCCCCACCTGACCCTACGCCCTGCCCCCACCTGATCCTATGCCCTCTACCCTCCACCGGACCCTACGCCCTGCCCCCACCTGACCCTACGCCCTGCCCCCACCTGACCCTATGCCCTGCCCCCACCTGACCCTACGCCCTACGCCCCCCCGATCCTACGCCCTCCCCCACCTGACCCTATGCCCTCCCCCCACCTGATCCTATGCCCTCCCCCCACCTGATCCTATGCCCTCCCCCCACCTGACCCTAGTCCCCCCCCACCTGACCCTACACCCACCCCCCCTGACCCTACACCCCCTCCCCCCCCGACCCTACGCCCTCCCTCCATCTGACCCTACGCCCTCCCCCTCTGACCCTTGACGGCCCCCCACCTGACCCTAAGCCCTCCCCCACCTGACCCTTGACGACCCTCCTGTACACATTTGTGTTTCCCAGTTGCTACGCTAAATGCCCCCTTTCCCCACACCTGAGCGAAGAAGAAGGCCCTGTCAAATATTTATGCTACCTCTTACAGACACAGAGAGGAGAGAAGATAAAGGGAGAAAAAAAGATTTGGGAGTGAGAGAGAGATAGAGAGAGAGACAGAGACAGAGAGAGAGAGAGAGAGAGAGAGAGAGAGAGAGAGAGAGAGAGAGAGAGAGAGAGAGACAGAGAGAGAGAGAGAGAGAGAGAGAGAGAGAGAGAGAGAGAGAGAGAGAGGGGATCTATCTATTAAAGATGAGAGACCATCTAAAATGCATAAAGAGGCTGATGAGCAGGCTCACTGAGGGTTGGCTAGGTGTTAGGGTTCATGACACAGTAGGAGAACAAGTAGGTTTACTTATGAGCCACCGTGTTTAGAGTAGAGAGAGACAGGGAAAGAAAGAAAGAACAGCAGACTTCATACATATACATGATGTGTTGGCTTTGTGGCACCACTTTCACTCTGTCCTCTTCTATTATGGCCTGTCATATATTCCCATCTGTCCAGAACGTGTTTATCAACTAGATCCTGTCTGTAGCGCCTGGCAACAACACCACCAGCTGACATTATGTCATAGCAATAATATAATCACAATGTCCTGTGATAAAAAGTGAAAGCTTATTTATGCTTCATTCTTTTTGGGGCCAAACACATGTTCCCTCTTAGCCCGCAGTGACACACACACACACACACACACACACACACACACACACACCCTGATGGTGGGGATGTGCTAATAGTTCCATGCTGATGCTAGTCCCCCCCCCCACACACACACACACTGGGGTTTATGGGAAGATGGAGTGTGAGCTATGGTAGGCCATGCTAGTAGCATCACTTACTGCTTACTGCTCTTTGATATGAGAACAGCCATTAAAAATAGATGGCGGCCAATCATTACAGGCTTTGGAATTAATCTCATTAGTGCAGGGCACACACTTACGAGGGGATGCACTCTGCAAACACGGCCACGCAGCCGGGCACTAATGCAGTGTAAGCAGAGAAACTGGAGGGCTGTGGAGATAATCCGCCTTGACTTAATAATACACGCAAACAAGATTTAGCTCCTCAAAGCAAACAAACGAAGCACTGTGCGTGAGTAGGATGAGGAGAGAGAGAGAGAGAGAGAGAGAGAGAGAGAGAGAGAGAGAGAGATTACTAATTTAAGCCTGCATAGAGTATTGGGAGAGGCCACAGGCAACAGTGTGAAAAATGGACATTGAGACTTAGCCAGTAAAATAAATAAATGAATGAATAAATGCATAACTATGGCTGTTCCTAAATAATTGCTCAATCAAATCCCAAAGCACATGGGAGAAGGATTGGCTAGTCAAGACATGGGCCATATGTTAGTAACTAGTGACTCAATTACGCACAAACACACACACTCACTCACTCTTACACTCACACACACACTCACTAAATATTTCACTATAAGGGGATCTCTGGACCGACATGAGCCCTTCTTAGACTTTATAGCCTATGGAGTGCTTATCCCGTGACCCTGGTTGACCTCTGTCACGGGGTAATGACTGCAGTAGGGGCAGATGGGTAATGGGCGCTGCAGGAGACGGCGGCAATCTCTCGGTTTTACCTTGGGAGAACTGCCAGTACCCACTAACGTGCAATGGTAAGCACACAAACTCACAAACATACACGCAGCACACGCTGACCCCAGAGTCCAGTCCTTCCAACAAAGAGAAACCCCTCTGGTAGCCAATACCAGAGCACCTACAGGTCAGGACCCTTCCTGAACCTGCTCAGGAGCTCTCAGACACCCAGGGACCGTCAAGGGCCCCTGGTAAGCACAGAAAACACTTCCTAAAACAAACAGCAAACAGGGCCTTGGCTGCTTAGGATGCCCTCCTCCCTGCCCGGCTGAAAAGCCTCAGGACCCCTCGACCACACATGGCTGTCCCTGCCTCTGCTCAACTCAACACTAGGACCTGTTACTCTCTGAATATTGATATGAGGAGGGAAAAATCTCATTTGAGCGAGAGAAAGCTGTTATGAAGACTACGGCATGTGTAATGGGCCAAACCAGACCAGCAGTGGTGGGGCTATGGGTCTAGGGCCCGGCCCAAGGGCGATGCCAAACAGCGTTGGTTCTCAGTGGGATTGCTGCAGATTCTTTCATCCGCTGGTTGTTAATGCTAGCAGACGGTCATTACCATGTCTTTGATAGCGGGTGTCCCAGCTGTGCCGAGAGGTCTAGCTAACACCCCCCCAACCTCTACCCCTCTCTATCTTTCCTCCCTTCATTCCTCCTTCCCTGACTCACATGAGTCAGTCTCTGGACAGCCCGCAGTAGGAGAGGAGAGAGAGAGGCAGAGCGAGAGAGAGAGAGAGAGAGAGAGAAAGAGAGAGGCAGAGCGAGAGATAGAGCTAACACTTGCTCTCCTCTGACCAGTAAGGTCTATTAAAACCTAACAGTGTACCACATCGCCATACTGATTGAGAGAAAGAGAGGGAGGGATGGAGGGATGGATGGAAGAAGTGAGAGAGAAAAGGCACAGAGGGTGGCTTGCTGCTCCTGACTTATTCATGAGAGGGAAGCAGCTATGGGGTGTATATGTGTATATGTGTGTGTGTGTGTGTGTGTGTGTGTGTGTGTGTGTGTGTGTGTGTGTGTGTGTGTGTGTGTGTATGTGTGTGTGTGTGTGTGTGTGTGCATAGGGGGAAGAGTGTACAAGGCCCTGATCCACAATCCCTCACTCCCCTCTCAGCCAGAGAAAGAGTGGCAGGTATGCAGGAGGGGAACTGGCTGCTATTAACCATATGCAAATGAGATGCAAAAGACACACACACACTCACAAAGGAGCCTGGGTGTATGTGCTCGAGTGGGGATTAGGACGAGAATTACAGCGCTAATCAAGTTTAATATATGCGCTACCACTCCCCGTTTTTGTACTAATAAAACTCACATGTGTAGCTCACACTGTGTTGGGTGACCTCCTCCGGCCCACAAGCCCCCACTGCCACTGTGCCAGGCCACTCTGCTTCAGCACTTATATACAGTACATGATCCATAGGCATCTATCTATCTATTGCAACTTATTGTGTCTTTAATAACTGACAAGGGGTCAGTTTTCCTGTTTAGATTATAATGGTGGACATAGGGAGTAGATTCCCAATCAGATGTTAAAAACAGAAAGTGTCTAGCCGTGTACAGTAGGACAGATGTGTGTTTACACACCAGAGGAACAGGAAACAACACATGGGAGACGCGGGGCGAGCAAGGCTGTGGGGAGGAGAGAGAGGGGCGTGCAAGGCTGTGATACACAGCAGGGGAGGAGAGAGAGGGGCGAGCAAGGCTGTGATACACAGCTGGGGAGAGAGAGGGAGAGGGAGAGAGAGAGAGAGAGGGAGAGGGGCGAGCAAGGCTGTGATACACAGCAGGGGAGGAGAGAGAGAGAGAGGGAGAGAGAGGGAGAGGGGCGAGCAAGGCTGTGATACACAGCAGGGGAGGAGAGAGAGGGGCGAGCAAGGCTGTGACACACAGCAGGGGAGGAGAGAGAGGGGTGTGCAAGGCTGTGACACACAGCAGGGGAGGAGAGAGGGAGAGGGAGAGAGACGCGGGGCGTGCAAGGCTGTGACACACAGCAGGGGAGGCTAGAGGGAGAGAGAGAGGGAGAGGGGCGTGCAAGGCTGTGACACACAGCAGGGGAGGAGAGAGGGAGAGGGGCGTGCAAGGCTGTGACACACAGCAGGGGAGGATAGAGGGAGAGAGAGAGGGAGAGGGGCGTGCAAGGCTGTGACACACAGCAGGGGAGGATAGAGGGAGAGGGGTGTGCAAGGCTGTGATACACAGCAGGGGAGGAGAGAGGGAGAGGGGCGTGCAAGGCTGTGACACACAGCAGGGGAGGATAGAGGGAGAGAGACAGCGGGCGTGCAAGGCTGTGACACACAGCAGGGGAGGATAGAGGGAGAGAGGGAGAGAGAGAAAGGGAGAGAGGAAAAGAGAAAGGGAGAGAGACAGTGCACACGTCTGTTTGTGTTTATATAGATGGTATCTATATATAGATGGTATCTACAGTCGCCGGAGTGGGGTGCATTTTTCAACATAAGAGAGAGCTACTCTCATCTCATCACACACACACACACCCACACAAATAGACACACTGTGTGTTCGACTCTTCAACAGTACACAGTATGAGCTTTTTAGCACAATGCTCCAACACACACGTGTGACCAATGGCAAAAGACATGGTCAGAATAATAGTCCAATAATCTATTGTTCAATGTGAGGTAAAACTATTTGATCGAGTACCTCAGGAAATATACTGCTGAAAGATACATGAGTATGAAATGACTTGTGAAAATAGAGACAGTACTGTATTTTTTGGAATCCACTTATTCTCAACCAACCAATACCGTACTTGTCAGTGGAGAAGACACAGGCATAACTAGGTGTACTGGAACATGGGCCTTTTCAAAGTCACCAAAAAATAACTCTTGAAAAAGATAAGCAAAGATAAAAAGGGTTTTATTTTATATATACGAACAGTCTCTATCCTTCTGGCAGGGGTTGGGGCTGTTTTCTTGGCTGAATTGGAACCCCTCTCTCCCTCTGCCTGTCCCTCCCTCCCTCCCTCCCTCTGCCTGTCCCTCCCTCCCTCCCTCTGCCTGTCCCTCCCTCCCTCCCTCTGTCCGCCCCTCCCTCCCTCTGTCCGCCCCTCCCTCCCTCTGCCCGTCCCTCCCTCCCTCTGTCCGTACCCAGGTTAAGTTACAGGAGTGATGTGTGTAGAGGAATGAGGGAGGCAGAGTGGTAACACACTGTACCATGAGGAGAGAAACACTGTGATGGTCCCTCCCTGGAATGGAATATATCACACACACACCCTCCCTGGCCCCTGCATGCACACACACTGATATACACACACACTGATATACACACACACACTGATATACACACACACACACACTGATATACACACACACTGATATACACACACACTGATATACACACACACACTGATATACACACACACTGATATACACACACACACTGATATACACACACACTGATATACACACACACACTGATATACACACACACACTGATATACACACACACACTGATATACACACACACTGATATACACACACACACACTGATATACACACACACACTGATATACACACACACTGATATACACACACACTGATATACACACACACTGATATACACACACACTGATATACACACACACTGATATACTCACATACACACTGATATACACACACACACACTGATATACACACACACACTGATATAAACACACACTGATATACACACACACACACTGATATACACACACACACACTGATATACACACACACACTGATATAAACACACACTGATATACTCACACACACTGATATAAACACACACTGATATACTCACACACACTGATATACACACGCACTGATATACACACACACACTGATATACACACACACACACACACACACACACACACACACTGATATACACACACACTGATATGAACACACACACACACTGATATACACACACACACACAGTGATATACACACACACACTGATATATACACACACACTGATATATACACACACACTGATATACAGACACACTGATATACAGACACACTGATTTAAACACACACATTGAAATACAGACACACTGATATAAACGCACACATTGATACACAGACACACTGATATAAACACACACATTGATACACACACACACTGATACACACACACACACACACACACTGATATAAACACACACTGATATACTCACACACACTGATATACACACGCACTGATATACACACACACACTGATATACACACACACACACACACACACACACACACACACACACACACACACACACACACACACACACTGATATACACACACACTGATATGAACACACACTGATATACACACACTGATATACACACACACACACACTGATATACACACACACACTGATATATACACACACACTGATATATACACACACACTGATATACAGACACACTGATATACAGACACACTGATTTAAACACACACATTGAAACACAGACACACTGATATAAACTCACACATTGATACACAGACACACTGATATAAACACACACATTGATACACACACACACTGATACACACACACACACACACTGACAAACACACACATACACACACTGATATACACACACACATTGATACACACACACACACACACACTGACACACACACTGACACACACACTGACACACACACACACACACATTGATACACACACACACTGATACACACACACACACACTGATATACACACACACATTGATACACACACACACACTGATACACACACACACACACACACTGATATACTTGGCAAAGATTTGAACGACACACACACATATAAACACACACAGACTAAGGACACAGGAGGCAGCCCAGACTTCTCTGTGGTACATTACTCCTCCTCCTCCTCCTCCTCCTCAACCTCCTCCTCCGCTCTCTCTCTCCCCTCAGTCTCTATCTCCTCTCTCTCCCCCTCTCTCTCTCCCCTCAGGCTCTCTCTCCTCTCAGGCTCTCTCTCCTCTACCCCCCCCCCCCCCCTCTCTCCCTGGCTCTTTCTACATTTGTCCTGTCATATTTCCTTCAGCTCCATCTTATGGTGTTTGTCCTGTGACTCACAGTTTAGGGAAGTGAAATCTTTCTAAGTGACTGTCACACCGCATCAGCCTCAGGCAAGGGACCCGCTCGCTGCCCCCTCCTCCACCCCTCCCTCGCTTCGCTCCTCCACTATCTCTCGTTTGGTGATTTTTTTAAATTCCCCAACACTGTCCTCTGTCCCTTCCTCTCACAGTCTCTCACTCTCTCCCATCTCTCTCTCTCTATCGCTCTCCATCAACCCCCTCTCTCCAGGGAGGCTTTGTAGGGAGGAGGAGAATAGCAGAACCCCTAACTGTCCCGTAGCAGTGGTAATGAAACATTCATGCCAGGCTGAGGCTGGAATCATTTCCTCCCTGACTTTAACCTGAAAGGAATGCACTAGTCACAGTAGGCTACATCATCCCTCCATTAGGGCCATGCCAAGGACCCAGCTCCCCGCTCTCCCCTCGCTCCCCAGGAAGAGAGGGGAGGGACAGAGAGAAAGAGGGAGAGAGAGGAGGAGAAGAAAGAAAGAGGGAACACACACGCAGAGGGTTTGCACAGGGGCCGCTTCTGTTTTCTGCTTCCTAGAAAGGGACGGTCGCTGGTTGTGACCTCACATGGTTTATATATACAAACAGTATACCGGTTTTCATGGAAACACAGACACACACACACACACACACACACACACACACACACACACACACACACACACACACACACACACACAACCACACTGTATGCTATGTCTTGATTGTCCTATGTTGCTCTGCGTGTGCTCACTGCTCAATGATTGTCTATATTGTAATTGTTTTTAATAACCTGCCCAGGGACTGCGGTTGAAAATTAGCCGGCTGGCTAAAACCGGCACTTTTACTGAAACGTTGATTAAGGTGCACTGTCCCTGTAAAAGTCTAATAAATTCAAATACTGTACATGTTTACTACAAATACACAATCACACAAATAAGAAGCTAAAATGCATAAAAGGACAAACACACACAGACTAAAAGAGATGACTCTGTGCTCTGGTCAGCCGTGTGACCCGTGTCCCGACCCCGGAATGTCACAACCCTGTGATGCATGTGTCACTTCTCTTCTGCTGCCATCGGTCCCCACGCCTCTGCTCTGTCACACACACACACACACACACACACACACACACACATATACACACACACACACACACACACACACACACACACCAAGAAGCCCCTGTGTAATGCACGCACAGCAGAGATTGCTATAATACTTCCCAGACTCGATTTCAACACACACACACATATTGGTGCACACTAGCAAACACCCAGAATCCCCTACAACTAACCCCAGTGGTTTCTAAGGACACACCTCACAGCATGCTCCATCTTCCCAGAATCTGGACTGAAGCAACCACTAAACTGGGGACACGGACGGGGGTTAGGTTAACCAAACATGAGCCAAGCCATTGGTTGAGAGAGATAGAGAGAAAGAGAGACAGGAGGGCGCGAGAGAGAGAGAGAGAGAGAGAGAGAGAGAGAGAGAGAGGAGGGTGCAAGAGAGAGAGAGAGAGCACGAGAGAGAGAGAGAGAGACAGGAGAGAGAGAGAGAGAGAGAGAGAGAGAGAGAGAGAAAGCGAGACAGGAGAGAGAGACAGGAGAGAGAGAGACAGGAGAGAGAGGGACAGGAGAGAGAGAGAGAGAGAGAGAGAGAGAGAGAGAGAGAGAGAGAGAGAGAGAGAGAGAGAGAGAGAGAGAGAGAGAGAGAGAGAGAGAGAGAGACATACACACAGGAGAGAGGGAGAGTGAGAGAGCAATGTTGCTTGTTATTAATGTAGCAGGCAGAGATGCTTATTCTGGGCTGGAGGGCCGTCCTGGCCTGCTCTCTTTTTCCTCCTAGGTGTTTTTCTATTAGGTCTGTCCAGCCCAGGATTGGGGCTTTATTGACCGTTTTACGAGAGCTGTGGACGGATGGAGCGCCAATCAACCTTTCATCGACCAATCATGTGTGGTGTGGGGAGGGACATGGGGAAGGTCTAGGAGGAGAGGGGTGCAATGCTGGGCCGGGAGACAGGAGCTTTTGAGGACTGAAGGGGGGTCTGGGGGGATGCTCACTCATCACTTGGAACGGGCCAGTGTGTGTGTGTGTGTGTGTGGGACGCAGTGCGGGTCAGGCGTTGGTCACCAGATGGGAGCTGTTTGGGTTGGACCACAGAGAGAGGGACAGCCTCTTCAGACTCTGACACACACACACACACACACAGCTCAGTATGTTGATAATGAAGCAGACACTGACACATCTGCAACTGTTGGCATGTGGCCTTGACTGGAACACACACAGAACACACTGTAGTCTACCACACAGAACACACTGTAGTCTACCACACAGAACACACTGTAGTCTACGATACAGAACACACTGTAGTCTACCACCCAGAACACACTGTAGTCTACCACCCAGAACACACTGTAGTCTACCACCCAGAACACACTGTAGTCTACCACACAGAACACACTGTAGTCTACCACACAGAACACACTGTAGTCTACGATACAGAACACACTGTAGTCTACCACCCAGAACATACTGTAGTCTACCACCCAGAACACACTGTAGTCTACCACCCAGAACACACTGTAGTCTACCACACAGAACACACTGTAGTCTACCACCCAGAACACACTGTAGTCTACCACACAGAACACACTGTAGTCTACCACCCAGAACATACTGTAGTCTACCACACAGAACACACTGTAGTCTACCACCCAGAACACACTGTAGTCTACCACACAGAACACACTGTAGTCTACCACACAGAACACACTGTAGTCTACCACACAGAACACACTGTAGTCTACCACCCAGAACACACTGTAGTCTACCACTCAGAACACACTGTAGTCTACCACACAGAACACACTGTAGTCGACCACACATAACACACTGTAGTCTACCACACAGAACACACTGTAGTCTACCACACATAACACACTGTAGTCTACCACCCAGAACACACTGTAGTCTACCACACAGAACACACTGTAGTCTACCACCCAGAACACACTGTAGTCTACCACACATAACACACTGTAGTCGACCACACATAACACACTGTAGTCTACCACCCAGAACACACTGTAGTCTACCACCCAGAACACACTGTAGTCTACCACCCATAACACACTGTAGTCTACCACCCAGAACACACTGTAGTCTACCACCCAGAACACACTGTAGTCTACCACCCAGAACACACTGTAGTCTACCACACAGAACACACTGTAGTCTACCACCCAGAACACACTGTAGTCTACCACACAGAACACACTGTAGTCTACCACCCAGAACACACTGTAGTCTACCACACAGAACACACTGTAGTCTACCACCCAGAACACACTGTAGTCTACCACACAGAACACACTGTAGTCTACCACACAGAACACACTGTAGTCTACCACCCAGAACACACTGTAGTCTACCACACAGAACACACTGTAGTCTACCACACAGAACACACTGTAGTCTACCACACAGAACACACTGTAGTCTACCACCCAGAACACACTGTAGTCTACCACACAGAACACACTGTAGTCGACCACACAGAACACACTGTAGTCTACCACACAGAACACACTGTAGTCTACCACACATAACACACTGTAGTCTACCACCCAGAACACACTGTAGTCTACCACACAGAACACACTGTAGTCTACCACACAGAACACACTGTAGTCTACCACACAGAACACACTGTAGTCTACCACACAGAACACACTGTAGTCTACCACACAGAACACACTGTAGTCTACCACCCAGAACACACTGTAGTCTACCACACAGAACACACTGTAGTCTACCACACAGAACACACTGTAGTCTACCACCCAGAACACACTGTAGTCTACCACCCAGAACACACTGTAGTCTACCACACAGAACACACTGTAGTCTACCACCCAGAACACACTGTAGTCTACCACCCAGAACACACTGTAGTCTACCACACAGAACACACTGTAGACTCCACCCAGAACACACTGTAGTCTACCACCCAGAACATACTGTAGTCTACACACTGTAGTCTACCACACAGAACACACTGTAGTCTACCACACATAACACACTGTAGTCTACCACACAGAACACACTGTAGTCTACCACCCAGAACAGTCAACACACTGTAGTCTACCACACAGAACACACTGTAGTCTACCACCCAGAACACACTGTAGTCTACCACCCAGAGTCTACACCCAGAACTGTAGTCTACCACCCAGAACACACTGTAGTCTACCACCCAGAACACACTGTAGTCTACCACCCAGAACACACTGTAGTCTACCACCCAGAACACACTGTAGTCTACCACACAGTAGTCTACACCCACACACTGTAGTCTACCACCCAGAACATACTGTAGTCTACCACCCAGAACACACTGTAGTCTACCACCCAGAACACACTGTAGTCTACCACACAGAACACACTGTAGTCTACCACCCAGAACACACTGTAGTCTACCACCCAGAACATGTAGTCTACCACACAGAACACACTGTAGTCTACCACCCAGAACACACTGTAGTCTACCACCCAGAACACACTGTAGTCTACCACACAGAA
>NC_092156.1:68557464-68617471 GCF_045791955.1 Oncorhynchus clarkii lewisi | reverse complement strand
ACTACAGTTCCTCTCTCTCTCTTTCCTCACTACAGTTCCTCTCTCTCTCTTTCCTCACTACAGTTCCTCTCTCTCTTTCCTCACTACAGTTCCTCTCTCTCTCTTTCCTCACTACAGTTCCTCTCTCTCTCTCCTCACTACAGTTCCTCTCTCTCTCTTTCCTCACTACAGTTCCTCTCTCTCTCTTTCCTCACTACAGTTCCTCTCTCTTTATTTCCTCGCTACAGTTCCTTTCCCTCCCCATGTCTTCACCTCTTTCTCCTCCTGTCTCTCTCTCTCTTTCCCTCTCTCTGCTTGTTACAGGGCTGAGGAGTGAGGAGGAGGGCCCTTACATTCCCTCTCAGGCTGCAGGGCCTAAACCAAGACACACCCCACCCACCCTCCTCTCCCCCTCCTCTCCTCCATCCCCTCTACTCCTGTCGTAGGTGAAGTGAAGCTAGACCAATTGGCAGTGTGTCTCCTGACCGGAGAGAGCAACTCCCCTCCCTCACCTCACCCTTACCCTCGCCTCACACCTGCATGACAGGTCATCCCGCTTAATAAAGCCAGTCGTGCACAACACGCCACAGAGACAGGGCTAACGAGAGAGGAGAGGGAAAGCGAGAAAGAGAGAGAGATAGAGAGAGGGAGAGAGAGAAAAAGAGGGGGGAGAGAAAGGTGAAGACAATATGCCTGTAAGCTACAAAGGTGTTGTGTAGTCTGTTTAGAGAGAGAGTGAGAGAAAAAGGAGAGCAAAAGAGGGAGAGAAAGAAATCCAAGCACACAGGTAAGGATTGTGAAGACTCAAGCACATTTCACACAAAAACCCCAACGCCCGTTTCCTCTGTTATTCCTTACTTCATTCATATTCTGTGGCTTTAATACAGTCTAGCGTTTTCTGAGCGAGGACGTTTGGTTCACCCTGGGATCGTCTGACCAATGAGAGAAGAGAACATGGTGGTCTAGGACCGCGTCCCGTGCCAATGACATCACAGCCTCCCGGGGCGCTGCGGATAAGTCAAACACAGCTGGGAGTCAGCGAAAGACGAGAGGGTGAGAGAGGCAACGCAGTCGGGACCGCAGTCATACCGGTGTGTGTGAGAGATGTGTCCGACTGTAATTATGAAGTGTGTAAGAAACTGTATGTGTGTGTGTGCAAAAAATCTGTGTGAGCATGTGATGCATGCACTTTGCAGCCTGTTTGTCTATGCAGATGTGAGTCCATAAACTTGTGTGTATGCAAGCAACAGTGTGTGTGTGGTGTGTGTGTGAGGTCCTGTATGCACCATGTGTCCCACTCCCCTCCAGCCTGTCTAGCTCATTCCCTCCCTGCTACTTTATGAGTAGAGGCTGTTACAGCTCACGTCAGGACACAGTGAAGTGTCTAAACGCTTCCATTCACACGGGACGTGACACACACACTCACACTGTGGGGCCACTGCCTTGTAACTAACACACAGAGAGAGAAAGACAGAGAGAGACAGAGAGAGACAGAGAGAGACAGAGAGAGAGAGAGAGACAGAGAGAGAGACGGAGAGAGAGAGACGAGAGAGAGACGGGGGAGAGAGAGAGAGACGGGGAGAGAGAGAGAGAGACAGGGAGAGAGAGAGAGAGCGAGACAGAGAGAGAGAGAGAGACAGAGACAGAGAGAGAGAGAGATTGTGTGTGTGCAGCAGCATGTGTGTGATTCACTAGTTTGTGTGTGAGGCGATAGTGTTAACTAAACTAGGGCCTCACTGGAGCTATTCTGGAAGACTACACATACTTTCTAGTGCTATCTGGGAACCCAGTGCTATTTTAGGACTGGAGAACCTTTGCAGCACTGTTCAGGGAGCTGTACCCTAGACGTACCCTGTATTGGGGAGGGACTCTGGGCCCTTTGATTGTAGAATGCAGGAACCATATTCATTCTACATGTCTGGCCGTCAATTGCTTAGTGCAGTAGAGAAAGGAGGTGCCCTAAGATCCTCTAGGACACTAACGATGACCCCTTACAGCTCCTTAACCCCACCTGCAAAGGGCCGTCCCTGTGTGAGAGCAGCAGTGACAGTCTGCCTCCTCCTTTCCTCTACTGTTGACAGATCAATAGGAGACAATGTTCTCAGGAGATCAGCATCACAACGTCAACGCTCTCACACCTTTGCCATCCGTGTCGCTGACCTTGAAGTAAAATTCAATTTCCCTCCACAACAACAAAGCAGAAGGAACGGAAGGTACTACAATAGACACTTCTGATCCCCTGGCCATTTCCCCTTCCGACGCAACGCACACAGGATTATGAAGGAGATGGGGAGAGAAATGGATGGAGGGAACGGAGAGAGAAAGGAAGAAGAAGAAGGGAGGAGGTAATTATAACATGGTCCGTCTTTGAAAAACCTCCAGCAGGACGGCAGATCCCCAGCCTCAATTAGACACGCGGCTGCTGGAGAGGGCTTCTCGCTGGGGGAGAGTAGCAGCCGCACCGGGGCGCCCATGCTCGCTACTAGGCCCTTTTGAGGGGAATTCCCCCAGGCCCTGACACAACAGGAAGAAAAAAGGGAAAGGCGAATGTAGGAGCGAGGGATCCCATTAAGGGGATGAAGGTGTTGTGTATCGCACATGTCGTTAATACTGGAGGAATATTCCTTTTCTATGTCATTATCACTGCCTAGTGGTACTCAGAGGGAGCCAGAGGAGGATCATGGGTAGGCTGGTGGACCCCTCACTCAGCTATGGATGGAGAGAGACAGAGAGAGAGGGAGAGAAGAGGGAGCGAAATAGAGAGAGTGTGAGAGCAAGAGGGACAGAGAGAGAGTGTGAGAGAGTGTGAGAGAGAGGGAGAGAAGAGGGAGCGAAATAGAGAGAGTGTGAGAACAAGAGAGACAGAGAGAGAGTGTGAGAGAGACAGAGAGAGAGGGAGAGAGGGAGAGAAGAGGGAGCGAAATAGAGAGAGTGTGAGAGCGAGAGAGACAGAGAGAGAGAGAGTGTGTGTAGAAAGTGCAGAGAGGTGGGAATACACAGAGCAGCGCGAATCCAACCAGCATCTTGGATAAAGCTGTAGGATTGTCTGCGTGGCTTTGAAGTTGGCCCTGTCTTAGGGGATTTGGGCAAGGGGGATGGGTGGAGGGGGTAGCACTGGGAGTTGGAGAGAGGTAGGCTCTGCTCAGCTTGATCAAACCCACCGCTTGGGTCCCCTGGGGGGGGCTAGGAGACCTGACCATCTACCATGTATGTTAAATACATAATTTCCCCATCCTCACGCTGCTCCCCGGGCCACATTAGCCCTCCCAACGCATGTATGCCCCAGTTCAACACTCTATCTATCCACCATAGAGTATGAATGGGTTTACATTTGACCATGTATACAGTACTAATATACTTTGGGATCCCGCTAGGTTGATATAGCGTTCTGCTAATATGAATGTGACCACCATGCATGTAAATGTGGGGGAGATTAGTCGATGAGGATGATGAAATACATGCCCATTACATGCCTGGTCCCATCAGGAGGTTTACAGTAATGAGGCCCTTACTAAAACCCTGCTCTGTGATTTTAGGCATCCATTGGCTGTCACTGTACTAAAAAAACCTGACAAAACAAATCAACAAATATATATGTTATATTATGATGTTTAAAACAAAAGTATTTTCACATACACCGGATAGGTACGGTTAAATGTGTTGTTTTACAGGGTCAGCCATAGTAGTACAGCACACCTGGAGCAAATTAGGGTTAAGTGCCTTGCTCAAGGGCACATCGGCAGTTTTTTCCTCATTGGCGACATTTCAGTTACTGGCCCAGCGCTCTAACTGCTAGGCTACCGGCCGCTCTGGAACTGGAAGCCAGTTGCACTGCTTTTTGTCATTGTTCCCCTCTGATCAGGGACTGATTTAGACCAGGGACACCAGGTAGAACAGAAAAGCAGCAGGCTCCGGACCTCCTAGGGTCAGAGTTGAACACCCCTGCTGTAGATGATTACATAAAATACATCAAACTAAGTGTCGAGAGATCATTCCTTCAAATAAATGTTTGTGTTATCGGTTTTCAATTGACTGGCTTGTTGTTCGTCCTCTGTGGTGTGGCAGGCCATCATTATCCAATTAGGACGGTATTGCTGGGCTGGAGGGATGAAAGGAGAGACAGAGGAAATAGAAACAGAAGAGAGAGAAATAGAGGGAGCTTCCCACTGAATGCAGGTCTGTTTGCCCAAGCTAAGTGTGTGTGTCCTAGAGTATGGGAGTGTGACCTCTAGTAAAACACCATGAGATACTAAACATTCATGGAGCAGACTAGAGACTAAGCCAGAGGGACTGTTGGGGAGGGAGAAGGAAAGTGAAGAAGCGAGAGACAGAGGGAGAAAGAGAGAAAAAGAGAGGGAGGGAGAGGACAAAGATGAAGGAGTGAAAAAGAGAGAGAGAGTAACTCTCTGTGTCCCTGTGCTGTACATGGGGGGATCCAGGGAGGCGGAGTTAAAACAACAACACAGAAAGCTAAATAGCACAACACAGAACTGCACTTCATTGCAGCGAACGCCAGAGTACACACACAGATAACCTCAGCAATCCTTCCTCAGCTGGAGAGAGAGAGGGAGGGAAGGAAGGGGGGATTGAGGGAGGGAGGGGGCTGCAAAAGGTAATCAGGGTTGAGAGAAAAGGAGGGCAGAGAGAGATGAAAGAGAGAGGACAGCGGACAGAAAGAAGTGGTCGAAGAGGAGAGGACCAGAGAGCAAGATGGAGTGAACGAGAGAAGACGGAAGGAGAGAACAGCAAAAGATAAAAGACAGAGTGAAACAGCATAACGAGGGGACGGCTAACAAGGGACAGACAGAAAGAGGACAGAATGAGAGAAATAAAAGGAGGACATGAAGACAGAAAGAGAGTGATGGAGAGAGAGAGAGGAGAGCTGTGTGTCAGGGGGGCGTGATGTGAAGAGAATCTAGCTGCATCAAAGCGGAGGAGAGGAGCAGAGCGGCACTACAGCCGTGACCTGAATGTGCTCCCAGCCCTCTGCTGCTAACAGGATCAATGGCAGGCCTGCGTTGGGCTCACCTCAGGCCCCTGGGCAGGCTAATGAAGGCACACACCACACACACCACACACACCAATGATCAGTGGTGCTCGTGAAACCAGCAGTGTGATCTGACTACACCTGTCATTATAAGAAATCAAGATAACTCAAAAGATTCCATCTGTTTGCTTTACAAGGGATGTAGCAGATGTTTACAATGGCCCAGATTTTACTGTCCAACGCTTTGACACATATGCATACACACACACACACACACACACACACACACACACACACACACACACACACACACACACACACACACACACACACACACACACACACACACACACACACACACACACATGCGAATACACGCGGATACACACACACTCTCACAAACACACAGAGAGGGCTGAGAAGATCACAGCGTCTAACTGCTAAGAACGTAGATCATTTCACTTGTAAGCCCTCAAAGTAACTTCTCTCTTTTTACTATGAGGTGCAACTTTTTAACTCAACTTCCACCTGATGTCACGTCATAGCCGAGGTGTTATTAGATAACGCTGAATAACATCTAAATGGTTTCACATAATTTATCACGATTCGTTTCTGTCTCCCAGGCTATGGGGCCGTGCTGAAGCTCCATTGTGGCAGAGAGTCAGAATCTGGTCCAAATCCAATATAAGGGGAATTACTTCCCAAATTCCTTCATACGATGTAACCTGCGCATAACCCCCCCCCCCCTCTCCCTTCCAGCTTGAATCCATTTGAAGCTTGGTTCTGGGATTGGAGAGTGGGACTATGGATTGGCATGTGCAGCACTGATGTTAGGCCCTTGATGTAAAGACCTACCTACTTTACTGTAGTCCGCTCTGAGGTGCTCTGGGAGAAGTGACAGGGAGAATTCTCACACTTACATACAACAGTATACATTCTGGATACATTCTGGATCAATATTCATCCGTATTATATAGGTTATAAGGGGAATTACAGTGATACAACGAACAGGGTCGGTGTGTCATATCGAACTTCGTTCAGGTGTGAAGAGCTTCTGCTAACAGCACATACAGTATCTATGGAGAGTACGGTGTCTAGTACTAATGAGGTCTCCTCCATCACACGAGTCCTCCAGCCTCAAGTCACATCCCTCTATCTCTGACCCTGTCTGAGGAGCGTGTGAAAGCGAAAAGGAATGAAACCATAAGACCATGGGCACTGGGGCAGCTGGCGGGGACACATATTGTGTGTGTAGAAATCACCTTGATTCAGTGCACCGGCCCCTTTGATGTTGCCTGGAGCTGAACAACTCCTCGCTCTGAGCCAACCCTAAGCCTTAAAACTCAAATCTAGCCTGACGTCCCCCACCCCCCTCCTGAAAATCATAACCATATGACAGAGAAGAAATTCCTCCACCTTAGGAATCGCTTCGACCCGTCCATCTCGCTCTCCGACCGAGACATCAGGCCAGAGATAACAGAAAACAGGTTACGAGACGATGGGAGGTGATGGGAGGAGGAGGAGGAGGAGGAGGGAGGAGGAGGAGGAGGAGGAGGGAGGAGGAGGTGATGGGAGGAGGAGGAGGAGGAGGAGGAGGAGGGGGAGGGAGGAGGAGGAGAGGAGAGGTGGGTTAAGAAGATCACGTCCCGAAAAATTGCATGCAGCGTGACTACCTAAAATGGAAGTTTCTCAGGCAAGGGATGGAGGGATGGAAGATAGGATGACCTTCCAGTTGACAGAGTGAGAGATCGAGAGAAGGAGAGGGGGAGGAAAAAAACGAGTCAAATATGAAATCTGACTCAAATTAGAAAAACATTCCTGTTCTATCACAGTTGAGAGCCTCAGCCAGACCCTGCAGGAACAACCAGTACATGTACTGACTGAGTGTCTGACACACGTACTGGTTATCTGACACACGTACTGGCTATCTGACACACGTACTGGTTATCTGACACACGTACTGGCTATCTGACACACGCACTGGCTATCTGACACACGTACTGGTTATCTGACACACGTACTGGTTATCTGACACACGTACTGGTTATCTGACACACGTACTGGTTATCTGACACACGTACTGGTTATCTGACACACGTACTGGCTATCTGACACACGTACTGGTTATCTGACACACGTACTGGTTATCTGACACACGTACTGGCTATCTGACACACGTACTGGTTATCTGACACACGTACTGGTTATCTGACACACGTACTGGTTATCTGACACACGTACTGGTTATCTGACACACGTACTGGGTATCTTACACACGTACTGGTTATCTGACACACGTACTGGTTATCTGACACACGTACTGGTTATCTGACACACGTACTGGTTATCTGACACACGTACTGGGTATCTGACACACGTACTGGGTATCTGACACACGTACTGGTTATCTGACACACGTACGTACTGGTTATCTGACACACGTACGTACTGGTTATCTGACACACGTACGTACTGGTTATCTGACACACGTACGGTACTGGTTATCTGACACACGTACGTACTGGTTATCTGACACACGTACTGGTTATCTGACACACGTACTGGTTATCTGACACACGTACTGGTTATCTGACACACGTACTGGTTATCTGACACACGTACTGGGTATCTGACACACGTACTGGGTATCTGACACACGTACTGGTTATCTGACACACGTACGTACTGGTTATCTGACACACGTACTGGGTATCTGACACACGTACTGGTTATCTGACACACGTACGTACGTACTGGTTATCTGACACACGTACGTACGTACTGGTTATCTGACACACGTACTGGTTATCTGACACACGTACTGGTTATCTGACACACGTACTGAGTATCTGACACACGTACTGAGTATCTGACACACGTACTGGTTATCTGACACACGTACTGGTTATCTGACACACGTACTGGTTATCTGACACACGTACTGGTTATCTGACACACGTACTGGTTATCTGACACACGTACTGGTTATCTGACACACGTACTGGTTATCTGACACACGTACTGGTTATCTGACACACGTACTGGTTATCTGACACACGTACTGGTTATCTGACACACGTACTGGTTATCTGGCACATGTACTGGTTATCTGACACATGTACTGGTTATCTGACACATGTACTGGTTCTAGGGGATACTATACAATTACGACTTCACCCATGTAATAACCACTTCCATACATGTAATTACATTATAATAACAACAAAATAGTCCCCTTTATGAAAATCGGTGTGTTTGAGTGCGTTTGGTAGCCAGTGTGGGTGAGGGTGTGTTTATGAGTCTGTATTTGTTATTGTGTGTGTTTGGTCTGCGTGTGGTGGCTGGCCCTGGCTCCCTGTTCATTCCTCTCTCTCTCCTCCTTGTTAATCGCATCAGCTGGTTTAGCCAGAGGACATCCTTCATTAAATAAATCAGGAAGTAGCATATTGGGTAGTCTGGCCCCTGCTTTGCGCCACGGGTTTTACCCCTCTAACAAATTCCTTTGCTGCGCCCAGATGTCAGGTATTTGAATAAAACGGCCTCATTGTACCTCCCCTCCCCTTACCCCTGTGTCCCTGAGAGATGGAGCGAGGAAAATATAGAAGGAGGACGAGGGAGGAGTGTTTGGGAGCGTATTGGAGGTGTGTGTGTGTGTTTGTGTGCAGTGTAGTGTGTGTGTTAGCGGTTCCATCTGGGTCTCCTGGAAGCGCGGTGGAGTCAGGAAAACCGCATCTCATAAAAGGGGGAGGAAGCCCAATGTTCTACAAGGACAGAACATTACAGAGAATGTCGCTCAGGAAAAACCTGGGCTTGGGCCCACATGTTGGCTGGCTGACTAGGCCTTCTCTCTCTCCCTTCTCTTTTCCTCACTCTCTCTCTCTCTCTCTTTCTCAATATTTCTCTCTCTTAATAGGCAAAGGAACATCGAGAGAGAGAGAGAGCGAGAGAGAGAGAGACATCGAGAGAGAGAGACATCGAGAGAGAGAGAGAGATAGATATATATATATATATATATATAGAGAGAGATAGAGAGAGATACATCGAGAGAGAGAGAGAGAGAGATATATAGATATATAGAGAGAGAGAGAGGGAGAGAGAGAGCGAGAGAGATAGAGAGAGAGAGAGAGAGAGAGATATATATATAGAGAGAGAGGGAGAGAGATACATAGAGAGAGAGACAGAGACAGAGAGAGAGATATATATATATATATATATATATATAGAGAGAGAGAGAGAGAGAGAGAGAGAGATAGAGAGCGAGAGAGAGAGAGACAGAGACAGAGAGAGAGAGAGAGAGAGAGGGCCAGACTGATAGGAATTCCATCTGTCGGGACGGAGCGGAGCGGTGACAGGCGGAGAGAGAACCAAAGGCATCTGGTCTCCATTGGTGCTGGGGGGTGCGGGCCAACTAACAGGGCCTGCTCTGGCTCTGGAACCATACGAGGGAGAGATGGATGGAGAGACTGAGGGGTTGAGCCAAGGACCTGGCAAAGGGAGGACAGGGAGAGGAAAGAGAGAGAGAGAGGGAGAAA
Source organism: Oncorhynchus clarkii lewisi (assembly GCF_045791955.1). Classification (NCBI taxonomy): domain Eukaryota; kingdom Metazoa; phylum Chordata; class Actinopteri; order Salmoniformes; family Salmonidae; genus Oncorhynchus; species Oncorhynchus clarkii. The sequence goes on along the minus strand of NC_092156.1, from coordinate 68,607,973 downwards.
GAGATAGAAAGGGAGATAGGGCCCCCGATGACTGGCAGTCGTGAGACCTGTCTCGATTTTTCACACATTGCTTTGGATTGGGCTTGGATGAGGGGGGTATGGGAGGTTTGGCAGGGTGTGGGGGGAGCCGAGTTAATCACAGTATTCTGAGGAGAGGAGTTGAGAGGAGTTGTCCTCAAAAGCCTAGCGTGTGTGTGTGTATGTTGTGTGTGTGTATGTTGTGTGTGTGGTTCATGTGGATGTTTGCTGATACGTCTTTGGGTTGAGATCAGAACAAAAGAGAGGAGAACAGAGGTGTGATGATCAGTCAGCACTGTCAGGGGAGACAGACCTACTATACAGCCAGCATAGCTCACAGCCAGATACACTGAGGTAGCCATGAGGAGCTCTCTGAGGAACACACGCATATGTTCATAAGGGAAACAGATCTATATGTTGGGATGAATATGTTCAGTAGGGATTACCATGATGACTAAATGTACCCAAATAAATACTGGATGATACAAGCAGAATGAGATTGTTGTGACAAATGCCATCACAGTAGTGATGGAATGTTATCATATTGTATATTGAATGAATGAGAGAAACATGATCTGGTACATGTCTGGCTAGGGGATGTGATCTGGTGCACGTCTGGCTAGGGGATGTGATCTGGTACACGTCTGGCTAGGGGATGTGATCTGGTACACGTCTGGCTAGGGGATGTGATCTGGTACACGTCTGGCTAAGGGGATGTGATCTGGTACACGTCTGGCTAGGGGATGTGATCTGGTACACGTCTGGCTAGGGGATGTGATCTGGTACACGTCTGGCTAGGGGATGTGATCTGGTACACGTCTGGCTAGGGGATGTGATCTGGTACACGTCTGGCTAAGGGGATGTGATCTGGTACACGTGTGGCTAAGGGGATGTGATCTGGTACACGTCTGGCTAGGGGATGTGATCTGGTACACGTCTGGCTAGGGGATGTGATCTGGTACACGTCTGGCTAGGGGATGTGATCTGGTACACGTCTGGCTAGGGGATTTGATCTGGTACAAGTCTGGCTAGGGGATGTGATCTGGTACACGTCTGGCTAGGGGATGTGATCTGGTACACGTCTGGCTAGGGAATGTGATCTGGTACACGTCTGGCTAGGGGATGTGATCTGGTACACGTCTGGCTAGGGGATGTGATCTGGTACACGTCTGGCTAGGGGATGTGATCTGGTACACGTCTGGCTAAGGGGATGTGATCTGGTACACGTCTGGCTAGGGGATGTGATCTGGTACACGTCTGGCTAGGGGATGTGATCTGGTACACGTCTGGTACATGTGATCTTATCATATGGTGCTACAACAGGCGTCCATACTGATGATGACATGTAATGGTGAGAATAACCCCCGATAAAAGCAACAGGAAAAGGAAAAGGTCAGCAAGACAATACAGACAGTTTCCACTAAACAACCATTTTGTTTCTATTATTTTCTGAAAATCTAGCACTAGCAAGAGAAGTGTGGGTTTGGGTCTGTAATGATCCCGCTGGGTTTTTCAGTACAATTTCCTAATGGAATATTTTACTGCACAACAGCCGTGGAGTGGCGAGGACCACTGCGAAGGTCATTAAAGCACTTTTTGAAATTAAAACAGTTCAAAATGAGATCACGGGGAGCGATTGTGTCCCTACGGTGGCTATAAGAATGTGTTTACTGAGAGCAGAAGTACAGTGCGTTAGGCCTCATTAGCTTATTGCTATAGATGCAATGTGTGTGTGTGTTCACGTGTGTGCATTGTTAACTATGCTATTGTTAAGAGTGAATCAGCTGTAGAGGTTATAGCGATATATAATTCTGTTTGCTAATGGTTTATAATTGCTGATTGTGTGTGTGTGTGTGTGTGTGTGTGTGTGTGTGTGTGCATGTGTGTGTGTGTGTCTAACTGTAATGTGAAGATCAGATCATGCAAAGGTCCTTAGGAGAGAGAGAGAGAGAGGAAGAGGGAGGGAGAGGAAGAGAGAGAAGGAGGGAGAGGTAGAGCGAGGGAGAGGAAGAGGGAGAAGGAGGGAGAGGTAGAGGGAGGGAGAGGAAGAGGAAGAAGGAGGGAGAGGTAGAGGGAGGGAGAGAAAGAAAAAAACAATCATTCAAATGGTTATTGATGTTATTTATAATTCCCCTCACTTCACAAATCACAATTCCAACCACTTGACGACCTATTGAGCTTTTTATGCTATCGATTCATTTCCTCCTGCTTAAACAGTCTATTACAATGGTAAATTGCGAAGTGTACGCATATTTAGTCACGCCTCAACAATATATTTACCCTTCTTATGCTGTACGTGACCTAGCATAATGCATTGAGATGGAGAGTAGAATTTGTCTTTCCTGCTGGGATAATTAATTAATATCTCATAGAATCATAATTGTAGGATTACAAAAGAAGGAAATTGAATGATGGGAAAAATCGAATTATGACAAACGTGCAAATATTCTTACTGATGAGGAAAACAATGATGATAATTATGATAGTACTGATGTTGATAATCATGACAATAACCATGATAACAGTCATGTTTACTCTACAAAATAAAGTGACAGGAGGTTGATTATCTTGGTGTCTGGAAGGCATGTCGTGGTGTATCAGCTCAGTAATCTGTGTGCTGGGAAGGAGAGGTCCGTGGCGTTGGGAAACAACCTAAATGTCCACATAGGAGAGAAGGCAGAACCAGATGAACCTACGTGATGCACCCCTCGAATCCTGCTCTGAGCTTTACAAAACAGTTGTATGGACACACACACACCCATACTATGAAACACACACACATAACTAGGTATGTAGGGACAGACACACACACATAACTAGGTATGTAGGGACAGACACACACACATAACTAGGTATGTAGGGACAGACACACACACATATGCTTAAACACTAAAGTACACACAGGTTAGCTACACCTGGTTTCTGGTAACACAGTGTTAAGTTAAGGGCAAAGCCTTCACCTTTATGTTGCAGCATTCCAACCCAAACAGATGAACAGAGAGAGGGGAGATAGAATGAGAGAAAATAACAGAGAAAGTGGAGAAAAAAACCTCACTCTCTTCACGGTCCTGAGATCACAGCAGTGTGGGTGCTGACAAAGGACTGTGTGTGTCGTCTCTGTGCCTGCGGGTGTGTTCCTGTGTGTGTGTGAGTGACAGGCGGCAGGGCCCAATCGGCCGGGGAGCGGGGCGGACAGTGATTACGGGTGACAGTGGTGTTACCGTGGAGACAGGTGAACGCTGGAGAGTGGAGGGATGGAGAGAACATTATTCATATATTCAGAAGACTGGCTGGGACTTTCAACATGTTGTATCCCCTGCAGTCAGACATTACACGGTGCCACTGGCACTGGATCCACACACACACAAGGGAGGGAGGGAGGGAGGGAGAGAGGGAGAGAGGGAGAGAGGGAGAGAGCTGACACAACATACTGTAACTTAGACACGGGCAGACGAGCAGAGAGAAATGGTGTGTTTATACCTGTCTGTGTGACTGTGAATTGATACATGGTGGGTGTGTTCCTGTCTGTGTGGTTGTGTTCCTGTCTGTGTGGGTGTGTTCCTGTCTGTGTGGGTGTGAAATAATACATGGTGTGAGTGTGAGGCATCAGAGGGCCTGAGGTGTATTCTGTCAGCTCAGTGTCTTGGGCTCTATGGTGCAGCACTGACACACAACACCCTGCTGCACACACTGGTCATGACAACACACACACTGGTCATGACAACACACTCACTGGTCATGACAACACACTCACTGGTCATGACAACACACTCACTGGTCATGACAACACACTCACTGGTCATGACAACACACTCACTGGTCATGACAACACACACACACTGATCAGGACAACACACTCACTGGTCATGACAACACACACACTGGTCATGACAACACACTCACTGGTCATGACAACACACTCACTGGTCATGACAACACACTCACTGGTCATGACAACACACTCACTGGTCATGACAACACACTCACTGATCAGGACAACACACTCACTGGTCATGACAACACACACACTGGTCATGACAACACACTCACTGGTCATGACAACACACTCACTGGTCATGACAACACACACACTGGTCATGACAACACACTCACTGGTCATGACAACACACTCACTGGTCATGACAACACACACACTGGTCATGACAACACACACACTGGTCATGACAACACACACACTGGTCATGACAACACACACACTGGTCATGACAACACACACACTGGTCATGACATCACACACACTGGTCATGACAACACACACACTGGTCATGACAACACACACACTGGTCATGACAACACACTCACTGGTCATGACAACACACACACTGGTCATGACAACACACACACTGGTCATGACAACACACTCACTGGTCATGACAACACACACGCTGGTCAGGACAACACACACACACTGGTCATGACAACACACACACTGATCAGGACAACACACACACTGGTCATGACAACACACTCACTGGTCATGACAACACACACACTGGTCATGACAACACACTCACTGGTCATGACAACACACACGCTGGTCATGACAACACACACACTGGTAATGACAACACACACACACTGGTCAGGACCACACACACACTGGTAATGACAACACACACACTGGTCAGCACCACACACACACTGGTCAGGACAACATACACACTGGTCAGGACCACACGCACGCTGGTCAGGACCACACACACGCTGGTCAGGACAACATACACACTGGTCAGGACCACACACACACTGGTAATGACAACACAACACACTGGTCATGACAACACACACACTGGTCAGGACAACATACACACTGGTCAGGACCACACACACACTGGTAATGACAACACAACACACTGGTCATGACAACACACACGCTGGTCAGGACAACACACACACTGGTCATGACATCACAACACACTGGTCATGACATCACAACACACTGGGCAGGACAACACAACACACTGGTCATGACAACACAACACACTGGTCATGACAACACAACACACTGGTCAGGACAACACAACACACTGGTCATGACATCACAACACACTGGTCATGACAACACAACACACTGGTCATGACAACACAACACACTGGTCAGGACAACACAACACACTGGTCATGACAACACAACACACTGGTCAGGACAACACAACACCCTGGTCATGAAATCACAACAAACTGGTCATGACATCACAACACACTGGGCAGGACAACACAACACACTGGTCATGACAACACAACACACTGGTCAGGACAACACAACACACTGGTCATGACATCACAACACACTGGTCATGACAACACAACACACTGGTCATGACAACACAACACACTGGTCAGGACAACACAACACACTGGTCATGACATCACAACACACTGGTCATGACAACACAACACACTGGTCATGACAACACAACACACTGGTAATGACAACACAACACACTGGTCATGACATCACAACACACTGGTCAGGACCACACACACACTGGTAATGACATCACAACACACTGGTCATGACATCACAACACACTGGTCATGACAACACAACACACTGGTCATGACAACACAACACACTGGTCATGACAACACAACACACTGGTCATGACAACACAACACACTGGTCATGACAACACAACACACTGGTCATGACATCACAACACACTGGTCATGACATCACAACACACTGGTCATGACAACACAACACACTGGTAATGACAACACAACACACTGGTCATGACATCACAACACACTGGTCATGACAACACAACACACTGGTCATGACATCACAACACACTGGTCATGACAACACAACACACTGGTCATGACAACACAACACACTGGTCATGACATCACAACACACTGGTCATGACAACACAACACACTGGTCATGACATCACAACACACTGGTCATGACATCACAACACACTGGTTCCTTTCTCCCAAAGCCTGTCTTTTCTAAATGAAAGAGGGATAAACAACTCTAAACAGGCCAAAAGAGTCAAATAAAAGTGAGGAAGAGATGGAGGGAGGAGAGATGTTGTGTGAGAGGGAAGGGAGGAGAGATGTTGTGTGAGAGGTAAGGGAGGAGAGATGTTGTGTGAGAGGTAAGGGAGGAGAGATGTTGTGTGAGAGGTAAGGGAGGAGAGATGTTGTGTGAGCGGTAAGGGAGGAGTGATGTTGTGTGAGAGGTAAGGGAGAAGAGATGTTGTGTGAGAGGTAAGGGAGGAGAGATGTTGTGTGAGAGGTAAGGGGGGGTTTATTAGTTGGATTGTAACGTGTGCGCGTTGACGATTTCTTGACGTGTGTGTAGGGTTTGTCATTCTCTGACGCGCACGCACGCACGCACGTACGCACGCACGCACACACACACACACACACACACACACACACTCACGCACAACAGATCATGATCTGGGTGTTGACTTCAGTGTCGTGGGAGTGAAAGGAGGATGATTGAGTGAAAAGCCAGAGAGAGAGAGAGAGAACATGGAGGGGTTTTCTATCCTATGATCAGATGTCAAGGATCATGTCATTTACTTCACAGGACAATAAAGGCAGAAAAAGGTTCTGAGTATTGACATGTCTGTATCAATCAACTGACTGAAATGATCAAAACCCTGAATGAAATGTAACATCAAATGTCCTTCTCAATTCAATGGGTTCACACACTGATCATCTCTTTCAGATTCATATTGTATTTCATTCTATTACATCATTAGCTAAATACAGGAAGACATGTTTTTAAATCCCATCAATATCTCCCAGAACTCTCCTCCCTTGGATCTACCATGGAGCATTGTAGAGAGAATAAACCCACCACAGACGTGGCTGCCCTGAGAGAGAGAGAGAGAGAGAGAGAGAGAGAGAGAGAATAAACACACCACAGACATAACGTGGCTGCCCTGAGAGAGAGAGAGAGAGAGAGAGAGAGAGAGACAGACAGACAGACAGACAGACAGACAGACAGACAGAGAGGATGCGAGAATAAACACACCACAGACATAATGTGGCTGCCCTAAGAGGGCGAGAGAGAGAGAGACAGACAGAGAGAGAGGTAGAGAGAATAAACACACCACAGACATAACGTGGCTGCCCTGAGAGAGAGAGAGAGAGAGAGAGAGAGAGAGAGAGAGAGAGAGAGAGAGAGAGAGAGAGAGAGACAGACAGATGGAGAGACAGACAGAGAGAGAGGTAGAGAGAGAGAGAGGTAGAGAGAATAAACGCACCACAGACATAACGTGGCTGCCCAGAGAGAGAGAGAGAGAGAGAGAGAGAGAGAAAGAGAGAGAGAGAGTAAGAGAGAATAAACGCACCACAGACATAACGTGGCTGCCCTGAGGCTGGGAGATGATTGAATTTCATAGCTACTTACAGGCTAATAGGCTACAACGACTGCTCACTGTCCTTAAGTGACTGACAATTTGGGCTGCGGAGCGAAACCTTTGAAGGCCTTTTTGAAGAGATCTGGAGGGGGGGTTAGTGACTAGTCTGGGCGGTTTGAACAACGATAGTTAGATAGACAGTCTATTAGAACCAGCTGATCCAACCACACTGAGTTGGAATGTTTGGACAGCCAATGGCGAGGTCTTTCTCACAGTCTCAGACTATACGGGTTGGACGAGGATTGGAAGACGAATAAGTAATTTTTTGTCAGAGTGCAAAATAATTGAAAAATGATATCAAAAGAAAAAAGATACAACTAGATAGATAAAACAATGATTTGATGGATTTTTTAAACAACGCAAAATCAAATCTCCTGGGTATATTGAGTCTAATAAATCCAGCAACTCAACCTAAAGCCTGTAAGAGTGCATGGATCTGTTTGTTTGTGTGTGTATCTCCATTGTGTGTGTATTGTTCTGTGTGTGTGTGTCTGTGTGTTCGACAAGTCTGCGAGCAGTTTACTCACAGAAGCTGTTTCCACATACAAGGCCTCAAAACTGCCCTCTCCTCCCTCCATCTCTCCTTTCTCTCCAGCCATGCTGTTCCACTTACCCACACTCCTTTGTGGAACACAAGCCCCAGCCACGGTACCTTGTCTGCCTCGCCGCCACAACGCTGCTATTGGCTTTGGACAACACACACACCACCGAACACCCAAACCACAAGCACATGTTCCCTCGTTCTTAACTAATTCATTCAGGAACACTTTGGTTTGGGTTTTGAGAGACCGAAACCTCTACCTTTGATTAAGAAATGTGTCTGACTGCAATTATATGGGAGGGAGGGAGGGGTAAGTACGATGGTGGTTTTATAGTCTGCTGGCGTGACATTTTTCTATTCTATTTTTCATTCTGTTTTTCGTTGTTGTAGAGGGACACTGTTGACGGAAGTTGTTGGAAACAAAGAGGAAAATTAGAGAAATATTGAGCGATAGCTTTTTAAACACGTTCAATTGTTGCTACTGTTTCTTTGATAGATAGCCGTTGGAAAAGTACTGCGATGTTGAGAGTGATTTGCGGGCCCACTTGGTGACATATATAGAGGCTGCAATGAGTCTGAATAAGTGGACTTGTTAAACATCCAAGAGAATCACACACACTCACATCTGGGAGTGTGTGTGTAAATGATTACAGTGCATATTCACATCTAAAATATGTTACGTGATCCATGTGTATTCATATTCAGTGATCAGTTTGTAAGTGTGTATATATTTGATTATAAACTGGGTGGTTCGAGCCCTGAATGCTGATTGGCTGACAGCCATGGTATATCAGACCGTAAACCATGGGTATGAAAAACATGTATTTTTCCTGCTCTAATTAAGTTGGTAACCAGTTTATAATAGCAATAAGGCACCTCGGGGGTTTGTGGTATATGGCCAATATACCACGGCTAAGGGCGGTGGTATATATCTCTAAGAACAGCCCTTAGCCGTGGTATATCGGCCATATACCACACCTCCTCGGGCCTTCTTGTTTAAATATTACACTGTGAATGTCTATTACGTGTTCCTAATAGAGCCTACCTGCAGTATGTAACCCCTGACATAGTCCCTCAGGGTCCAGCCCAGGCCGTGCAGTATGTGGAGCACCTCCTCCTGCTTCAGAACACTGAACAGACGGTCCAGCAGGATCTTCAGTCTGACCGGCACCGCCTGGGTCCCGTACAGCATCAGGCTGCTGATGTCAAACACCACGTTGGACTGAACTATCTCCACCTGGGTGGGGTGGTACAGGTGCTGCGTGCTCAGCTTGTCCAGCGCTGGGATGAGGGGACAAGGACACATCAACATGAGTAGGCTTAAACATACACACAGGACATACTAATTCAATGACAGTTAATTTGTCAATGAAAAACAGACGTTTTGGTTAAGAAAGTGTGTTTATGTTCTATTTTTTTATGGTTAACTTTGAATCCCGTCCTGAAACCCTCTTGCATATACTCTGCAGGTATATATACACATGCAGGTGCCTAAACACACACCCTGCCAGCCTCACCAGGTAATGACTATCACGTTTCCCCTGTCTCCAGTCTTCTCTGGGAGGTAACAGACCAGGGAGATAACAACACATCTATGAGATCAAATGTAACTGACTGCCTTTCTCTATGTAGTCTCTGTCTCTCTCCTATCTGCCTCTCCTCTTTTCATCTCTCTCTTTCAATCTCTATTTGCACCTACAGTGTCTCTCTCTCCATCTCTCCCTCCCTCAAAGTGCCCCATCTCCCTCTGTCTGTGTCTCTCCTTTTCAACCTCACTTTATTAAGTAACTATGGAAGCATTTCACTGTTAGTATGGAAGCATTTCACTGTTACTATGGAAACATTTCACTGTTACTATGGACACATTTCACTGTTACTATGGAAACATGTCACTGTTACTATGGAAACATGTCACTGTTACTATGGAAACATTTCACTGTTAGTATGGAAGCATTTCACTGTTACTATGGAAACATTTCACTGTTAGTATGGAAACATTTCACTGTTACTATGGAAACATTTCACTGTTAGTATGGAAGCATGTCACTGTTACTATGGAAACATTTCACTGTTACTATGGAAACATTTCACTGTCAGTATGGAAGCATTTCACAGTTAGTGTGGAAGCATTTCACTGTTACTATGGAAACATTTCACTGTTACTATGGAAACATGTCACTGTTAGTATGGAAACATTTCACTGTTAGTGTGGAAGCATTATACTGCTACTATGGAAACATTTCACTGTTACTATGGAAACATTTCACTGTTAGTGTGGAAGCATTTCACTGTTACTATGGAAACATTTCACTGTTACTATGGAAACATTTCACTGTTAGCATGGAAACATTTCACTGTTAGCATGGAAACATTTCACTGTAAGTATGGATTTCACTAAGTAAGTAAGCATTTCACTGTAAATAATTAAGCATTTCACTATAAGTAAGCATGCATTTCACTGTAAATAATTAAGCATTTCGCTGTAAATAGTAAGCATTTCGCTGTAAATAATTAAGCATTTCACTATAAGTAAGCATGCATTTCACTGTAAATAATTAAGCATTTCGCTGTAAATAGTAAGCATTTCACTATAAGTATGCATGCATTTCACTGTAAATAATTAAGCATTTTGCTGTAAATAGTAAGCATTTCACTGTAAATAAATAAGCATTTCGCTGTAAATAGTAAGCATTTCACTGTAAATAAATAAGCATTTCGCTGTAAATAGTAAGCATTTCACTGTAAATAAATAAGCATTTCGCTGTAAATAGTAAGCATTTCACTATAAGTAAGCATGCATTTCACTATAAGTAAGCATTTCACTGTAAATAATTAAGCATTTTGCTGTAAATAGTAAGCATTTCACTGTAAATAAATAAGCATTTCGCTGTAAATAGTAAGCATTTCACTGTAAATAAATAAGCATTTCGCTGTAAATAGTAAGCATTTCACTATAAGTAAGCATTTCACTGTAAATAATTAAGCATTTCGCTGTAAATAGTAGGCATTTCACTATAAGCATGCATTTCACTGTAAATAGTAAGCATTTCGCTGTAAATAGTAAGCATTTCACTATAAGTAAGCATTTCACTGTAAATAGTAAGCATTTCGCTGTAAATAGTAAGCATTTCACTATAAGTAAGCATTTCACTGTAAATAGTAAGCATTTCGCTGTAAATAGTAAGCATTTCGCTGTAAATAGTAAGCATTTCACTATAAGTAAGCATGCATTTCACTGTAAGTAAGCATTTCACTGTAAATAATTAAGCATTTCACTGTAAGTAAGCATTCATTTCACTGTTACTATGGAAACATTTCACTGTTAGTGTGGAAGCATTTCACTGTTACTATGGAAACATTTCACTGTTACTATGGAAACATTTCACTGTTAGCATGGAAACATTTCACTGTTAGCATGGAAACATTTCACTGTAAGTATGGATTTCACTAAGTAAGTAAGCATTTCACTGTAAATAATTAAGCACTTCACTATAAGTAAGCATGCATTTCACTGTAAATAATTAAGCATTTCGCTGTAAATAGTAAGCATTTCGCTGTAAATAATTAAGCATTTCACTATAAGTAAGCATGCATTTCACTGTAAATAATTAAGCATTTCGCTGTAAATAGTAAGCATTTCACTATAAGTATGCATGCATTTCACTGTAAATAATTAAGCATTTTGCTGTAAATAGTAAGCATTTCACTGTAAATAAATAAGCATTTCGCTGTAAATAGTAAGCATTTCACTGTAAATAAATAAGCATTTCGCTGTAAATAGTAAGCATTTCACTATAAGTAAGCATGCATTTCACTATAAGTAAGCATTTCACTGTAAATAATTAAGCATTTTGCTGTAAATAGTAAGCATTTCACTGTAAATAAATAAGCATTTCGCTGTAAATAGTAAGCATTTCACTATAAGTAAGCATTTCACTGTAAATAATTAAGCATTTCGCTGTAAATAGTAAGCATTTCACTGTAAGCATGCATTTCACTGTAAATAGTAAGCATTTCGCTGTAAATAGTAAGCATTTCACTATAAGTAAGCATTTCACTGTAAATAGTAAGCATTTCGCTGTAAATAGTAAGCATTTCACTATAAGTAAGCATGCATTTCACTATAAGTAAGCATTTCACTGTAAATAGTAAGCATTTCGCTGTAAATAGTAAGCATTTCGCTGTAAATAGTAAGCATTTCACTATAAGTAAGCATGCATTTCACTGTAAGTAAGCATTTCACTGTAAATAATTAAGCATTTCACTGTAAGTAAGCATTCATTTCACTGTAAGTAAGCATGCATTTCACTGTAAGTAAGCATGCATTTCACTGTAAGTAAATAAGCATTTATCTTCCCCTCTACCCGGTCTCTTCCCCTCTACCCGGTCTCTTCCCCTCTACCCGGTCTCTTCCCCTCTACCCGGTCTCTTCCCCTCTACCCGGTCTCTTCCCCTCTACCCGGTCTCTTCCCCTCTACCCTATCTCTTCCCCTCTACCCTGTCTCTTCCCCTCTACCCTGTCTCTTCCCCTCTACCCTGTCTCTTCCCCTCTACCCTGTCTCTTCCCCTCTACCCTGTATCTTCCCCTCTACCTATCTCTCACGTCACCACCTCTCTCCCATCACCACCTCTCCACCTTACCCTCACTCACCTGCTTTTCTCTCCATCCCCCTCTCTTTCACTCCTTTTTTCCCATCCCTCCCTTCCTCCCTTCCTCCCACTCCTCCCTCCCCTCTTCTCTCTTCGCCTGTCTGTATGACACCTGGTTTTGTCTCCTCTGATCCCAGGACAGCCTTTCCGCTGACGAGGGCTTTGCCTGACAACACACTCTGCGAGACACGAACATCATAAAAAATGAAGAACTGCTTGTCAGAGTGGCTGCCAATGCCGAGATGAAATGAAAAGTGGGGAGAGCGAAGGGGAGAAGGGCCCTCTGACAGTTCAGAGAAGGAGATTAAAAATATTCAATGGGGTCCTGTGCTGATCGCTGAAGGCCCTCTCTACGCTTGGGCCAAACAGGTGTTTTCTTTTATCTTATTTTCCCCTCTGTTCCCTCCTTTCTATGCTTTCCATCTTCTTTCTTTCTTTCGCTCCATGTCCTTTTTCCTATGCCCCCTGAACAAGTCATGAGGTTGTCTCTCTCGTGGATATTGTTCTAAGGTAGTAGGTACAGGTATGACTTTGAACCAAAACACTTTTTAAATAAAATATATATAAAGTATTTAAATAAAATACACAAAGTATTTAAATAAAATACATAACGTTTTAAATAAAATACATAACGTTTTAAATAAAAGACATACACAGGACAAACACTAAAGTTGAACGGTATCTCTCTATGGTAACAAAAAATCAAATAAACATATTTATCAAATCTTTGATGTGGTAAAAACGTACTGAATCTTCCCTTTTAAGCGTTTATATGAACCTGTTACCTGTAGAATCTACGAGGGGATAACACAGCCCTATATACAAGATGTAGGCACTGCATATTATACTGATCTCTTCAGTGACCCTGTATAAGGAGAGTACAGCTGTGTGTGTCAGGACCTCTCTGCTCTCTCCTCTGGCTAAAGAGACAGGTTTATGAGAGCATAGAACTTCACAGGACTAAAGAGGCAGAGAGAGAGAGAAAAGAGAGAGAGACAGACTAATATGACAAACTATTGCAGTTATTGCAGTTATACACTATTGTTAAAATGATTTCCTACCATACCACACGATCTTCTTGTAAAGAAATGTAATAATATTTCATATTACAACTACTGTACAGATAATCTTGGACACTGTGACTCCCATCACCCTGGTTAGTAGGTTGGCAGAATTCAAAATGGCCGTCTCTTACCGTGAGCCACCCAGCCGTGCTTGCACTGGTCACATGTACGCAGGTGGATCTTTCCTGGCTGGAAACACTCACAGGTGCAGTTCACCAGAGTGCAGCGAATGGCCTGTAGAGACGCAGGGGGAGAGGGAGAGAGGAAGGCCTTGTCAATCAACTGATCATACAGACAGAAAGAGAGAGAGATGGAGGGAGCAGGGAGAGGACAGAGCTCAGGCTACAGAGCACTCATCAATCAAGCAGTCACACAAACAGAACTGAAGGGTTTCACAGATAGACACCGTAACAGATGTACACCAGTAACACATCAACACACAGTCACACAGAGAGCTCCTTTCTCAAAGAGATTTATGTACTGCAATAGTTTTGAATTGTTTCAGCATAGTACAATTTGTTTATTAAATTACATTTTAATATTACAATTGTAGTACTAATTTCCCCTGTCAGTCCCTGTTAAAGCCCTCTGATGAATTCACTATGACCAGATTTCCCACAATACCCTTTGTATTATCTAATATGAATTATTTCATTCATTCATAACCTGACCCCACCTGAGCTGACAGAAACACTTTTCTTTTCTCCTCATTGAATATCTCACTTGTTTTGACTAAGTCACCATTAATCAATAGTAGAGGCTGAACTGGAGCCGAACCCTAAAAGCTTTTAGCAGTTAGAGGTCAAGTGTCTAGACAGCTCAGGAGAGTCCAACCCAGTCCACCAGAATCTGAAGGACTGGTCTGTCAATCATAAGTGCTTCAAAGTCTACAGGTCGAGACGTCCATTTTACAGGAAGAAGAGGTCTGTTTTACAGGAAGAAGAGGTCTGTTTTACAGGAAGTTGCTCTAAATGCTAGGCTAATTCACACCTCTATGGTGGAGGTTTATAGTGTGGATTTCACTGATGGAAATGTAAGATTTGACAGCTAAACATAGTTGGCATATGGTCTGCCTCACACCATTCTTCTGTGGGGTCTGTGTAACCACGTTAAATACCAACAATATCCACCATGAACAAGGATTTAGAAAAATGACTGTGGTAGAGGCTTCCAAATGTACACAGCTCCAAGCCACAAATTTCTCATTGACACGAATTCTGGAAGACATAGAGGACTCTGTACTAGGAATGAGGGAGAGAGGGGAAAAGGGGGGGGGGAAAGGCAGGGAGGAAAAATCCCCAAAAGCCCAAACTTTATATTAATCAATGTTGGCACCCCTTGCCTTATCAGTCCATTGTTATGTTAAAAGATGAAATTGATAAATTATAATAATTACATTGAAAACTCTCTCGGTCTTCAAAGACAAATTGCTTAAAGGAGAGGGGGAATATTTGTGGTTGTAGCGTATTAGCGTAGCGAGACGCTGCTATGGAAGTCATCCCTTTTCCAGGAAGAGTTTCATTCTAACATGAAGTCAGCGCTAACATTTTTCCTTCCAATATTTCTGTAGCCATCGACTCACAATCCTGAATCACAGACCGAATGGAGCCTGAGGTGTTGATAACATAAATAAATAACTTGGTAGAAATAGCACTGATTCAACAGCATGCGGATTGTGTGTTTCACGTTTGGTGAAAAGGATGTGGAGCCAATCCCAAATGTCTAAAGTCTGTGTTTCTGTGTTAGACTGCTTAGGGCTGTAAAATCTTCTGTAATCACACAAATGACAGAGGAAAACATTCAACCACGCTTGTAAAAGGGAATGATGTGTATTATAGTAGATGATGGATATGATTGCGGCCTCTTTATTTTGACAGGAAAATCACAATCATATCCAAGGTTCTTTGTCATCACGTGTGTATGCACGAGGGTGTGTGTGGATAAAGTATGTGCGTCTTAGCCCCACTTCAGAATAAGTCTGCCGCTCTTCTCTGCACAGAGAGAGTCATCACAAAACCAAAAGGTGAAGATCTCTTCTAACGTTACATCAACCTCTCCGGCCTCTAGGTCACCAGGCTGCTCGTTATGGAGCACACCTGTCACCATCGTTAGGCGCACCTGGACTCCATCACCTCCCTGATTACCTTCCCTGAATGTCACTCCCTTTGGTTCCTTCCCCAGGCGTTATTGTTTCTGTTCCTGTGACATGTCTGTGCGTTGTCCGTCTTTCTTATTTTGTATTACGTTGTGTTTATTTATTAAAACACTCAATCCCTAAACTTGCTACCCGACTCTCAGCACACATCGTGACACACACCTCTTACACTACAGTAATTTCCCAGAATTACTTTAGGAACTTCACCGATTTACCACACACACTATCTTATCTCACTGCAGCTGATTTATCGCCTGTGACCGGCAGTGTGACAGTGACGCGACACACACACACACACAGGGTCGTAGGTCGTAGTCCATGATGCAGATGACCCATATTTCACAAGGACCCATCAGCAGTTACACATCACTGGGGGACAGCAGTAACACAATCACAGGAACCAGTGTTCACACCATCACTGAGGGACAGCAGTAACACAATCACAGGAACCAGTGTTCACACCATCACTGAGGGACAGCAGTAACACAATCACAGGAACCAGTGTTCACACCATCACTGAGGGACAGCAGTAATACAATCACAGGAACCAGTGTTCATACCATCACTGAGGGACAGCAGTAACACAATCACAGGAACCAGTGTTCATACCATCACTGAGGGACAGCAGTAACACAATCACAGGAACCAGTGTTCACACCATCACTGCACATGGCAAAGGACACACTTATACATACAAGTAACATTCTAACCTCTGCTAGTGTATTGTACCTGTTCAGTACTGTAATACAAGCAGTCAATGTTTGATAGGACTCAATATCAAACAGAATGACATGCTGTGACCATGTCTACATGTAATCCCTCATGCCACACGGTGTTAGCCATGTCATTTGACTGCAGTACGTCAAGTATAAAGTGCCACTCCACTGTAACATGATCGTGACCGTAATAGGATTAAAAACTCTAGGTGTTTTAAACCAGATTAGCAGGAGGGAGGTATCAAAGTGAACACGAGCTAATCCCAGATTAACCATCAAATCCCACCACATCCGCCCAGTAGGTTGGCATCTGGGCAGACAGGGACATCGTTTAGTTTTTGGCAAGGTGGGAACGGGGATTACACCTTTAGTGTGTCAAACTGGTTGTCTATCGCAGGTGTGGCATAAATCAGGTACACCGTCTGGTTTCAACCATGTAGCTAATCTGTAGAGGGTGCCGGTTTTGCTTTCTGCTACTGTTGTTTGTCTCCCTTCGGACTCGACATGAGAGCTGAACCAAAGTGTTTATTTTGATTTGTCCTGCTTGCTAACAGGTTGGATTTGTCCTGCTTGCTAACAGTTTGGATTTGTCCTGCTTGCTATCAGGTTGGATTTGTCCTGCTTGCTAACAGTTTGGATTTGTCCTGCTTGCTATCAGGTTGGATTTGTCCTGCTTGCTATCAGGTTGGATTTGTCCTGCTTGCTAACAGGTTGGATTTGTCCTGCTTGCTAACAGGTTGGGATTTGTCCTGCTTGCTAACATGTTGGATTTGTCCTGCTTGCTAACAGGTTGGATGTGTTCTGCTTGCTAACATGTTGGATTTGTTCTGCTTGCTAACAGGTTGGATTTGTCCTGCTTGCTAACATGTTGGATTTGCCTGCTTGCTAACATGTTGGATTTGTCTGCTTGCTAACAGGTTGGATTTGTCCTCCTTCTAACATGTTGGATTTGTTCTGCTTGCTAACAGGTTGGATTTGTCCTGCTTGCTAACATGTTGGATTTGTCCTGCTTGCTAACAGGTTGGATTTGTTCTGCTTGCTAACATGTTGGATTTGTCCTGCTTGCTAACATGTTGGATTTGTTCTGCTTGCTAACATGTTGGATTTGTTCTGCTTGCTAACAGGTTGGATTTGTTCTGCTTGCTAACAGGTTGGATTTGTCCTGCTTGCTAACAGGTTGGATTTGTCCTACTTGCTAACATGTTGAATTTGTCCTGCTTGCTAACAGGTTGGATTTGTCCTGCTTGCTAACATGTTGGATTTGTCCTGCTTGCTAACAGGTTGGATTTGTTCTGCTTGCTAACAGGTTGGATTTGTTCTGCTTGCTAACAGGTTGGATTTGTCCTGCTTGCTAACAGGTTGGATTTGGCCTCAGACGATTCTCTATTTATTACACACACTACTACACTTCCTCAAAACAATCTGATCTCCACTTCCTATCATGTTACAACACAAAAACTAACTCCAACACAGAGGTAGGTCAAAGTTGTACGTTTTTCCTCAAACCAGCATTAAATGCTAGACAACAACACAGTCCGCTATCCTAATTGCCACTTGCTAAAGCCATTGTATAAAACAGAGGCAGCCAGAGATAAAATTAAATATCACACACATGCACCCCCCTGTTTACACGCTGAGCTGTGTGATGGTTGACGAGATAGTTAAGGAGGTCGTCTAATATAGCAATTAGAGCCCTGGTGTCTGCTGTGCTGCTGCTGTGACAAGGCCTTCTAATCAATGACTTATTACGCTAGCCTAGCAGCCTAATAGCACCTCTCATATCTCCCCATTAACCAGACAGGCTGAAGTATTACAGGCTAGTTAGAGGAGAAGGGCACATCTTCTGCTGAACAGACACTGGGGGGAGAGAGAGGAGAAGGAGAGAGAGGAGAAGGTGAGAGAGAGAGAGAAAGAGAGAGACAGGTTGCAGAGAGAGAGAGGAGTAGGAGAGAGAGAGACAGAAGGAGAGAGAGAGAGAGAGAGAGAGGAGAAGGAGAGAGAGAGAGAGAAAGAGAGAGGGAGAAAGAAAGAGAGAGACAGGTTGCAGAGAGAGAGGAGGAGAGAGACAGAAGGAGAGAGAGAGAGAGAAAGAGAGATTGGAGAAGGAGAGAGCGAGAAGGGGTGAAAGAGAGAGAAATAATCTGCCTCTCGTCACCAGCCTACTACTGGTCTTGGCTAACACACTCTATATGATTTGGAGTGTGTGTTCATACCTACACTAGAGACTGTCTATATTATTTGGAGTGTGTGTTCATACCGACACTAGAGACTGTCTAGATTATTTGCAGTGTGTGTTCATACCGACACTAGAGACTGTCTAGATTATTTGCAGTGTGTGTTCATACCTACACTAGAGACTGTCTATATTATTTGGAGTGTGGGTTCATACCTACACTAGAGACTGTCTAGATTATTTGGAGTGTGTGTTCATACCTACACTAGAGACTGTCTAGATTATTTGCAGTGTGTGTTCATACCTACACTAGAGACTGTCTAGAATATTTGGAGTGTGTGTTCATACCTACACTAGAGACTGTCTAGATTATTTGGAGTGTGTGTTCATACCTACACTAGAGACCGTCTAGATTATTTGCAGTGTGTGTTCATACCGACACTAGAGACGGTCTAGATTATTTGCAGTGTGTGTTCATACCTACACTAGAGACTGTCTAGATTATTTGCAGTGTGTGTTCATACCTACACTAGAGACTGTCTAGATTATTTGCAGTGTGTGTTCATACCGACACTAGAGACCGTCTAGATTATTTGCAGTGTGTGTTCATACCGACACGAGAGACGGTCTAGATTATTTGCAGTGTGTGTTCATACCGACACTAGAGACGGTCTAGATTATTTGCAGTGTGTGTTCATACCGACACGAGAGACGGTCTAGATTATTTGCAGTGTGTGTTCATACCGACACTAGAGACTGTCTAGATTATTTGCAGTGTGTCTTCATACCGACACTAGAGACTGTCTAGATTATTTGCAGTGTGTCTTCATACCGACACTAGAGACTGTCTAGATTATTTGCAGTGTGTCTTCATACCGACACTAGAGACTGTCTAGATTATTTGCAGTGTGTCTTCATACCGACACTAGAGACTGTCTAGATTATTTGCAGTGTGTCTTCATACCGACACTAGAGACTGTCTAGATTATTTGCAGTGTGTCTTCATACCGACACTAGAGACTGTCTAGATTATTTGCAGTGTGTCTTCATACCGACACTAGAGACTGTCTAGATTATTTGCAGTGTGTCTTCATACCGACACTAGAGACTGTCTAGATTATTTGCAGTGTGTCTTCATACGGACACTAGAGACTGTCTAGATTATTTGCAGTGTGTCTTCATACCGACACTAGAGACTGTCTAGATTATTTGCAGTGTGTCTTCATACCGACACTAGAGACTGTCTAGATTATTTGCAGTGTGTCTTCCAACCGACACTAGAGACTGTCTAGATTATTTGCAGTGTGTCTTCCAACCGACACTAGAGACTGTCTAGATTATTTGCAGTGTGTCTTCATACCGACACTAGAGACTGTCTACGGTCTAGATTATTTGCAGTGTGTCTTCATACCGACACTAGAGACGGTCTAGATTATTTGCAGTGTGTCTTCATACCGACACTAGAGACGGTCTAGATTATTTGCAGTGTGTCTTCATACCGACACTAGAGACTGTCTAGATTATTTGCAGTGTGTCTTCATACCGACACTAGAGACGGTCTACAACACATGAGGGGAGTAGCAGATGTGAATGTAAAACAACGTAGTTCTTTAACAGGACTAGAGGATGGGAGTGAAGGAGATGGAGGGGTTCTGATGATGCAGCTCCCCAGCCTCCCCCTCTCTCTGGACTGAAGCTGATCTGGGCTGGGTCTGGTCCTGCACAGTCGTTCATATTGGTCCCCGCAGCCCTGCTGTGGAGCGGGAGGTTGTGTTATCAGCAGCCTGGCTGGCCAGATACTGGAGCATTAGTCACTATAGTGTCTCGCCAGGGTTTCCTCTCTAGCTCACTGCTAAAGGGGGACAGTGAGGGAAAGGACACAGAGAGGGGGGTGAACGTGTGTGTGTGTGTGTGTGTGTGTGTGTGTGTGTGTGTGTGTGTGTGTGTGTGTGTGTGTGTGTGTTTTGTGTTGTGTTCATCCTGAAACACTAGAAAAATTAGCAGCAGGGGAATGGGCTACTTGTTCTCTCCAATGTCCATTCCGTTAACTCCTCTGGCCTCAGAACTGTCCTGGTAACGTAGAGACATCTACATGATATTCACTGTCAACTCCGTTATTATATGACACCTTTAAATGTCACCTCCGTTAACCCTCGACCTATTTCAATGTCAACTCTGAAACCTTCATTATTCTTTTTAATGTCCAACTCCACTCCCACCCTAAAATGTCCACTCCCTAACAGCCCCTTTGCGTCCTCTATTACAGTACAAAACCCCACTTGTCCCCACCCCTTAACTCCTCTCCTCCACACGGTGTCCTCCATGCATGCAGAGGGAAGCCAGCCAGACCAGCTGGGAGAGGCTGGATGGTTATTGTTCCCTGTCTCAGATTTAATTGAAACCTTTACCCATGTTGAACATGGAACCACAGACCACATTTCTTTGGTAGAGAGTAAAGCAAAGCCGAGAGTTAAATGAGATCCCTGTCTGTGTGTGTGTGTGTGTGTGTGTGTGTGTGTGTGTGTGTGTGTGTGTGTGTGTGTGTGTGTGTGTGTGTGTGTGTGTGTGTGTGTGTGTGTGTGTGTGTCCGCAGCAGCTCCAACTTAAATGTGTATGCCCAGGTCACTGTAAAACACTGGGAGCATCTTGTCCTCTCTTCCACCCGCAAGATACTATCTCATCCATGAGTTAGCTGCTGAAACGCTGTCTGCTTCCTGCCAGAAATGTGTGTCCAACGTGTGCAGGGAAAGCAGGCATGGTGCGTGTCATAAAGCAGGCCCTGGCTCTCTCTCGGAGAGATAGTCTCAGGACTTCACAGAGTCCATATTGAAACCAGGTGACAAATAAAACTGTGTGGGATAAAGGAGGTCTTTGTAGCAGACGCAACATGCCACAAATTCAGAGGCAAATTTTTGCTTGTTTTTATACGTTGGGTCTGACTTAAAACGGAACTTTCTTGCCTTCCAATTCCTAAATGCTGCTGAGTAAACAACGATTAATCATTTGTTCGCAGGCTTTCGGTATAAAACGCCCGGTTACAAGGGAAAGGGAAAATGTAGTCAACTTCGAACACAGGCCTCTCCTTCTGCCTTTCAAATCCCCACAGCACAACACCAGTCCTCCATGTCAGTTCTGGTTTGCTTTTTGCTTCGCAGCCACAATGGCAGAGGTCCCTGTCCTATGTGCAGCTGTGCGACTGGGCTCTGACACGGGGCAGAGGGACCAGAGTTATGCTAATGGGAGTCTCCGGTGGATTACAGGAGGAGGAGAAGAAGAAGAGAAGCATGTGTTTTCCTGTGTTCACCTGGGACCCCTCTTTTTCTTTCTTCCCTTTCAAATAGAAAAAGGAATAACCCTGTCTGTTGTTCCCATGTAGGGTCAGTCTGTCCATGTCTTTTTGGTTTCGCTCCCTAATCTACCCCCTCACCCCCACCTTTATTGTCATCAAGTCAGGCCAATTAGACCCTTTGTTGACATTCATTCCCTCTCTCAAGTTATGTTCAGCACAGCCCTGCTTACATCTGAGCAGAGAAGCACCATACTGGAAGAGAGAAAAGGAGAATAAAACACTCACGTGAAGAAATAAGGGATTAGGGGGAAAGATGAAGACAGATGAATTTCAGATGTTTTTGGCTCGCCCCTCTCATTCCTGTTGTGCCTTATATGCCCTACTTGATCGGATTTCATCGCCAGCTGTGACAGCGCAGTGGCCAAGCGGCATACCAGCGAACCTATACGGCCCGTATAGAGTCCCAAGAGTCCTGGACTAAGATCCTAGTGTTCTTGAGACCTGAGAAGACGGAGATGACAGCGGACGGGCTACATGCCAGTTCTGAGACATCAGACAGACTGCAAGGCCTCATGGGTATTGGAGAGACAGGGAGAGACGTGACAGCGACAATGTTTTTGTCCTGTCGACGTCGTGACAATGAAATGAAAGCCGGTACTGACCGGCTTGGAAGAAAAGCTAGAAAACTAGATGTTAGACATTTTACCTTTGATTTAGAACTTGTGTTGTCATCTGTTGCTAGTGGTTTTCAGTATTATTATTTTACATATATGGATATATGAGAACAAATATATACCCCAAAGATGAATAAATATAGTAATACCCTACCTCAACTTTGAACTATTATAGACCTAATATTTGTGTTTGTGTCAGCTGAAAGTACACCCCCACTAACAGATCTACCCTGTGAGATTGTAGTCACCCAAAACCAGATAGTTCTATCGATACGTATTCTCCTTTACCGTTACCGTATTCTCCTTTACCGTTACCGTATTCTCCTTTACCGTATTCTCCTTTACCGTTACCGTATTCTCCTTTAACGTTACCGTATTCTCCTTTACCGCTACCGTATTCTCCTTTACCGTTACCGTATTCTCCTTTACCGTTACCGTATTCTCCTTTAACGTTACCGTATTCTCCGTTACCGTATTCTCCTTTACCGTTACCGTATTCTCCTTTACCGTTACCGTATTCTCCTGTACCGTTACCGTATTCTCCTTTACCATTACCGTATTCTCCTTTAACGTTACCGTATTCTCCGTTACCGTATTCTCCTTTACTGCTAAGGGGAGACACAGGAAGACAGATATTTTGGGGGTGATGTGAACACTTCTCAAAGACACCTAGGTAAAATGGGATCCATGATGAAACTTGGTGAGTCTGAGTGTATTCCAGGATAGTCATGCTTCATAATGAAAGGACCCAGCTGGCTATCCTATTGTGTAAGACAGAGACAGAGACTGAGACACAGAGACTGAGACACAGAGACAGAGACTGAGACACAGAGACTGAGACACAGAGACTGAAACACAGAGACTGAGACACAGAGACTGAGACACAGAGACTGAGACACAGAGACTGAAACACAGAGACTGAGACACAGAGACTGAGACACAGAGACTGAGACACAGAGACTGAAACACAGAGACTGAAACACAGAGACTGAAACACAGCGACTGAGACACAGAGACTGAAACACAGAGACTGAAACACAGAGGCTGAGACACAGACACTGAGACACAGAGACGGAGACACAGAGGCACAGAGACTGAAACACAGAGACCGACAGAGAGACTGAAACACAGAGACTGAGACTGAGACACAGAGAGAGACTGAGACACAGAGACTGAGACACAGAGACTGAAACACAGAGACTGAGACTGAGACACAGAGACTGAGACTGAGACACAGAGACCGACAGAGAGAGAGAGAGCGAGAGAGACACACAGAGTTAGAGAGGACAGTTCAATGGCAAATCCCCAAATCTGCTTATCCTCACCAGTCATTCTACTGCTCTCAGCTAACACACTAGATAGATACAAATGTGATGTCAGCTCAAACAGGGAGTGGTTAATCATATCAAGTGGAGGAGTGGTGGAGGGAGCCTCCATTGATCTCCTCCCTCCCTTGTATACATTTCTGAGCAGAGGGAGAGAGAGAGGAGTGGACAATCTCTTTGTGTTCAGACCAGCCCAGGCCATGGTCCCGCTTGGCTCTCCTCAAAGCCAGAGATCAAACCATGTACCCAGTGACAGCACTGTCCAGAGATACTAGTGGAGTTCAAAGAGCCGAATGATGGCTTGGAGGGATGGACGCAGGCTATACACTAGGTAGGGGGCCAGTGTGGTGGAGGGTGGATTGTTGGTAGGGCAAAGGAGGGTGGGTGGGGGGTGGAGACCGGAGGGGAGGTGGGGCGCCAAGGGGGAAAATTGAGGAATAAGGTTGAAGTAGGATAAGGAAGGGGTGAGGAGGTTCTGGATAGGGGCGGGAGGATGGCCTAGCTATATGGGACGGCCTGTCACTGATCTCTATCTCCTCCCCGCACCTAACCCCCCTAGCCTGCTACCGTCACCTGCTGGTCTTGTCCAGGTGTTTTATAGCTATCTGGAGGCACTGGGAGTACAGACGGAGAGAAGACTCTGCCAATCCTTTTGTCTGGCTAGCCGCATTCCTCACCCACAGATGGTGGACATGGACACAGACAGACAGATGGACAGGCCAGGCAGGGAGCACAGTACAAGAGGAGCACTCTGAACAGAATGTATGATACGTTGTTGGTAATGAACGCTATTATTAATAAACTATTAATACATGATTAATAAAGTTATTATTAGTAGAGTTATTATTCAAATCAAAATGTATTTGTCACATGCGCCGAATACAACAGGTGTAGAACGTACAGTGAAATCCTCAGTAGTGTTGTCAGTGTGAGGTAGAAGGAGAGATTTATGGCTTCGGTGTGTTTAAGAAAATGCTACAGGAAAATGTGTTTTGCTTTTTAAATGTCTGTTTTTGTTTTGCATCAAAGTCACACTGGGGGCTTTTTTTTATGATATCTCACACTCACAACAGGAAGGAGAAAAACAACTACAAAGAATTCAGTCTGCAGAAAAAGAATTCCCATGAAATGACTCTAGAGGGAGGGAGTATAGCTCTCACCTGCTATTCCTACTCTTACTGAACATACTACTGTTCAATGTATCCAAATAATAAGCTAGTCCCCTGATTACAAACCACACACATAGAAGGACCCCTGATCACAGAGTACACTCAGGGAGTCTCCATTATCCTACTCACTGTACAGGAACTAACGAAGTGAAATACAACTCACATTGTAAAGGGGAGTTCCCCTCCAAATAGCAGCACTTTGACTCTCATTCAAGTTCCTTAGACTCAGATCGCTTATAAAGGAGTCTTCAATTACTAAAAGTTGGAACCAGACACAGTCACACTCCCTTTGAAAGATGAACAATAAAACAAAATACAGATTCTAAAAGCACTTGGAGGGGAAATTCCACCAATAATGTTACCGAACCGAAACCTTTTCAGGTGATCTAAAATCTCTCAGGCTGAGTTTACAAAGGTAGCCCAATTCTGATATTTTGTTTGGTTAAAAGAGAAATTAGTGAAAAAAGATCAGAATTGGTCTGCCTGTGTAAACGCAGCCTTATTGACAAGAATGAATAATTAACACATTTTCTGATCATTCTCTAAAACTGAGTGGAGAGGAGGAGTGTGGAGGAGGGGGACAGAGCTGCGTGTCGCACACCTGCGTTGACTCCACCCCCCCGACCTTCAGCCTATCAGAGAGTGTCCCTCCTCACCAGATAAGGGTGACACATCTCCTCTGCAGGCCCTGACACCTGCACTGATTACCCAACACATTATCAGTGGTTTAGTCAAAACTGGCACAAACAAAGTCACCCACTAATGTACACCTGCAGAGACAAGACAGTGACCTCGAGAGAAGTGGTGACATGCAGTCACAGAATTCAAAAGAACAGGTTTATGACATAGGCCCACTCTAGTCTTATATTGTAACTCATGACGCCTAGCAATAAGTCAGTATATGCGTGTTAGTCTTCAGCTGTACTGCATATGGTATGAAAACATGCTAGGCTGAGTCTGGGAGTAACTGAAGGAGTGACACGACCACACAGTGTGACTGCCAGCATGTTGGTGCTAGAGAGCAGTAGCAGGTCCAGAGAAGTGAGGAGAAGAAAGAAGGGAGCGAGGGAGGGAGGAGCGGAGGGAGGAGGGGAGGGAGGGAGGGGATGTTTTTTGGCGGAGTGGAGGAGTGTTAGGGATGAAAGTGTGTGTTGACATGAGAGGGGTAGAGATGACCAGCAGCATCTGCTCTCTCTCCTAAACACACACACACTGGACACACACACGGGAGGTATTAGTCAGAGCCTAAACATCTCGCACCCTCGGCGACCCCGCCAGGAGGGGACTTCTCCGTTGTCGAGGGTTGTTGGCGTGGGCGACGGGACACACAAGGAGGGAGGCGGTTGACGGGAACCTGACGACAGCCGGCCCGGGTCAGGAGACTCCCCTGGTGAACTTTTAGTCAGCGCGCCGGTCCCCAACACACTACACACACACACTCTTCTGCTCCTAACTCCTAATTCATACTCCAAGCCCCCACCAAACCTGACAAGTCTTGGAAGAGCTCCTAGATTTAATCTTGCAAATAGTTTCATATTTTTTATTTGGCCCCTTTTCTTTTCATAGCCAAAAGCCTGTTGTAATTGTTTGTAAGTCATCTCCAGATCATGTATGTGTGGGGTTTTGTATAAACTGAAAACTACCGTGTGTTATGTTATTGATTTGTTGGGGTTCAAGACCCACGACCCACAGCGCAATATTTGTTTCTTTCTGAGGAGCAAACAAATATGTCAGAGTCGACATTAGCATCTAAACACCTGGGTTTCCTCACAGACCAGCTGTGGTAATACAGGCCAGCTGTGGTAATACAGGCCAGCTGTGGTAATACAGGCTAGCTGTGGTAATACAGGCTATGTTGTGGTAATACAGGCCAGCTGTGGTAATACAGGCCATCTGTGGTAATACAGGCTATGTTGTGGTAATACAGGCCAGCTGTGGTAATACAGGCCATCTGTGGTAATACAGGCTATGTTGTGGTAATACAGGCCATGTTGTGGTAATACAGGCCATGTTGTGGTAATACAGGCCAGCTGTGGTAATACAGGCCAGCTGTGGTAATACAGGCCATCTGTGGTAATATAGGCAAGCTGTGGTAATACAGGACATGTTGTGGTAATACAGGCCAGCTGTGGTAATACAGGCCATGTTGTGGTAATACAGGCCAGCTGTGGTAATACAGGCTAGCTGTGGTAATACAGGCTATGTTGTGGTAATACAGGCCAGCTGTGGTAATACAGGCCATGTTGTGGTAATACAGGCCAGCTGTGGTAATACAGGCTAGCTGTGGTAATACAGGCTATGTTGTGGTAATACAGGCTAGCTGTGGTAATACAGGCTATGTTGAATCAGGAGAACTTTGTCCTTAGACATCATTCACAACCACAAACAAACACTTTTTGGGTGTATCACTGGACACTCCGTAATGACCGTTCCATTATGACATCAACACAAGCTTGCACGAAAATCATCCAAATAAGGTCATTCATTTAAAACGTCCAGTTCCAATCCAAGTTCCATCTGACCTTTGACCTCAGGACATTCAGATGACATGTCCTCACCTCCATGTTACCATGCCATTCAAAGCCCTGAACTACTAGATGTCTCAACTGTTGTCTGTAATTACCTGCATAGTGAGATGCCAGCTCCTCATCCGTACAGGAAGTCCCCGGTTCAGATCCTGCTATTCCAAGGTAAGCATTCCTTCCATTAGACTATACACACCCCACTGAAACACGCTAGTGAGAGAGAGAGAGAGACTCTGCGCTGTACTCAAACCCCATGGCTACATTAGTGCAGTGACAAATGTGCAAGTGTCCCTCCCACACCCCAGCCACACGGAGAAGGAGAGGAGAGGAATGTAGCCTGTGACTAAAGGAAAGTCCATCTGGGCGCTTACTGCTTTATCTGCCTTTACAAAGTTCACAGATAGAGGGACTGAAGTAGAGGTGAGACAATGGCTCGGTGTCACAGGTCAGTCACCACGAGAGAGAGAGAAATGGGGGGAGAGAGAGAGAGGAGTGGAGACAGAGAGAGAGAAAGAGAGAGATTTGGAGATAGAGAGAGAGAGAGGTGGAGAGAGAGAGATAGAGAGAGAGAGGTGGAGAGAGAGACAGAGAAATGGGGTGGAGAGAGAGAGGAGAGAAAATGAGAGAGAGGGGGAGAGAGAGAGAAAGGGGAGTGACAGAGAAAGAGATAGGAGGACCTGTTGCGACAGCGAACCTCTCCAAAAGTGCCAAGTGCACACTAATATTTAGTCTTGGCGATGCATACCAGTATTTCAGTATCTAAACATTACAGTTCTCTATAGAACTTCACACCCGCAGGGCAACTTCAACTTCCAATCCACGACTATGGGCTTGAATGACTTGTTACAAGTTGTAAAACTCAGAGTGAAGCAGACTCAACATATGCAACAGGGAAGATGGTTGGTTGCCAGGGATTTGATTGCCATCCTGTAAATCGACCCGACCAAATTACCAACCCACCACCCAGGGGCCCTCCGTCGGTCCACCTCATAAGAACTAGAGGGGGGCTCCTTTTAGCAATTATAAAGCTATCGACGACTAGCTCGACATATGTTTGTGCGTCTTCCAGGCTTCTAGCATTAAGTCATTATCTGAACAAATTGTGACAGACTTTTTTATTGCCACCCAATCATGAAACATGCGCCAGTGGCACAGCTCTTAACGAGTAGCATGTTACTCCAACCTACCCCCCTCCGTCCCCTCAACTCTGATTCCTGCCTCTCATATTTATAATTTTACCACATCCTAACAATAACACGGCCTGGGACTGGTGCAGCAACAACATGTCGGGGCCTCGCCGGCCCTAATGGATCGCATGCGTTACCGCGGTAAAGCCTGTAAGTATTACCAGCTGCGACACTCTCTCTCGTCCTGGCAGCAGTGGTGGTGGGGGGGGGGGGGGACGAACGAAGCAAGCGGACTCATCTAAGTGCAGCTGGACCAGAGGGGGGAGGAGGTAAAAGATGGGGAGAGTGGGGGAAGGGGGGAGGGGGATGAAGAGATGGGGAGAGTGGAGGGGGAGACAAGAAACCACAAGACTTCGTGTTTCCAGCTGCCTTTCTCAGGAGCTCGGTTTTCTCTCCTCCCGGTTTTCGCAGGGCTCTTTTTGTCCCCGTTTTCAAAGAAAGAAAGAAAAAAGCACCACCCCTCGGCCCTCCCGTCCTTCGGCCATCTTTGTTTGGACAGGGCTCTGGAGCTCCAGAAAAGCTCTCTCAGATGTGCTGAAGTAAGGGAAAAACCAAACAAACTGGCTCTTGCACACACACACACACACACACACACACACACACACACACACACACACACCGTGTGACTGCAAAAAAATACATTGAGTCACACAAGCTCACCACCACACATATACTTCTACACATATGTTCATATTCAGACAACATGCATGCCAACTCCACTATCGCCCAGGGACAAATTAGCATGGAAGCAAAAAAAGCGCCCCCTAACTCCCCTCTTCACTGTGGCCTGTAGCAATAGGATATAGGATGCATTCTTTTTGACATCGTGTGTGTGCCCTCGAATCTTCGGATCACAGCACAAGGCGAATTTCGAGCATACCTCGACATGTGTTACCTCTTTGTAATGTTGACTTTGTACGGCTATACGAGTTGTGATACTGGAGCCAAACACTGGGCCTGGCCATGGGGCCCTAACCGGCCACCCCGGCCCCAGCTTCCTTCTTCGTTAAATAACAAACACCCAGAGTGAACCGTGAAAACAGAGTTTTTTTTAAAACACAGCACCACAATAGAGATCTATAAAAGCGTATTAAAATAAACCCATCAAATGTCACTCAACGCTGCCTCTAGCAGACATTAAGTCCCCCTGCCCTCCTCTCTAAATTTGAAATGTATTTGTCCGATTCTGTTTCCTTGCTGTGTTTCTTACAAAACCGTGGGATTTTGGTGAATGAGAGACTCTTGCCCAATGTTGATCTAGTAACATATGTATTTAGTAAGAGACAAAAGTGTTTCTTGAACTAGCTTTGAGTCGCTATTGTTTCAATTAAGAGACAAGAGTGTTTCCTTGAACTAGCTTTGAGTCGCTATTGTTTCAATCACGTGGCTAACTGCTACTGGGTCTGTGTGTACAGATAGAACTGATATAGAGCAACTAAACCATTATCATTTAGAGTAAATGGACAAATAGATAGAAAAACATTGGTCATATTTCCAAAATGACCATGGCTATAATGTTTTAAATAAACAAACATGTAATATTGTATTGAGAGAATGTGAATATATTTCAACCTTAACATTTGTAGTGGTAAATGTTTTAGGGAGTCCTTGAATTTGGCATTAAGACAATCCAAAAGAAGTACTTATAGAACAGATTTGACCCTTGTTTATTGATTTTCTTTCTCTCCCTCTCTTTCTGTCTCCTAGCGGCATCATTCCCCATCTCCTCTTCTCTTCCCCCTGTGATGACTTTGCTAATATATTTGAATAATGAAGGCGAGTCATTTGAATATTCCTTCAGTATTAAAAAAGGATGTTTTTACACGATGCAGCAATATTAACCCTCCGTAATTGGGCTCTTTGGACTTTACCAGTAGAAATACTAAATTATTTACTTATGTCGACAAAATGTCAGAGACACGCATCCAAAAATAATTACCAACGTTTCAGACAATGTTGTTTTGATTTTTATCTCTCCCTCTGCTGTATGTGATCGGACTTAAATAGAGTATCCCCTGATCTGTGTGTGTGTGTGTGTGTGTGTGTGTGTGTGTGTGTGTGTGTGTGTGTTCTGACAGAGAGCTCTAATGAATTCTACTGAAGGAACAAAACGGTTTGAAATATTCTCCATGTTTCATGTTGTGTGTGGACTCTGGAGAATCTCTCTCCAATATTCTCTTGTCGTATTAATAATGAAGACTAGTATATTGATTGTTTACAGCTGGGAGTGACTGATGTTACCGCGCTTGGATAGCGCTTACACCGTCGAGGGTCTTTGTTGGGATAGCGTTTACACCGTCAAGGGTCTTGTTGGGATAGCGTTTACACCGTCGAGGGTCTTGTTGGGATAGCGTTTACACCGTCGAGGGTCTTTGTTGGGATAGCGTTTACACCGTCGAGGGTCTTGTTGGGATAGCGTTTACACCGTCGAGGGTCTTGTTGGGATAGCGTTTACACCGTCGAGGGTCTTGTTGGGATAGCGTTTACACCGTCGAGGGTCTTTGTTGGGATAGCGTTTACACCGTCGAGGGTCTTGTTGGGATAGCGTTTACTCCATCAAGGGTCTTTGTTGGGATAGCGTTTACACCGTCGAGGGTCTTGTTGGGATAGCGTTTACTCCATCAAGGGTCTTTGTTGGGATAGCGTTTACTCCGTCAAGGGTCTTTGTTGGGATAGCGTTTACACCATCAAGGGTCTTTGTTGGGATAGCGTTTACACCGCCAAGGGTCTTTGTTGGGATAGCGTTTACACCATCGAGGGTCTTGTTGGGACAGCGTTTACATCGTCCAGGGTCTTTGTTGGGATAGCGTTTACTCCGTCAAGGGTCTTTGTTGGGATAGCTTTTTATGTTGTAATCTAAATGTGTTGTCTGTGATCTGGCATGTAGGCCCTGGTTGGGTCCTTTCGGTAGGTGTGTGTGTGTGTGTGTGTGTGTGATGTGTTCATTACTTTTACCCAACATCAAGGGGCTTTGGAGGAACGCAACGGCTTCTTTAGACTTTTCCCTGACTACGAATAAACAGACTAGGGGAGATGGGAGAGATGGTGGGTGGGTGTGTGTGTGTGTGTGTGTGTGTGTGTGTGTGTGTGTGTGTGTGTGTGTGTGTGTGTGTGTGTGTGTGTGTGTGTGTGTGTGTGTGTGTGTGTGTGTGTGTGTGTGCAAACACTGACAGATAGGCGTGCTGATGCCATGTTTCAGTTGAACCCTTGAAGTGGAAATTAGGTTTCTCTGTCATCTTGTAACTAGTCCAGTTCTCACAAAGTCAGCAAGACTCACACCTCACCCGCTGCCCGCCTGACACCCACTATCCACCACCACCACCACTCCTACCCCTACCACCACTACCAACCCTGAACTCCTCTGGTCAGAATCTAGAGTGACATGGTACCCGGGAGAAGCAGATGGAAACAATCTGCTCTCGTTTCAACTTTTTTTATTTTCCATTAAATTGTATACTTGAGAGAGAGAGAGAGAGAGAGAGAGAGAGAGAGAGAGAGAGAGAGAGAGAGAGAGAGAGAGAGAGAGAGAGAGAGAGAGAGAGAGAGAGAGAGAGAGAGAGAGAGAGAGAGAGAGTTCTTTAACCATTTGTACATTGTTACAACACTGTATATATATATGTATAATATGACATTTGTAATGTCTTTATTGTTTTGAAATTTCTGTATGTGTAATGTTTACTGTTAATTTTTATTGTTTATTTCACTTTTGTATATTATCTACCTCACTCGCTTTGGCAATGTTAACACATGTTTCCCATGCCAATAAAGCCCCTTGAATTGAATTGAGAGAGAGAGAGAGAGAGAGGTGAGTGGGGTGATTTTTCTCTCTACCTCTTCAGGTGGTTGGTCTTTACGTTTGCCAAGGCAGTAAAGCCACGCGGTTTCTCAAAAGAGCCCAGTCAAGTGGATTTATGCTGGGGGAAGCACATTCACGCACGCAGTCACACACTCGCATTCAAACATGCACTCAAGCTTAAAAACACACACACACACAGGCTTGGTGCTGGATGGCAGAAAAAGGGAGAGAGACACAGTGGAGAGTAGTAGCGCTCATACAGCTGACTACAGACAGGAAGGAGAGGGCACTCACTTCCTGTATGTCACTTCCTGGCTATACTAATCTGCAATCTTCCAAACATCGCAAGTAGTATCCTAGAACATCAAAGTGAGCTCACTGACATTGGGCATTCTTTGGGCACTAAATGGGCAGTGTCCGCCCTCCAATATCATCATGCCACACCCCTCCATTAATCTTCATTTCACTAAAAGGAAGGAGTAACCCCTGGTAAGTACTTAGAGATAGCCCATACCATGGCCCCCTCACACAGGCAGAGACAGAGACAGAGACAGTACAGTGTCTCTAACACTACAGCTGTGGGAAAATGCCCCAGCCTCCCAGGACAACTCCACTGAGGCCTACAGCCACGGTCGGTGTCAGAGACCAACTTTTTTTTTTTTGTCAAATACAAACACTCAAAGGAAGCAGCCAAATGTGAGCTAAGGTCCTCATCACTTAATTTTTCATGTTATGGAGAAACGTATTTTACCGACATATGTCGGTTGAGAAAAAATGAAATGGCGCCAGTGGTTTGTGGGTGCCGACATATTGGGATCCATTCTCCTAGTTGTGTTATGTCCATGTGTGTATGTGTGTGAAAGTCCTTTTCCAATGTGCGAGTGTGTGTATGTGTGTGTGTCCTCTCTCTTCTCAGTGTGTGTGTGGGCACCTGAGGGTCCGATCCCCATCCCCAACCAGCCTCGGAGCGGCGAGCGACAGCTGTGCGGCGTGTGTTGCCGTAGCGATAGGCATCATGGGCTCGTGTGCAGCCTAATTGGGCCGTTGCTCAGCCCGCCGAGTGGCCCTCGCTAATTAATTAGAAAGGTAGTGGAGCTGAAAGTTTTAATCAGCAGACCAGCTCTTCTCCTCTTCCTCCTTCTATATCAAACACTACCAGCCCCACCTGACAATCACCATCTATCTGGATCTGGGGTGGGTGTGTGTGAGGGTAGCATGTTTTACAGTGAAGATATTCAGATGGAAAGTGTTTCACATTGAAATCCCGATCAGGGGAGATATGGACATTTGCTAGCGTAGATGTTTTCTATTTTAATTATAAAAGTTGAATTTCAATTTTTAAAGTTGTAAAACGTTAGACATCACATTTATGTCCGTAACTGATCGTTCTCTTTTTATACCGAAGTAGACTATCTGTGTGTCTATGTTCAGCCTATGGCAATGCTTGTCTGTACGTTACAGTGCTCAGTATATAGGCTAGTATGTGGGCGGTCTGATTAGTTAGGATGTGGAGAAAGCCCAGTGGTCTTCCTGTGTGTAACTATGTATGTGAGTGTGTGTGTATCATGTATCCCGTACTGACAAGGGTCTGGACTGAACTCTGTGATCCCCCCAATAAGTATGTGAACAGTGTGTGTGTGTGTGTGTGTGGCCATATCCCCTTTCTAAACGTCTCAAAGAGATCCTTTTCCACTCGACCGCTCCATCCCTCTATCCTCCAGAAACATTTCCCCTCTCCAGAACTAAACATAATATTATTTTTGCCTCTTATCCCTATCCGTAGTTAACTAATTAAAAGCTGCCGCTCAACCCCAACACTTTCCATCTCGCTCCAAGGAGCTTTTGGAAATCACACAGCTCGTAAAAGCGAAGAAGAGCCAGAACGGTGAGGGTTTATATTTCCCTCAGAAGAAGAAGAAGGGAAAAAGATGATTCCTAAAGAATGTGCCTGGGCTCCACTTTGGGGACTGTGTCGAGTCCCAGGGCTGTGTGCATGCAGCAGACAGAGCACCACAATGATTTGCGGTGGAGGACCCAGTGTCTGGGAGGAATCAACAAGAGAGAGAAGAGACTGACAACAAGAGGCATGCTGAAGAGGAAGAGGCTAAGCTAGTCAACCACTTCACAAGATAGACTTGCTCTCCCTCCCACAACACTAGTAAAGAGAAGGGCTACTGCCAGTGGTCTTGGATCAGTTCTGAATATGTATGAATAGAGGATAACTTCTTCACTGTGCCTTCTTCACTGTGTCCTCTTCACTGTGCCTTCTTCACTGTGTCCTCTTCACTGTGCCTTTTTCACTGTGCCTTCTTCACTGTGTCCTCTTCACTGTGTCCTCTTCACTGTGCCTTTTTCACTGTGCCTTCTTCACTGTGTCCTCTTCACTGTGTCCTCTTCACTGTGTCCTCTTCACTGTGTCCTCTTCACTGTGCCTTCTTCACTGTGTCCTCTTCACTGTGTCCTCTTCACTGTGTCCTCTTCACTGTGTCCTCTTCACTGTGTCCTCTTCACTGTGTCCTCTTCACTGTGCCTTCTTCACTGTGTCCTCTTCACTGTGTCCTCTTCACTGTGCCTTCTTCACTCTGCCTTCTTCACTGTGTCCTCTTCACTGTGCCTTCTTCACTGTGCCTTCTTCACTGTGCCTTCTTCACTGTGCCTTCTTCACTGTGTCTTCTTCACTGTGTCCTCTTCACGGTGTCCTCTTCACTGTGCCTTCTTCACTGTGCCTTCTTCACTGTGTCCTCTTCACTCTGCCTTCTTCACTGTGCCTTCTTCACTGTGTCCTCTTCACTGTGCCTTCTTCACTCTGCCTTCTTCACTGTGCCTTCTTCACTGTGTCCTCTTCACTGTGCCTTCTTCACTGTGTCCTCTTCACTGTGCCTTCTTCACTGTGTCCTCTTCACTGTGCCTTCTTCACTGTGTCCTCTTCACTGTGTCCTCTTCACTCTGCCTTCTTCACTGTGCCTTCTTCACTGTGTCCTCTTCACTCTGCCTTCTTCACTGTGCCTTCTTCACTGTGTCCTCTTCACTCTGCCTTCTTCACTGTGTCCTCTTCACTGTGTCCTCTTCACTGTGTCCTCTTCATTGTGTCCTCTTCACTGTGTCCTCTTCACTGTGTCCTCTTCACTGTGCCTTCTTCACTCTGCCTTCTTCACTGTGTCTTCTTCACTGTGCCTTCTTCACTCTGCCTTCTTCACTGTGTCCTCTTCACTGTGTCCTCTTCACTGTGCCTTCTTCACTCTGCCTTCTTCACTCTGCCTTCTTCACTGTGTCCTCTTAACTGTTCCTTCTTCACTGTGCATTCTTCACTCTGCCTTCTTCACTGTGCCTTCTTCACTCTGCCTTCTTCACTGTGCCCTCTTCACTGCGCCTTCTTCACTGTGTCCTCTTCACTGTGCCTTCTTCACTGTGTCCTCTCCACTGTGGCTTCATCTAGTTGGGTCAATGCATACTTCCCAAAGGCATGCTCAAATACAGTGTGCCATCATCACAGCTTTGTCCTATAGTCTTTGGACCGAGGTGAGGTGTGACAGAGACTGAGATTGTGAAACACACACATATTTTATCTTAGTGGCGGCGGTAGTGACACTGCATGGCGTTGTGGCGGCCCTATTCTCTGTGGCCACCTTGGCCTCCCGGCCCTGCGGCGTGCTAATCAGTTAGCTGGTCTTATCTCCGTGTTGGCCTGGCCAAAACAAACACGCACTGCCTCTTTATTGCTTTGTTTTCACATGTTACGAGGGGGAAGGAGACACCATGATTACTTTACCAGATCACCGCTAGATTATTGTTGTTAGGTCCAGTATTACTGTAAGTTACTTGCCAAATACTGGAGTGTCATGTGGGTGGATATATACAGTAATGGCTGACTGGTGATGCAGAGGTGGGAAAACTGTTTAAAAGGTGAGGTAGAGAGAAAAGGAAAGATGTAAAGAGAGAGAAAGAGAGTGTGAGAGAGAAACAGTGGCTAGTCTTTTTATCTCCTTACACAGTGTTCATATTCACTCTAAATGGGTCAAATATGCCTTATTAGCAGACAGCGATAGGACTAAACGCTAAGCTAACTATGCTACACATGCTCCTCTGATAGTAAGGGAGTTAGACATAATGAAGCAGTCTTGGAAATGGTGTCATTACAGTCAGATTCCTCTGTAACGGCTACAATCCCAGAGAGAGAGAGAGAGAGAGAGAGAGAGAGAGAGAGAGAGAGAGAGAAGGAACCTGGCTGGCTCTCTCTGTCGCTAGGCTAATTGGCGTGCGTTAGCCAGTTAGCGAGGAGGAGCGGGGCCGCCCGCCCGTCCCTGTGATGTGGAGTAAAACGCCGGGGCAGGGACCCATCTCACTAATGACCAGCTTCCTCCCTACGGAGTGCCCCTCGCTCCCTCGCCATCTCCCCTGCTCCCTGCCACACACATGCTGGCACCGCCACTGCCACGGGGCAACCAGGGCGCCCTCGACCGACAAGACCCAGCCGTCATGTTGCCAAGGCCAAAGCAAGGCAGGCACCAGGGGGCATAGAGCACAGACAGCCGGAGTTGGCTGGCACCTCTCTCACGCTCTGTTGGAGCTCTCGCTCGACACCTGGAGTCGTAA
Organism: Oncorhynchus clarkii lewisi; assembly: GCF_045791955.1. Taxonomy (NCBI): domain Eukaryota; kingdom Metazoa; phylum Chordata; class Actinopteri; order Salmoniformes; family Salmonidae; genus Oncorhynchus; species Oncorhynchus clarkii. The sequence continues at coordinate 68,570,692 of NC_092156.1, read as the reverse complement.
CCAAGGGTGACAGTGACACCCGCTAACACCCACTTTCTCTCCTCTCCAACACACACACACACACACACACCGGGCAGATTGACGCGCGGGCTAACAGATTCATCAGCCTGTGAAAATAGCTCAGACAGCTGGGGTAAGAGGCACTAGGCTACACCCCTACCGCTAGCTGCCAGTTAGCCTCGCGCTCTTGCCTTCACTATGCATTATTAACAGGGAGCCTCTTGGCACTTGCTTAGCGACTCGTAGCCTCCGCGCGGAGCGCTAACAGAGCGCTAGCGTATCTCTGTCAGTGTGAGTAAACAAACGGCGGGGACACGGGTGTGACTGAGAAAAACGTTCTGCCACCCAGACACGAGCAGAGAGGGGGAACGGAAGAGGGATTAAGGGGGGAACGGAGGAGGGGGAGAAAGGTGGAAGGGGGGGGTGGCAGCATTCATATTTTATGGCTCCTCTCCGGCGTTTGTCCCCAGGCCAAATGCTGCGACTACAGTCTGCTAATGTCAGAGCAGCACTTAACCAGGCATTTCCACCGTGTCATGTGCATTAGGGAATACACAGAGAGAGATACGGAGGGAGGTGCAGGCTAGAATCACAAATAGAACATGGAGATGGATTGTTGCTCCTGGAGCTGACATGTTTTAGCCCATATTATCAAGCAATTACCGTTTATTGTGCGCACAAGCTATAGCATGTGTGTGTGTGTGTGTGTGTGTGTCTGTATTGCGTGCATGTGGATGTGTGTACATGGGCGTGTGTCGAGGAGGTGACTGTGTCTTTAAAGCCCGTGCTGCCTCTAATCTGGTCCATTGATAGCAACCTGGTGACAATGCTGACCTCAGCACCTCAAGGAGACACTAGATAAGACACACTCTGTATGGATCAACTGAAGAGCATCACACTCACAACAGTACAGAAGAGGGAGATAGAGAGAAATAAAACCCCATGTCAGCACTTCTGCCAATCCATTTACGACCAAGACAACCCCCCCTCGTCACCATAGCTACAGTATTTCCTTATGAGAGTCACAGTGTTTACTTGATTTCCCCCAGGTTTATGTAAAGGTATGGGAGAGTTCAGGGATAGGACAGTGGATTGAGACTGACATGTGATAATATAGCTGTGCTGGTATGTGTGGAATGGACTGGTCACCTGTCCCTGAGTTAATCATGTTGTCATCGGGGCATTCCCTTGGCACTGGCCCTCTGGCACACAGAGAGCCTGGACGAGGTCCAGAGTAGGCCCCTCGGACGTGGCTGGCATGCACCCCGTCAACACTGAGACCAACAGAGCAATACTCCCAGAGGGAGGGGCACTGGGAGGGTGAAGTGGACACTTTCACATCCATCTGTCGTTACCTCAAGTAGCCTATAATCATTATAACATCCGACTAATATATATGGAAATAGATATACTGTACCAGGAGACCCGTCTTAATTGCAGAAATTGTCTGACATAATATAACGCATCAATAATAGATACTAATATATCTAGAGATATTCTCATATAGTTTATGCATTAAACATTTAAATGTACCTTGCTTATTTTATGTGCAGGGCTCTCGGAGTGGTGTTGTGGTACAAACCGCACGACCCCTAATTTGATCCCACAGGAAGTCAACTATCAGTAAGAGGAAGTAGATTAAATCCTAAAGTGTGCCCCACCCACTTTTAACACTTTACTGACCGCAGACCTCTAGGCATGTCAAATGATAAACTGGGTGGTTCGAGCCCTGAATGCCGATTGGCTGACAGCCGTGGTATATCAGACCGTATACCACGGGTACAACAAAACATGTATTTTTCCTGCTCTAATTACGTTGGTAACCAGTTTATAATAGCAATAAGGCACCTTGTGGGTTTGTGGTATATGGCCAATATATCACGGCTAAGGGCTGTGTCCAAGCGCTCTTCGATGCGTTGTGCATAAGAACAGCCCTTAGCCGTGGTATATTGACCACATACCACACCTCCTCAGGCCTTATTGCTTAAATATATCATGATATTGTTTCTACTCAAGTTTGTTTTTCGTGATACAGAGCATTTGCTTGAGTTTCACTTGTAATTTGAGAGAGAGTTGCTCCATTGATTAGCTAGTAGACTTCTTCAAAGTAGAGAAGCTGTAGCTTTAGAAATTGAGTTCACAGGGCATAGTGAGAAGGATCGCGGATGGTATCGACAACGAGTGTGTGAGTCGAAACCAGATGAAACAGATTAATTACGTTGGTGTTTTTCAGTGTGTGTGTGTGTGTGCGTGCAAGTGTGAGGGAGAGTGTATATTATTAATCTTGTTCAAAGGCAGGTGGTTTTAGCAGTGAGTGGGACATGTTAAGAGAAAGTGAAGGAGATAATACCAGCAGAGCCCTTGGACTTAACACACAGCGCTAATGAGAGATAACTCCGATTAGCAATTAGCTTCTACCAAAGCAAAAACAATAGAGACTAAATCAGCACCAAGGCTAACGACTAACCAAACGCAAAAACATCTATGGGTGAGCTTAGCGCTTAGCTTAGCACCATTTCACTCGGTGGGATCCTGAGGCGACGGGGTGGAAACGAGGGAGAGGAGGGAGGTGAGAAAGGTTGTGTTTACCTCTCTTCCAGTAGAACGATCTCTTATCATCCCTCGTTATCATCCTAATGCTCCCATTTCCCCCCACTATTTCTGATCCCTGGTTCATCCATAATTGTCTAGCTGGAGTGTGCTACGTTGCTAGGCTAATGCAGGCGGATTGCTGTGATGTTTTCCCTGGCTATTTATGATGTGAATGGCCACTTACACCCCCCCAGCAGGTTAGCGTTAGCGGCGGCGCTACTAAATCTGGGCTAACCGCGGCTAAAGGGAAATTATGTACTGTATGTCGAGTGGGTGTAAAATAAGAAACCAAAATCAACACTGGGTTTTCCATCCGCTTATAGACCACTTACTTATTATAGCGGTGGTTACAAACCGTTATGCTAATCCAAAAGCTAATTAAATTAGCTTACATTACAAGAAATCATCTACAGGGGCTTTATGAATACATCCCCTTTAACTCTCCACACTTCAAAAAGCCAGTTTTCCACTGCTTGTTAGCAAGAGGCCGTGATCTGAGAGAGCAGAGCCCAGCGCACTGCGGCTAAAGGCAAGCCAGGTCTCTTAAGTGTCTGTCACCCAGTGATCTAACCTAAAGGAAGCTCTTTTGTAGGTCTACCATGTCTCTGTGTCTCCTCAGTGACTACTGGGATGGGGATGAGTCCTAGCTACACACACACTAGCTGCTGTGTTCCGTGCCTGCAGGTGACAGCAAGGCTTTGTGTTGTCTAATCCTGGTGGAGCTACAAGACATTAAAACAGTGAAGTGATCTCTGAGCTGTAGCTGCTTCCAGGGATATGTCTCGTCTTGTCTTCACACTGATGGGAGGTTAAAAACAGAGAACTCACTGTCTCTCTTTCCTTCTGTTTCACTATCCTTTTTTTCGTCTCTCTTTATATTTCACCCTCTCTAGTTCTCTCCCTCTTTCTTCTCCTCACCCTTTCTCTGTTTTCAGCTCACTCTCCTTTTCCCCTGTAGCCAGCCTCTACTTCTTTACCCTCGATTCCCCCTCTCTCTCTCTCTCTCCCTCCCTCCCTCCCTCCCTCCCTCCCTCCCTCCCCCTCCTGGTCTTATAGATCTGCTGAGGTCTCGGGAGGAAAATAGAAGTCAAGCTATTGTCATTTCAAACAGTGTGATAACCAGACACCGGGCTGCCCACTGACAACTCTGGGTAACCGCTGGGGGTTTGACTGTTAGCTCTCCTCCTCTCTCTCCTCCTCTCTCTCCTCCTCTCTCTCCTCCTCTCTCTCTCTCCTCCTCTCTCTCCTCCTCTCTCTCCTCCTCTCTCTCCTCCTCTCTCTCCTCCTCTCTATCCTCCTCTCTCTCCTCCTCTCTCTCCTCTCTCTCCTCCTCTCTCTCCTCCTCTCTCTCATCCCTCCCTCCCTCTTTTTTTCTGTATATCTCGCAGAACAGCTAGCCTCACTCTACCTTCTCTCCATCCCCCTTCCCCTCCACCTCTTCTCTACCTCAGTATATCCCCCAACCTCAATCCCCCCGTCGCCACCCCCTCCCTCTCCCCTCGTCTCTCTCTCTGTGTTGTCGGGGTAGCTAGTTGCTAGTAGTTGTTGTTGTTGATGCCTGGTGCAGTGTATGTGCTCTGTGCTGCTGCACTCTCCTCTCCCCTCCTCTCCTTTGCCGTGGGGACCAGGGGAATAGTTGTCTTGGTTGTACCAAGGTCAGTGCTCTCCACATGACAGTTCTCTTGCCTCCTCGACAAGCAGGGAAATCAATACTTTCGGACTGTGGCGCTGCCCTCGGTGTAACAACTACACAGCTGCCTTCCCCATGCTGAGGCACCTGACACGTCTCTCCACATCTACACAACCCGGCCCGGGAGAGACACAAACCCCTCCATCTATCTGATCTGCATCCCAGAGCAGTCTCTTTCTCTCTCTCCCCTTCTTTCGCTCTCCTTTTCTCTCTCTCTCTCTCTCTCTCTCTCTCTCTCTCTCTCTCTCTCTCTCTCCTCCTTCTCTCTCTCGCTCTCTCCTTTTATCTCTCTTTACCGCTCTCCTCTCTCTCTCTCTCTCTCTCTCCTTCCCTCTCTCCTCTCCTTCTCTCTCTCTCTCTCTCTCCTTCCCTCTCTCCTCTCCCCCTCTCTCTCTCATGTATCTCCCTTGCCGTATGTATGATGTTGTGTTGTTTGGTTATATGTTACTTTACTTTAAAGATATGCAGACTCCAGAGGTGAACTTTGCTTGGATAAGTGGTGGAGAGTCTCTAGGTGTGAATGTGTTTATACATGTACGTACACTTTGAGAGTGGCATCGGAGAATGCAGTGGAGGGAAGGAGAGAGAGACACAGAAAAGAAGAGGGGCCACGGGCGACATTTTTAATGCTCCACTAAGGCCTGAACATGCCTCCCTCCGCCTTTTGACTGCCAGCTAGACGCTCAGAGAACGAGGGAACGACAAAAAGACAGCGAGGGAGAGAGAGCCCTGGCTGCGTGCCCCAAAGCGATTGTTAACCCTGCCTCTTGGCCTGCCTCTAATGAGGAGGAGAGAGCTGCATGGCCAATTACAGCTGCAGTCAGTCCCCCAGCAGTCAGTGACTCGGTGTAAAACTCTCTGTCTGTCTATCTCTGCCCCCGAGGAGGAGGGCCAGGATAGACTGGAGACCCCCTCTCAGTCACATGGAGACGCACAGGGAGCCAGAGACAGACAGAGAGACTGCTGGGGAAAAAGGGGAAAAAGGGGAAAAACATCCACAAGTGTGGCTGAGAAGCTCTTGTATGACAGTGGGTTGGGGAGGTGTGTGTGTGTGTCATCCATCACCACAAGCATTTTTCCTTACTCCCCATACTTCCCTGTCCCCTTCCTCCCCTGGCCTGAGAAAATGCATCAAAGAAAACAAACAGCCACTTTAATGAATTAGATATTGAGCGGATCATTATAAGAGCTCTATTAAGTCAACATGGGACACAATGAGAGACTGTAACCTGGGGATGAACGGGCCTGTGTTGTTAAAATGAGAGGGGATATAAAACACTTAACCCTCCCACTGCCTTGTCAATGAGGCCCACTGCAAGCCAGTCCAACTCTCTTTCTGGTCTTACTTGACACAGCTCACTAGAATACAGGGGTAAGGTTGGAGCAGGACACGTTGTTGTAATGTTTAGAGGACAGCGTTGAGATGGCGTCAGTGTTGGGTCTATCTGGCTCACATTGGAACAGAACGTGTGGTGGCTGTCCTAGAGAGAGAGACAGCCACATGGGAGTCTGCTCTGGTCCTATCTGTTCCAACACGACTATGCTGTGTTCCAACAAGCACTTCCTCTCTCGCGCTCCCTCCCTTCCCTCGCTATGTGTGGCGGAACCACAAAGGCGGCAAAGCATCATGGGAGCCTGCCATTACAGAGGCAGCCCATGGGGATGGGACTTGTTCTTGTAACGTAAGGTTTTCTTTCTTCCTTCTCTTGTTCCCTCTCTCGTTCCCTCTCTCGTCCCCTCTCTCGTTCCCTCTCTCGTTCCCTCTCTACAGGACTTAATGTGCTTGCAGCACATACTCTCCAGTGGCAAGAGTTTAAACAAATAAAAAAGAGATTTGTACTCCTTTTAATTTTTTTGGACCCCGTTACAAATGGACAGACAGCAGAGACACGTTTAGAAAAATGAAAATAATGAAAGAAAGAAAAGATGGTGGAGGGTCCAAACTCCAAATGGTTTTAGTGAGAAAGAGGATGGATTTATAAGACGTGTGAAAGTGAGACAGACAGGACAGGACAGGACAGGACAGGACAGGACAGGACCAGACAGACAGACAGACAGAGAATTGACAAGAATGACATGATCCATCTGTTCAGGCTGATAACTGTTTTCATTGGCTCAGGCTCAGAAGTAGTACTTAACTTAAGAAGTCCCAGCCCGCCTTGCTCAACACTGCACAGTGCTGACTCCTAGGCTTTCTATAGGGCCAACCATGTACAGGGGAGATTTTCCTTTCTGATAAGTATCTCATAATTAATCTGTGACATATTGGTGTCAATTTAGTCAAAGTGATATTATTTCTTGGTGTATTCCAGGCACTGGACAAGAGGATAAGACAAAGACAAAGAACCTCCTCTCCTGACTATTACTGGCAAGAGGAGACGCCTGTTTTTCACTTCATCCGTTTGATTGAGAGATTTCAAAGGATGTGTCTTCCCCCCTCTCCTCCTCTCTTGGATGGACAGAATCTAAACAGCCCCATCTCCTCCCTGTTTCCCCTCCAACAGACAGGCTTTCTCCTGAATTAAAAGAGGAAACAATTGATTTTCTCCATTGCTTAAATTTGCAACCTAATCCCCTAGATATATCTTGGATATACGGCCCTGTCGATAGATGTCCCTGAGACTGACAGAAAGCAGGCCAGATGTACAGTAGAGGAGAGAAGGGGGGTGGGAGGAAGGAGGGAGGAGACAAGACAAAGGACAGACTGGGCCCACTCTGGTAGCAGAGGTTCCAGTGCCTCAGCTGGTTGGAAGTTGAAACATGGTTTAGTGGGTCTGATTCCTGCATGGGTCAGATAGATACACTTCCTCGGCCGGATGTTACGACGGATAAAAGTGGCTGAGAAATGACCTTATCACACTGGCCAAATATGGGCATGACCCGGTCACACATCAAATCACTGGTCCTATGAGATCCAGTATTACTGGGTGTGATCTATTGTAGGTCCACATTACCAGAACAACCTCCTATTTACACTAGTTCTACATTACAACACTAATAAAAGCATCACCAACGTACGTCTGCTTAGTGTCACCAGCCACCGGCCAACGTAGCCATCAAATCACGTCCAGTTACAAACCAAGCAACTGAAATGAAGTGGCCTGGGACTAAAAGCCTCACATGGAGAGTGGAAGGGAGAAACTGGGAAACAGGATCCAGGGACCTCGCAGTACCAGCCACAAACAACACACAGAAACTCCTCCACCCTAATTCACTAGAAGTACCAGGGTGTTCTCATATGGCCCTTAATGTACCCTATAAATCTCTGGTATGCTGTTCTAGCTCAATGTAAAGCGCTGGACTAAACAGCATGACTGAGGTAGTGCAGAGACTATAAGGAGACTGTCTGTGTACTAGCTAAGCTTATTGCTGACAGGGGTGGTTCCATTCAGTAATGGTGACCGTAAGGATTGTGGGGACCTTGTAGTCCTGCTGTGTGGTTTGAGGGGACTCATTCCTGTGGATGTGGGTGTCTGTGACTGATGTCGTGTCAACTCCTCCGGTCCTCTTGTGCTCCTAAACCCTATCCCATAAACCCCCTGTAGGGGTATGGCCCTCTGCCAGGGGCTGTGCTGTTGTTGGCACGGAGTTCTCTGTGGTCCCGGTCCTTGAGAAGGCCATCGTATACCACTGTACACGTGCATGCACACACACACACACACTCTCTCGCATACACACTTTCTCTCTCTCTCACACACACACACACACACACACACACACACACACACACACACACACACACACACACACTTTCCCATCCACTCACACAAACCAACACACATACAGTAAAATACAGACCTTCCTCACACGCATAATTACGCAGTAATAATACACAACAAAGAAACACACACACCCCCACACACACAGAAACACACACAACACAATGTATCCTTCACGGCCCCCTCATCTGGTTCCAGTTTGGTGCAGATGCTCAGGTTTTATTGCTTCAGTCTAGTATTTCATGGCAGATTTACCCGGCGGTTTGGTCCTTCATCAACTACAGCTCTAATGACGCCACATCTCTTGTAAATTGCGGCGCACCAATAATCTTCCGCTCAAAAAGGGACTTTTGCTGCAACTCCCCGGATCAGCTCAGACTCCCATGCCGCTCACACACACACACACACACACAGGCACGCACACTCAGCATAGTCGTAGTTTCCGCTCCGTCTTCATTGTGACCGTCACCCACACAGTGATATCTATGCAGTCACCACTCTATTCCACTCTAGTGGACGGACAGAATAGATCATTGGGATCCTAGTGGGTTGTCTGGTTGGCGTTAATAGTTTCAGGTTGTCGTCGTTGTTGTTTTATTAACAATGTAAAAAAAGGAACACACATTCTCTTTCCATTTACCTACTGCTAGGCTGCATTTCTGAAACATTCCTGTCTTGTTTAGCTAGACTGGTTTCTCCAATGAACCTCTCGAATGCCATTTATTTTTAAATGTCAGTCCACTAAAGTAGCTGTTCATAAAACTACTTATATTATACTCTAACTATTAAGTGAGCACACAAACACACTTATTATCTCCCTCTCTCTCTTTATATCTCTCTCTCTCTTTATATCTCCCTCTCTCTCTGTGTGTGTACTGTATGTGTATATATATATATATATATATATATATATATATATATCCCTATCTCTCTTTATCTCTCAATTCAATTCAATTTCAATTTAATAATTATAATTATCCACTTCGGGCTAGGGGGCAATATTTTCACATCCAGATGAAAAGCATGCCCAAAGTAAACTGCCTGCTACTCAGGTCCAGAAGCTAGGATATGCATATAATTTGGATAGAAAACACTCTAAAGTTTCTAAAACTGTTAAAAGTATGTCTGTGAGTATAACAGAACTTATTTGGCAGGCGAAACCCCGAGGACAAACCATCCAGTCAGTTTTTCAATGGGTTTTCTATGTAGATTTTAGATTAGATTTCTAAGGCACTTGCTTGCCGTTCCTGTCGCTTCCACTGGATGTCAACAGTCTTTAGAAATTGGTTGATGTTTTTCCTTTGAGAAATGAAGAAGTAGGGCTGTTCAGAACAAGGGTCGAGTCTAGTGTACTGTTGTGGTTGGGGCGCTCCACTTTGTTTTTATCCGCTATTGAATGCAGTTTATCCAGTCTTAAATTTGATCGATTATTTACGTAAAAAAAATACCTAAAGTTGTATTCGGAAAGTTGTTTGAAATATTTGGATCAAGATTACAGGTAACTTATTAGATATTTTGTAGTCATGTTGCGTGAGTTGGAACCGGTGTTTTTCTGAATCAAACGCTCCAAATAAATGGACGTTTTGGAGATATAACGACAGAATTTATCGAACAAAAGGAAAATTTATGATGTTTATGGGACATATTGGAGTGCCAACAGAAGAAGATCTTCAAAGGTAAGGTATGAATTATATCGTTATTTCTGAGTTTTGTGTCGTGCCTGGCAGGTTGAATTATGATTGTCATGTGTTTGTTTGATGGGGTGCTGTCCTCAGATAATAGCATGGTTTGCTTTCGCCGTAAAGCCTTTTTGAAATCTGACATGGTGGCTAGATTAACAAATAGTTAAGCTGTATTTTGGTGTATTGCACTTGTGATTGATTTTTAAAATTGTGCGCTCTGCAATTTCACTGGTTGTTGTCAAAATGTTCCGCCAGCGGAACCCCTAGCCGTAAAAGGTTTTAAGGGGATTTATTGGCATGGGAATTACATGTTTACAATGCCAAAGCAAGTGAAATAGATAAACAAAAGTGAAATAAACAATATAAATTAATAGTAAACATTACACTCACAAAAGGTCTCTCTCTCTCTCTTCAATAAATGCTTTATTGAATGATGGCAATGTATACGAAGTATTACAAAAATGAACAGTATATTAGAGCAACAATTTTAACAGAAAAAAAACGAATCGTACATGGAAAGATTATACACAAAATTCTCTCCCTCTCCTCCTCTATCTCCCTCTATCTGACAAGGGAACGCGAGGCCCTGACAGAAGAGTTGTGTTGAGTGTCTCTTAGCTGGCTCGTTTAGTCCTGATGGCTTAAATGATTTCATCACTATTAATGACAGGGACCACGGCGCCCCGTGACGACTCGCCAGATGCTCAGGGACCGCCGCGCATCCCTCTCTCCTGTCTGTCTCTCCACTCTCCCTCCATTCTCCTCTAACTCACTCTCTCCTTCCCTCTGTGTCTCTGGCTGATTGTCCTCTACATGTCCCCTGCATTGCTCTGTATTCTACCTTTTCCTTTCATCCCTCCATCCTCTCCTCCTTGTCCACATTGTGAGTAGTGTGTCAGAGGCAGGAAGTAGAAAGGTTAGTGGTAAAGGTTATGGACTATGGTTGTGGACAAACTGTTGGTTGTGGACTTGATGCTAGAGTGCAATGCCAAGCAATATAACCCTGCTACTGATTCCCCCACGAATGAACTACAGGCATCCAATCTAAAGACAAGAGGTCCCAGAGGGACACAGCGTCATTTGACTGATCAATAGAGAGATAAGGAAGAGGTCAGCTGGCATAGAGCCAGGTCCTTCTCAAGAGATTAAACCAATCAGAACGATGCCTCCCAACAAGGAAGTGTTTTGCGCCCAATAAGCATTTCCCAATTCCCCATACCTGTGTTCGCTTATTAAGCCATCCGACATAATGAGTTGATTTTCAGACAGCGACTTCATTTCGCGACTGCATCACGGCATTGATTTTATTTTCATTCATTTCGCTAATGAAGAGAGCGTGAGCCGTTTGAGCCGCTCCTCCGTGCCAGCTTCATAATGGCGTTTTAATTCCAGGGGCGTGTGCAGGAAGCTAGTCTTTAAGTGGCTGCATGCAGAGGCTCTGTGTCCTTCCTTGCATTGTGGACGGATGGCTTCTTATGAGTATACCACATCTCGGGGTCAAAGGTTTTCACAACACCCCATTACGCTAACAGGGTGTTCAGCCTTAATATGATATGCAACTTACTGTACATGGTGTAACCTTCTTGTACAATTCTGTATAGTAATTCATCATTACCAATGTTGCTCTCATTGTATGTAAAATAAACAGTAGATTATTGATGATGAAATAATGGCTGGAATATATGGATGCTAAGAAGTTTGCTGACATATTTGTATTTCTCAGGACATGGATTCCTTAATTCCTATAGTGGTCCATGTTATAAAATTGGGAACTGGACTAGAACTACAAGCTGTTACTGTGTTCTGCTCCCAGGGCCTAAAACCTCCATTGATGTGAATGGCTCTAGGCTTCCCCCTGAAACAGACAGCGGGGACTACGTCTTTAAAACCAGCTTTCTTATTGGAGATATGGTCATTCATTTCAAAGGCTTACATATGGAAACATGGACTCTTCCCAGGCGTCTTCCTTTATCCTCATCTCTCCTATGTCCCAGACCAGGCTTTAGATAAATACATCTCTCCTATGTCCCAGACCAGGCTTTAGATAAATACATCTCTCCTATGTCCCAGACCAGGCTTTAGTCCCAGACCAGGCTTTAGATAAATACATCTCTCCTATGTCCCAGACCAGGCTTTAGTCCCAGACCAGGCTTTAGATAAATACATCTCTCCTATGTCCCAGACCAGGCTTTAGATAAATACATCTCTCCTATGTCCCAGACCAGGCTTTAGATAAATACATCTCTCCTATGTCCCAGACCAGGCTTTAGATAAATACATCTCTCCTATGTCCCAGACCAGGCTTCAGATAAATACATCTCTCCTATGTCCCAGACCAGGCTTTAGATAAATACATCTCTCCTATGTCCCAGACCAGGCTTTAGATAAATACATCTCTCTTAGCCATGGTAAAAATCGATACGCCATGAATTTATTCATTTTTACATCTCTCCTATGTCCCAGACCAGGCTTTAGAAGACCAGGCTTTAAACTGTCCCATTTAAACAATGTAGGCTTTAGATTAATCTCTCTTATTAAACAATGTATTAAATGATTCTATAATTACTGGATTGGCCAATTGATTCATATGAAGGGGAACGTACAGTATGGTGGAATGGGAGTTTCATTTATTCAATGATTGTGTACATACAGTTACCTTTACAAGGTTACCTCTAAAACATTGGTTTAAAAAAAGTATTATTACTTTTTACCCCCAATTTCATGGTATCCAATTGGTAGTTACAGTCTTGTCCCATCGCTGTAACTGCCGTACGGACTCAGGAGGCGAAGGTCGAGAGCCGTGCGTCCTCCGAAACACGACCCCGCCAAGCCACACTGCTTTTTGACACACTGCTCTCTTAACCCGGAAGCCAGCCGCACCAATGTGTCGGAGGAAACTCCATACAGCTGGCGACCGCAGTCAGTGTGCATGCGCCTGGCCCGCCACAAGGAGTCGCTAGAGTGTGATGGGACAAGGACATCCCAGCCGGTCAAACTCTCCCCGAACCGGGATGACGCTGGGCCAATTGTGCGCCGCCTCATGGGTCTCCCGGTCGCGGCCTGCTGCAACACTGCCAGGGATCGAACCCGGATCTGTAGTGACGCCTCTAGCACTGCGATTCAGCGCCTTAGACCGCTTTGCCACTCGGGAGGCACATCTAAAACTTTTGCACCCTAGATTATGTAGATTGCACAGGACAAAATGATGAGATAGAGATTTGAAATATGCTCCATCAGACACAAAGTTAACATTACTTTATTCTCCTTAAAAAGCTGGACTACAGCTGTTTTTCAAATAAACAATTTGATTCATTTCAAATAGTTTCTAAACTTAGAATCAAGCTATGACTTCCTTTTCTCCTCAGTCTCTGCAAACACATTTTCATCTACAATCCCTGAGAAACTCTGAGACTTCTAAAGCAAAGTTTTGTGTTGCTAAGAATTGATGACTCGTCTGAGGAGTGGGTGACCACACAGTAAATACCAGTAAACTCTCACCACTAACGGGACAAGTCCCCTGCTACGGTAACGCAATGACACAGTCA
>NC_092156.1:68517464-68554964 GCF_045791955.1 Oncorhynchus clarkii lewisi | reverse complement strand
GGGGGAGATGGAGGGCAGACAGGGGGAGAGACAGGGGGAGATAGGGGAGATGGAGGGAAGACAGGGGGAGAGACAGGGGGAGATAGGGGAGATGGAGGGCAGACAGGGGGAGAGACAGGGGGAGATAGGGGGAGATGGAGGGCAGACAGGGGGAGAGATGGGGGAGACGGTGGGGGGGGGGGGGGGGATCAATATATGGATAGGCATGGAGATAACAGCATTGTGGGGAGGATAGGAGATCCTCTGTTCCTCATTTTGGGGGGTAGAAGTGTGTGTGAAGGTATGTATCTGTTTGGCTAAGCTCTATGTGTGGTTGGTTGTACCATGCTGTGTGTGTGTGTGTGTGTGTGTGTGTGTGTGTGTGTGTGTGTGTAGTCCTATCATGGTTAATTACAGATTGGGCCCTGAGCTGACACACAACTCTGCTGTAATTACAGGAAACACCTCGTTTAATATTTTATGGAAATGTAGCTTGGTGCGGAACCCCACAGTGTCTGACATTGAGTGTGTGTGAGATCACTCTGAAAGACCTTCACTGGGAACAATGCACAGAGTGGGGGAAATGTCACAGACACCCCACTATAATGGAATGATTCTGAAATGAATACAATGCCACTTAGCTACCTTTCATTGTTTAACCATGGTTTACAGTAGTTTCAAGATTATGTTGACCCTATGCCCTGCCCCCACCTGACCCTACGCCCTGCCCCCACCTGACCCTACGCCCTGCCCCCACCTGACCCTACGCCCTGCCCCCACCTGACCCTACGCCCTGCCCCCACCTGACCCTACGCCCTGCCCCCACCTGACCCTATGCCCTGCCCTCCACCGGACCCTACGCCCTGCCCCCACCTGACCCTACGCCCTGCCCCCACCCGATCCTACCCTGCCCCCACCTGATCCTACGCCCTCCCCCACCTGACCCTATGCCCTCCCCCCACCTGACCCTATGCCCTCCCCCCACCTGATCCCCTATGCCCTCCCCCCACCTGATCCTATGCCCTCCCCCCACCTGACCCTAGGCCCCCCCCACCTGACCCTACACCCACCCCCCCTGACCCTACACCCCCTCCCCCCCCGACCCTACGCCCTCCCTCCATCTGACCCTACGCCCTCCCCCTCTGACCCTTGACGGCCCCCCACCTGACCCTAAGCCCTCCCCCACCTGACCCTTGACGACCCTCCTGTACACATTTGTGTTTCCCAGTTGCTACGCTAAATGCCCCCTTTCCCCACATCTGAGCGAATAAGAAGGCCCTGTCAAATATTTATGCTACCTCTTACAGACACAGAGAGGAGAGAAGATAAAGGGAGAAAAAAAGATTTGGGAGTGAGAGAGAGATAGAGAGAGAGACAGAGACAGAGAGAGAGAGAGAGAGAGAGAGAGAGAGAGAGAGAGAGAGATAGAGAGACAGAGACAGAGACAGAGACAGAGAGAGAGAGAGAGAGAGAGAGACAGAGACAGAGACAGAGAGAGAGAGAGAGAGAGAGGGGATCTATCTATTAAAGATGAGAGACCATCTAAAATGCATAAAGGGGCTGATGAGCAGGCTCACTGAGGGTTGGCTAGGTGTTAGGGTTCATGACACAGTAGGAGAACAAGTAGGTTTACTTATGAGCCACCGTGTTTAGAGTAGAGAGAGACAGAGAAAGAAAGAAAGAACAGCAGACTTCATACATATACATGATGTGTTGGCTTTGTGGCACCACTTTCACTCTGTCCTCTTCTATTATGGCCTGTCATATATTCCCATCTGTCCAGAACGTGTTTATCAACTAGATCCTGTCTGTAGCGCCTGGCAACAACACCACCAGCTGACATTATGTCATAGCAATAATATAATCACAATGTCCTGTGATAAAAAGTGAAAGCTTATTTATGCTTCATTCTTTTTGGGGCCAAACACATGTTCCCTCTTAGCCCGCAGTGACACACACACACACACACACACACACACACACACACACACACCACACACACACACACCCTGATGGTGGGGATGTGCTAATAGTTCCATGCTGATGCTAGTCCCCCCCCCCCACACACACACACACACACACACTGGGGTTTATGGGAAGATGGAGTGTGAGCTATGGTAGGCCATGCTAGTAGCATCACTTACTGCTTACTGCTCTTTGATATGAGAACAGCCATTAAAAATAGATGGCGGCCAATCATTACAGGCTTTGGAATTAATCTCATTAGTGCAGGGCACACACTTACGAGGGGATGCACTCTGCAAACACGGCCACGCAGCCGGGCACTAATGCAGTGTAAGCAGAGAAACTGGAGGGCTGTGGAGATAACAGCCTTGACTTAATAATACACGCAAACAAGATTTAGCTCCTCAAAGCAAACAAACGAAGCACTGTGCGTGAGTAGGATGAGGAGAGAGAGAGAGAGAGAGAGAGAGAGAGAGAGAGAGAGAGAGAGAGAGAGAGAGAGAGAGAGAGATATTACTAATTTAAGCCTGCATAGAGTATTGGGAGAGGCCACAGGCAACAGTGTGAAAAATGGACATTGAGACTTAGCCAGTAAAATAAATAAATGAATGAATAAATACATAACTATGGCTGTTCCTAAATAATTGCTCAATCAAATCCCAAAGCACATGGGAGAAGGATTGGCTAGTCAAGACATGGGCCATATGTTAGTAACTAGTGACTCAATTACGCACAAACACACACACTCACTCACTCTTACACTCACACACACACTCACTAAATATATCACTATAAGGGGATCTCTGGACCGACATGAGCCCTTCTTAGACTTTATAGCCTATGGAGTGCTTAGCCCGTGACCCTGGTTGACCTCTGTCATGGGGTAATGACTGCAGTAGGGGCAGATGGGTAATGGGCGCTGCAGGAGACGGCGGCAATCTCTCGGTTTTACCTTGGGAGAACTGCCAGTACCCACTAACGTGCAATGGCAAGCACACAAACTCACAAACATACACGCAGCACACGCTGACCCCAGAGTCCAGTCCTTCCAACAAAGAGAAACCCCTCTGGTAGCCAATACCAGAGCACCTACAGGTCAGGACCCTTCCTGAACCTGCTCAGGAGCTCTCAGACACCCAGGGACCGTCAAGGGCCCCTGGTAAGCACAGAAAACACTTCCTAAAACAAACAGCAAACAGGGCCTTGGCTGCTTAGGATGCCCTCCTCCCTGCCCGGCTGAAAAGCCTCAGGACCCCTCGACCACACATGGCTGTCCCTGCCTCTGCTCAACTCAACACTAGGACCTGTTACTCTCTGAATATTGATATGAGGAGGGAAAAATCTCATTTGAGCGAGAGAAAGCTGTTATGAAGACTACGGCATGTGTAATGGGCCAAACCAGACCAGCAGTGGTGGGGCTATGGGTCTAGGGCCCGGCCCAAGGGCGATGCCAAACAGCGTTGGTTCTCAGTGGGATTGCTGCAGATTCTTTCATCCGCTGGTTGTTAATGCTAGCAGACGGTCATTACCATGTCTTTGATAGCGGGTGTCCCAGCTGTGCCGAGAGGTCTAGCTAACACCCCCCCAACCTCTACCCCTCTCTATCTTTCCTCCCTTCATTCCTCCTTCCCTGACTCACATGAGTCAGTCTCTGGACAGCCCGCAGTAGGAGAGGAGAGAGAGAGGCAGAGCGAGAGAGAGAGAGAGAGAGAGAAAAGAGAGAGGCAGAGCGAGAGATAGAGCTAACACTTGCTCTCCTCTGACCAGTAAGGTCTATTAAAACCTAACAGTGTACCACATCGCCATACTGATTGAGAGAAAGAGAGGGAGGGATGGAGGGATGGAGGGATAGATGGAAGAAGTGAGAGAGAAAAGGCACAGAGGGTGGCTTGCTGCTCCTGACTTATTCATGAGAGGGAAGCAGCTATGTGTATATGTGTGTGTGTGTGTGTGTGTGTGTGTGTGTGTGTGTGTGTGTGTGTGTGTGTGTGTGTGTGTGTGTGTGTGTGTGTGCATAGGGGGAAGAATGTACAAGGCCCTGATCCACAATCCCTCACTCCCCTCTCAGCCAGAGAAAGAGTGGCAGGTATGCAGGAGGGGAACTGGCTGCTATTAACCATATGCAAATGAGATGCAAAAGCCACACACACACTCACAAAGGAGCCAGGGTGTATGTGCTCGAGTGGGGATTAGGACGAGAATTACAGCGCTAATCAAGTTTAATATATGCGCTACCACTCCCCGTTTTTGTACTAATAAAACTCACATGTGTAGCTCACACTGTGTTGGGTGACCTCCTCCGGCCCACAAGCCCCCACTGCCACTGTGCCAGGTCACTCTGCATCACCACTTATATACAGTACATGATCCATAGGCATCTATCTATCTATTGCAACTTATTGTGACAAGGGGTCAGTTTTCCTGTTTAGATTATAATGGTGGACATAGGGCGTAGATTCCGAATCAGATGTTAAAAACAGAAAGTGTCTAGCCGTGTACAGTAGGACAGATGTGTGTTTACACACACCAGAGGAACAGGAAACGACACATTTGGGAGACGCGGGGCGAGCAAGGCTGTGATACACAGGGAGACGCGGGGCGAGCAAGGCTGTGATACACAGCAGCGGCTGTGACACACAGCAGGGGAGGAGAGAGAGGGGCGAGCAAGGCTAGAGGGAGAGAGACAGAGGGAGAGGGGCGTGCAAGGCTGTGACACACAGCAGGGGAGGATAGAGGGAGAGGGGTGTGCAAGGCTGTGATACACACAGGGGAGGAGAGAGGGAGAGGGGCGTGCAAGGCTGTGACACACAGCAGCGGAGGATAGAGGGAGAGAGACAGCGGGGCGAGCAAGGCTGTGACACACAGCAGCGGAGGATAGAGGGAGAGAGGGAGAGGGAGAGAGAGAAAGGGAGAGAGACAGTGCACACGTCTGTTTGTGTTTATATAGATGGTATCTATATGTAGATGGTATCTACAGTCGGCGGAGTGGGGTGCATTTTTCAACATAAGAGAGAGAGAGCTACTCTCATCTCATCACACACACTGTGTGTTCGACCCTTCAACAGTACACAGTACGAGCTTTTTAGCACATTGCACCAACACACACGTGTGACCAATGGCAAAAGACATGGTCAGAATAATAGTCCAATAATCTATTGTTCAATGTGAGGTAAAACTATTTGATCGAGTACCTCAGGAAATATACTGCTGAAAGATACATGAGTATGAAATGACTTGTGAAAATAGAGACCGTACTGTATTTTTTGGAATCCACTTATTCTCAACCAACCAATACCGTACTTGTCAGTGGAGAGGACACAGGCATAACTAGGTGTACTGGAAAATGGGCCTTTTCAAAGTCACCAAAAAATAACTATTGAAAAAGATAAGCAAAGATAAAAAGGGTTTTATTTTATATATACGAACAGTCTCTATCCTTCTGGCAGGGGTTGGGGCTGTTTTCTTGGCTGAATTGGAACCCCTCTCTCCCTCTGTCCGTCCCTCCCTCCCTCCCTCCCTCTGCCTGTCCCTCCCTCCCTCCCTCTGCCTGTCCCTCCCTCCCTCCCTCTGTCCGCCCCTCCCTCCCTCTGTCCGCCCCTCCCTCCCTCTGCCCGTCCCACCCTCCCTCCCTCTGTCCGTACCCAGGTTAAGTTACAGGAGTGATGTGTGTAGAGGAATGAGGGAGGCAGAGTGGTAACACACTGTACCATGAGGAGAGAAACACTGTGATGGTCCCTCCCTGGAATGGAATATATCACACACACACCCTCCCTGGCCCCTGCATGCACACACACTGATATACACACACACTGATATACACACACACTGATATACACACACACTGATATACACACACACTGATATATACACACACACACACTGATATACACACACACTGATATACACACACACTGATATACACACACACACACACTGATATACACACACACACACTGATATACACACACACTGATATACACACACACACTGATATACACACACACACACACTGATATACACACACACACTGATATACACACACACACACTGATATACACACACACACACACATGATATACACACACACTGATATACACACACACATATACACACACATATACACACACACTGATATACACACACACTGATATACACACACACACTGATATACACACACACTGATATACACGCACACTGATATACACACACACACACACTGATATACACACACACACACATATACACACACACACACTGATATACACACACACACATATACACACACACTGATATACACACACACACACTGATATACACACACACTGATATACACACACACACACACACACTGATATACACACACACTGATATACACACACACACTGATATACACACACACTGATATACACACACACACTGATATACACACACACACACACACTGATATACACACACACACTGATATACACACACACACATATACTCACACACACTGATATACTCACACACACACACACGCACTGATATACACACACACTGATATACACACACACACACTGATATACACACACACTGATATGAACACACACTAATATACACACACTGATATACACACACACACACTGATATACTCACACACACGGATATACACACACACTGATACACACTGATATAAACACACACACTGATATACACACACTGATATACTCACACACACACACACACACACTGATATACACACACACACACACACTGATACACACACACACTGATATATTCACACACACTGATATACACACACACTGATACACACACACACACACACACACACACACACACACACACACACACACACACACACACACACACACACACACACACACACACACACACACACACTCACACACACACACACTGATATACTCACACACACACACACTGATATACTCACACACACACTGATACACACACACACACACACATTGATACACACACACACACACACACACACACACACACACACACACACACACACTGATATACAACACACACTGATATACTCACACACACACACACACACACTATACACACACACTGATATACACACACACACTGATATACACACACACACACACACACACACACACACACATATACACACACACACACACACACACACACACTGATATACACACACACACACACACTGATACACACACACACACACACACTGATACACACACACTGATATACACACACACACACACTGATATACTCACACACACACACACTGATATACTCACACACACACTGATATACACACACACACTGATATATACACACACACTGATATACAGACACACTGATATAAACGCACACATTGATACACAGACACACTGATATAAACTCACACATTGATACACAGACACACTATAACACACACATTGATACACACACACACTGATACACACACACACACACACTGACAAACACACACATACACACACTGATATACACACACACATGATACACACACACACTGATACACACACACACACACACACACTGACACACACACACACACACATGATACACACACACACACACACACACTGATATACACACACACATTGATACACACACACACTGATACACACACACACACACACACACTGATATACTTGGCAAAGATTTGAACGACACACACACATATAAACACACACAGACTAAGGACACAGGAGGCAGCCCAGACTTCTCTGTGGTACATTCCTCCTCCTCCTCCTCCTCCTCCTCCTCCTCAACCTCCTCCTCCGCGCTCTCTCTCCCCTCAGTCTCTATCTCCTCTCTCCCCCCTCTCTCTCTCCCCTCAGGCTCTCTCTCCTCTCAGGCTCTCTCTCCTCTCAGGCTCTCTCTCCTCTCAGGCTCTCTCTCCCCTCCCCCCCCCCCTCTCTCCCTGGCTCTTTCTACATTTGTCCTGTCATATTTCCTTCAGCTCCATCTTATGGTGTTTGTCCTGTGACTCACAGTTTAGGGAAGTGAAATCTTTCTAAGTGACTGTCATACCGCATCAGCCTCAGGCAAGGGACCCGCTCGCTGCCCCTTCCTCCACCCCTCCCCTCCTCCACCCCTCCCTCGCTTCGCTCCTCCACTATCTCTCGTTTGGTGATTTTTTTAAATTCCCCAACACTGTCCTCTGTCCCTTCCTCTCACAGTCTCTCACTCTCTCCCATCTCTCTCTCTCTATCGCTCTCCATCAACCCCCTCTCTCCAGGGAGGCTTTGTAGGGAGGAGGAGAATAGCAGAACCCCTAACTGTCCCGTAGCAGTGGTAATGAAACATTCATGCCAGGCTGAGGCTGGAATCATTTCTTCCCTGATTTTAACCTGAAAGGAATGCACTAGTCACAGTAGGCTACATCAGCCCTCCATTAGGGCCATGCCAAGGACCCAGCTCCCCGCTCTCCCCTCGCTCCCCAGGAAGAGAGGGGAGGGACAGAGAGAAAGAGGGAGAGAGAGGAGGAGAAGAAAGAAAGAGGGAACACACACGCAGAGGGTTTGCACAGGGGCCGCTTCTGTTTTCTGCTTCCTAGAAAGGGACGGTCGCTGGTTGTGACCTCACATGGTTTATATATACAAACAGTATACCGGTTTTCATGGAAACACACACACACACACACACACACACACACACACACACACACACACACACACACACACACACACACACACACACACACACACACACACACACACACACACACACACACACACACAGTATGCTATGTCTTGTTTGTCCTATGTTGCTCTGTGTGCTCACTGCTCAATGATTGTCTATATTGTAATTGTTTTTAATAACCTGCCCAGGGACTGCGGTTGAAAATTAGCCGGCTGGCTAAAACCAGCACTTTTACTGAAACGTTGATTAAGGTGCACTGTCCCTGTAAAAGTCTAATAAATTCAAACACTGTACATGTTTACTACAAATACACAATCACACAAATAAGAAGCTAAAATGCATAAAAGGACAAACACACACAGACTAAAAGAGATGACTCTGTGCTCTGGTCAGCCAGTGTGACCCGTGTCCCGACCCCGGAATGTCACAACCCTGTGATGCATGTGTCACTTCTCTTCTGCTGCCATCGGTCCCCACGCCTCTGCTCTGTCACACACACACACACACACACACACACACACACACACATATACACACACACACACACACACACACACACACACACCAAGAAGCCCCTGTGTAATGCACGCACAGCAGAGATTGCTATAATACTTCCCAGACTCGATTTCAACACACACACACATATTGGTGCACACTAGCAAACACCCAGAATCCCCTACAACTAACCCCAGTGGTTTCTAAGGACACACCTCACAGCATGCTCCATCTTCCCAGAATCTGGACTGAAGCAACCACTAAACTGGGGACACGGACGGGGGTTAGGTTAACCAAACATGAGCCAAGCCATTGGTTGAGAGAGATAGAGAGAGAAAGAGAGACAGGAGGGCGCGAGAGAGAGAGAGAGAGAGAGAGAGAGAGAGAGAGAGAGAGGGTGCAAGAGAGAGAGAGAGAGCACGAGAGGAGAGAGAGAGACAGGAGAGAGAGAGACAGGAGAGAGAGAGAGAGAGAGAGAGAGAGAGAGAGAGAGAGAGAGAGAGAGAGAGAGAGAGAGAGAGCAAGAGAGACAGAGCAAGAGAGAGAGACATACACACAGGAGAGAGGGAGAGTGAGAGAGCAATGTTGCTTGTTATTAATGTAGCAGGCAGGGATGCTTATTCTGGGCTGGAGGGCCGTCCTGGCCTGCTCTCTTTTTCCTCCTAGGTGTTTTTCTATTAGGTCTGTCCAGCCCAGGATTGGGGCTTTATTGACCGTTTTACGAGAGCTGTGGACGGATGGAGCGCCAATCAACCTTTCATCGACCAATCATGTGTGGTGTGGGGAGGGACATGGGGAAGGTCTAGGAGGAGAGGGGTGCAATGCTGGGCCGGGAGACAGGAGCTTTTGAGGACTGAAGGGGGGTCTGGGGGGATGCTCACTCATCACTTGGAACGGGCCAGTGTGTGTGTGTGTGTGTGTGTGGGACGCAGTGCGGGTCAGGCGTTGGTCACCAGATGGGAGCTGTTTGGGTTGGACCACAGAGAGAGGGACAGCCTCTTCAGACTCTGACACACACACACACACAGCTCAGTATGTTGATAATGAAGCAGACACTGACACATCTGCAACTGTTGGCATGTGGCCTTGACTGGAACACACACAGAACACACTGTAGTCTACCACACAGAACACACTGTAGTCTACCACACAGAACACACTGTAGTCTACCACACAGAACACACTGTAGTCTACCACCCAGAACACACTGTAGTCTACCACCCAGAACACACTGTAGTCTACCACCCAGAACACACTGTAGTCTACCACACAGAACACACTGTAGTCTACCACACAGAACACACTGTAGTCTACCACACAGAACACACTGTAGTCTACCACCCAGAACATACTGTAGTCTACCACCCAGAACACACTGTAGTCTACCACCCAGAACACACTGTAGTCTACCACACAGAACACACTGTAGTCTACCACCCAGAACACACTGTAGTCTACCACACAGAACACACTGTAGTCTACCACCCAGAACACCCACTGTAGTCTACCACACAGAACACACTGTAGTCTACCACCCAGAACACACTGTAGTCTACCACCCAGAACACACTGTAGTCTACCACACAGAACACACTGTAGTCTACCACACAGAACACACTGTAGTCTACCACCCAGAACACACTGTAGTCTACCACTCAGAACACACTGTAGTCTACCACACAGAACACACTGTAGTCTACCACACAGAACACACTGTAGTCTACCACACAGAACACACTGTAGTCTACCACACATAACACACTGTAGTCTACCACAGAACACACTGTAACACACTGTAGTCTACCACCCAGAACACACTGTAGTCTACCACACAGTAGTCGACACACATGTAGTCTACCACCCAGAACACACTGTAGTCTACCACACAGAACACACTGTAGTCTACCACCCAGAACACACTGTAGTCTACCACCCAGAACACACTGTAGTCTACCACACAGAACACACTGTAGTCTACCACCCAGAACACACTGTAGTCTACCACACAGAACACACTGTAGTCTACCACCCAGAACACACTGTAGTCTACCACACAGAACACACTGTAGTCTACCACCCAGAACACACTGTAGTCTACCACACAGAACACACTGTAGTCTACCACCCACAGAACACACTGTAGTCTACCACACAGAACACACTGTAGTCTACCACACAGAACACACTGTAGTCGACCACACATAACACACTGTAGTCTACCACACAGAACACACTGTAGTCTACCACACATAACACACTGTAGTCTACCACCCAGAACACACTGTAGTCTACCACCCAGAACACACTGTAGTCTACCACACAGAACACACTGTAGTCTACCACACAGAACACACTGTAGTCTACCACACAGAACACACTGTAGTCTACCACACAGAACACACTGTAGTCTACCACAGAACACACTGAACTACCACTGTAGTCTACCACACAGAACACACTGTAGTCTACCACACAGAACACACTGTAGTCTACCACCCAGAACACACTGTAGTCTACCACCCAGAACACACTGTAGTCTACCACACAGAACACACTGTAGTCGACCACACATAACACACTGTAGTCTACCACACAGAACACACTGTAGTCTACCACACATAACACACTGTAGTCTACCACCCAGAACACACTGTAGTCTACCACACAGAACACACTGTAGTCTACCACACAGAACACACTGTAGTCTACCACACAGAACACACTGTAGTCTACCACACAGAACACACTGTAGTCTACCACCCAGAACACACTGTAGTCTACCACAGAACACACTGTAGTCTACCACACAGAACACACTGTAGTCTACCACCCAGAACACACTGTAGTCTACCACAGAACACACTGTAGTCTACCACACAGAACACACTGTAGTCTACCACCCAGAACACACTGTAGTCTACCACCCAGAACACACTGTAGTCTACCACACAGAACACACTGTAGTCTACCACCCAGAACACACTGTAGTCTACCACCCAGAACACACTGTAGTCTACCACCCAGAACACACTGTAGTCTACCACCCAGAACACACTGTAGTCTACCACACAGAACACACTGTAGTCTACCACACAGAACACACTGTAGTCTACCACCCAGAACACACTGTAGTCTACCACCCAGAACACACTGTAGTCTACCACCCAGAACACACTGTAGTCTACCACCCAGAACACACTGTAGTCTACCACACAGAACACACTGTAGTCTACCACACAGAACACACTGTAGTCTACCACCCAGAACACACTGTAGTCTACCACCCAGAACACACTGTAGTCTACCACCCAGAACACACTGTAGTCTACCACCCAGAACACACTGTAGTCTACCACCCAGAGTCTACCACCCAGAACATACACACTGTAGAACACACTGTAGTCTACCACCCAGAACACACTGTAGTCTACCACCCAGAACACTGTAGTCTACCACCCAGAACACACTGTAGTCTACCACCCAGAACACACTGTAGTCTACCACACAGAACACACTGTAGTCTACCACACAGAACACACTGTAGTCTACCACCCAGAACACTGTAGTCTACCACACAGAACACACTGTAGTCTACCACCCAGAACACACTGTAGTCTACCACCCAGAACACACTGTAGTCTACCACCCAGAACACACTGTAGTCTACCACCCAGAACACACTGTAGTCTACCACCCAGAACACACTGTAGTCTACCACCCAGAACACACTGTAGTCTACCACCCAGAACACACTGTAGTCTACCACCCAGAACATACTGTAGTCTACCACCCAGAACACACTGTAGTCTACCACACACTGTAGTCTACCACCCAGAACACACTGTAGTCTACCACCCAGAACACACTGTAGTCTACCACCCAGAACACACTGTAGTCTACCACCCAGAACACACTGTACTGTAGTCTACCACCCAGAACACACTGTACTGTAGTCTACCACCCAGAACACACTGTAGTCTACCACACCAGAACACACTGTAGTCTACCACACAGAACACACTGTAGTCTACCACCCAGAACACACTGTAGTCTACCACCCAGAACACACTGTAGTCTACCACACAGAACACACTGTAGTCTACCACCCAGAACACACTGTAGTCTACCACCCAGAACACACTGTAGTCTACCACACAGAACACACTGAACACACTGTAGTCTACCACCCAGAACACACTGTAGACTACCACCCAGAACACACTGTAGTCTACCACCCAGAACATACTGTAGTCTACAACCCAGAACACACTGTAGTCTACCACCCAGAACACACTGTAGTCTACCACACATAACACACTGTAGTCTACCACACAGAACACACTGTAGTCTACCACCCAGAACACACTGTAGTCTACCACACAGAACACACTGTAACCACACTGTAGTCTACCACCCAGAACACACTGTAGTCTACCACCCAGAACACACTGTAGTCTACCACCCAGAACACACTGTAGTCTGTAGTCTACCACCCAGAACACACTGTAGTCTACCACACAGAACACACTGTAGTCTACCACCCAGAACATACTGTAGTCTACCACCCAGAACACACTGTAGTCTACCACCCAGAACACACTGTAGTCTACCACACAGAACACACTGTAGTCTACCACCCAGAACACACTGTAGTCTACCACCCAGAACATACTGTAGTCTACCACCCAGAACACACTGTAGTCTACCACACAGAACACACTGTAGTCTACCACACAGAACATACTGTAGTCTACCACACAGAACACACTGTAGTCTACCACACAGAACACACTGTAGTCTACCACACAGAACACACTGTAGTCGACCACACAGAACACACTGTAGTCTACCACACAGAACACACTGTAGTCGACCACCCAGAACACACTGTAGTCTACCACACAGAACACACTGTAGACTACCACCCAGAACATACTGTAATCTACCAGCACGACATGATGGGCCACCGAATCATGACAAAACACAGGACTAATCTAGCGAATAGTAAATTAAATTCTTCACCATAACTACAGCTCTAGCCTACATACCACTACACTACCTCAACTCTGAACTTTCTCTCAACACTGCCTTTAAATCAACTGGAAATTAATGACATAGCATTAGTCTATTACGACTGACTCTGAAGCGAATTACAGTTGAAAGAATTGCAATAAATCCTTGTTAGACGTATGAGATAGATAGATAGATAGATAGATATATAGATAGATAGGTAGGTAGGTAGGTAGGTAGGTAGGTAGGTAGGTAGGTAGGTAGGTGTGCCTGGGAGCAGGGCTAGCAGCACAGGTCCATGTCACTGTGTGTGGGCCTACACTGAGCAGGCCAAGCTCTGCTCGGGATATTACCCTACTGTATGTGCAGCCATTAAATCCGTCCCCCCTTCCTCTCCCCTCCGCCGCCCTGTCCTGTCTGGGAACCTTGGGAGCCGGGGCCGTGGAACACTTTTTTGGCTGGCTAGCACACGGTCATAGACAGACACAGACACACACACACTTTGTCTGGCTAATAAAGCAGGGCCACACTCAGGACGAGAGAGGAGAGACAGGCCAACTGCTGCTATGTTGAGACTTCTCAGCTGGAGGAATAAAGCAGGCAAATGCCAGGGCAGCCCTGAGATGCATTCCTAGGGGTCCTGAATTATATTGGCCACTCAGGAGTGGAGGAGATCTCAGGAGTGGAGGAGATCTCAGGAGTGGAGGAGATCTCAGGAGTGGAGTTGCTTCCTGTTAAAATAGTGTTTGTGTCAGGTTTGTGGAAGGTTTGGTGTGTTTGTGTCAGGTTTGTGGGAGGTTTGGTGTGTTGTGTCAGGTTTGTGGGAGGTTTAGTGTGTTGTGTCAGGTTTGTGGGAGGTTTGGTGTGTTGTGTCAGGTTTATTGAAGGTTAGGTGTGTTGTGTCAGGTTTGTGGGAGGTTTAGTGTGTTGTGTCAGGTTTGTGGGAGGTTTGGTGTGTTGTGTCAGGTTTATTGAAGGTTAGGTGTGTTGTGTCAGGTTTGTGGGAGGTTTAGTGTGTTGTGTCAGGTTTGTGGGAGGTTTGGTGTGTTGTGTCAGGTTTGTGGGAGGTTTGGTGTGTTGTGTCAAGTTTGTGGTAGGTTTGGTGTGTTGCGTCAAGTTTGTGGTAGGTTTGGTGTGTTGTGTCAAGTTTGTGGTAGGTTTGGTGTGTGTGACTTACATTATGGCGATGTGAAGGGCGGGTGGGTCGCAGCTGAGGCATGTCTGTGTGTTGTCAGGATGTGTGTGTGTGTGTGTATGTGTGTGTGTGAGAGAGAGAGAGAGGCAGAAGAGTTGTTAGAGAGAAAATGGGCCCACCGCAGCACCATACAGAGAGAGAGAGAGGAGGAGACGGCAGCTGGGCAGCTCTTGCTAATTCAGCACTTTAACAAATCAATGCCACTTGAGGAGTACAATCCCTACTCTGAACTGGCTAGACGCATCAGCGTGTGTGTGTGTGTGTGTGTGTGTGTGTGTGTGTGTGTGTGTGTGTGTGTGTGTGTGTGTGTGTGTGTGTGTGTGTGTGTGTGTGTGTGTGTGCGTCTGGTGGTCTGGGGTTATTCACATTAAGGGACAGTAATGTGTTCATTTCTATCTCTCCGTACACAGACATGATCCATCTGTGTCAGATGTCTGACTTCCTACATTCATCATCCACAGAAAACAGAGGGCGAGAAAGAAACAGAGAGAGAGCGAGAGAAAAGAAAGAGGGGGGGACCAGTCTAGAAAGAGATATAACCAGTAAGACCAGTGCCCTTTCTCTCTTCTCCCTACAGCCCTGTACACTCAGTGCTCCCTCCATCCCTCCCTCCGATCCCCTCTCCATAGATCCCCAGGTCGGGGTGATCCGTCAGGGCCTGACAGGGCACTAAGTAGTGGAGCCCCAGCGCCCTGCAGTCATCACTATATCTACCCACAGATAGGGCTCCCGTCGTGGGGTTCATCTACCTGCCTCTCTCCTGGGGCTGGGTGGGGGTGGGGGTGGATGGGCCTATCGATGACCAAGTACTGGATTAGTTCCTCTTCACTAGAACTCTGCATAGATGTACAGTATCCACTTCAGTTTGTCCAAGGCTGTAATAACAGTACATACTGTAGCATAGGGCCACTGAATCCCACCACTAACACCAAGTTATCCCTTTACTGCCACCACCACAACATCCCCTAAAACGTCCTCAGTCCACCGCCTAGCAGGGTTAGTGGTAATGTGTTTTCACTCCACCACCGTCCTCTATTGTGTGGCTCATTTGTTCATTTGTGAGTGTTGTGTGTGGTGACCTTTGTAGAGGGGACAAAAGCCCTGCCTGGGGGCCACTGAGAGGCCCTGACCATGGTAAAACCTTGTGCCTGTTTGCCAGCGGGCTGTGAAAACCTGTCTGTCATGCTTCTATTGTTCCCAGTGAGCCTCTGGAGAGATCTGAGGGGCAAAGCTGAGGGCCTCGTGCCTCCGCATGTCAGACAGGAGAAAGGAGCGTTGAGAGAGGAGTGTGTATGTGTGGGGGGGGGTCAAAACTCAATCTAAATGTTACCCCCCTCTGTAGTCTTACAATGACCAATTAATTACCAGAAAGTATTTCAGTTGTTCTGTCTAAATATGTTCTGACAAAGTACCTGAACCCTCGTATCAGTGGCACCTGTGTGTGTCTTTCTGCAGATCTATATACATGTGTGTATGTTTGAGTCAACACGTGTGTGTGTGTGTGTGTGTGTGTGTGTGTGTGTGTGTGTGTGTGTGTGTGTGTGTGCGTGCGTGCGTGCGTGCGTGCGTCTCTTTCTGTAAGTAGCAGCAGGCACTAAAAACACACGGGAGAATGATCCATACTCACTCTCTCCATTCAATTTCACAACATTGCCGTCATCACACACACACACACACACACACACACACACACACACACACACACACACACACACACACACACACACACACACACACACACACACACACACACACACACACACACACACACACACACACACACACACACACACACACACACACACACACACACACAGAGGAATATAGGAATACAGGACTGATGGGGGATTTGACTAACGCATGTAGCAGAGGGTTGGCTGAGACAACTCCAAGACAGAGAATTGTCAACAATGTATTAACTTCTCTAGGGTAGGGGGCAGCATTGGGAATTTTGGATGAAAAGAGTGCCCAAATTAATCTGCCTGCTACTCAGCCATAAAAGCTAGAATATGCATATAATTAGTAGATTTGGATAGAAAACACTCTGAAGTTTCTAAAACTGAATGATGTCTGTGAGTATAACAGAACTCATATGGCAGGCAAAAACTTGAGAAAAGATTCAACCAGGAAGTGGGAAATCTGAGGTTTGTAGTTTTTCAACTCTTTGCCTATTGAATACACAGTGTCTATGGGGTCATATTGCACTTCCTAAGGCTTCCACTAGATGTCAACAGTCTTTAGAACCGTGTTTGATGCTTCTACTGTGAAGTGGGGGCGAATGAGAGTGGATTGAGTCAGAGGTCTGCCAGAGAGCCACGAGCTGACCATGTGCGTTCACATGATAGTTAGCTTGCATTCCATTGCATTTCTGAAGACAAAGGAATTCTCCGGTTGGAACATTATTGAAGATTTATGTTCAAAACATCCTAAAGATTGATTTTATACATTGTTTTGCATGTTTCTACGGACTGTAATGGAACCTTTTGACTTTTCGTCTGCACCTAGTGATCGCGCCTCATGAATTTTGATTACTGGGCTAAACGCGCTAACATAAAGGAGGTATTTGGACATAAATGATGGACATTATTGAATAAAACAAACATTTATTGTGGAACTGGGATTCCTGGGAGTGCATTCTGATGAAGATCATCAAAGGTAAGTGAATATTTATAATACTATTTCTGACTTCTGTTGACTACACAACATGGAGGATATCTGTTTGGGTTGTTTGGGCTCTGAGCGCTGTACTCAGATTATTGCATGGTGTGCTTTTTCCATAAAGTTTTTTTGAAATCTGACACAGCGGTTGCATTAAGTAGAACTGGATCTAAAATTCCATGCATAACAGTTGTATCTTTCAGCAAAGTTTATTATGAGTATTTCTGTAAATTGATGTGGCTCTCTGTAAAATCACTGGATGTTTTGGAACTACTGAACATAACGCGCCAATGTAAACTCAGATTTTTGGATATAAATATGAACTTTACCGAACAAAACATACATATATATATAGTGTAACATGAAGTCCTATGAGTGTCATCTGATGAAGATCATCAAAGGTTAGTGATTCATTTTAACTATATTTCTGCTTTTTGGGACTCCTCTCTTTGGCTGGAAAAATGGCTGTGTTTTTCTGTGACTTGGCTCTGACCTAACATAATCGTTTGGTGTGCTTTCGTCGTAAAGCCTTTTTGAAATCGGACACTGTGGCTGGATTTACAACAAGTGTATCTTTAAAATGGTGTAAAATACTTGTATGTCTGAGGAATTTTAATTATGGGATTTCTGTTGTTTTGAATTTGGCGCCCTGCAGTTTCACTGGCTGTTGACGAGGTGGGACGCTACCGTCCCACATACCCTAGTGAGGTTAATATGCATTCTGCTGAATGAACTCATGTCTATAGGCCAGCTTAGTGAGTGAGTGAGTGAGTGAGTGAGTGAGTGAGTGAGTGAGTGAGTGAGTGAGTGAGAGAGAGAGTGAAGGAATGAGAGGAGGGGGAGATAGAGAGACAAATAGTGCCAATTGCAAATGTAAAGAGTGCAGCCTCCAGTTCCTAAGACAGATAATGTAACCATGAAGACTAAGTGTCCGTCTATTAGATCAGGTAGGTAAGGAGGTGGACATTTACCATCAGTTGACTGGCCTCACACACAAATCTTCTTCCATGTCAGCTCATGTCTATAAGGCCTGGCCTCACACACAACTCTCCTTCCATGTCAGCTCATGCCTATGAGGCCTGGCCTCACACACAACTCTCCTTCCATGTCAGCTCATGTCTATATGGCCTGGCCTCACACACAACTCTCCTTCCATGTCAGCTCATGTCTATGAGGCCTGGCCTCACACACAACTCTCCTTCCATGTCAGCTCATGTCTATAAGGCCTGGCCTCACACACAACTCTCCTTCCATGTCAGCTCATGTCTATATGGCCTGGCCTCACACACAACTCTCCTTCCATTTCAGCTCATGTCTATAAGGCCTGGCCTCACACACAACTCTCCTTCCATGTCAGCTCATGTCTATAAGGCCTGGCCTCACACACAACTCTCCTTCCATGTCAGCTCATGTCTATAAGGCCTGGCCTCACACACAACTCTCCTTCCATGTCAGCTCATGTCTATAAGGCCTGGCCTCACACACAACTCTCCTTCCATGTCAGCTCATGTCTATAAGGCCTCACACACAACTCTCCTTCCATGTCAGCTCATGTCTATAAGGCCTCACACACAACTCTCCTTCCATGTCAGCTCATGTCTATAAGGCCTGGCCTCACACACAACTCTCCTTCCATGTCAGATCTAATGGAATGTCATACAATATGCTGTGCCAAGAGTGTGCAAAGCCGTCAATGCAAAGGGTGGCTACTTTGAAGAATCTAAAATCTAAAATATATTTAGATTTGTTTAACACTTTTTTGCTTACTACATGATTTCATATATTTGATTTCATGCAATGTAGAAAATAGTAAAGAAAAACCCTGGAATGAGAGGGGTGTCCAAACTTTGACTGGTACTGTACACGTTGAAAAGGATGATTAATAAAACTATTTCAAGACATATTTGTCAACAATAAATCTTTAGCTTACTGGGATATTTTCTTTATCAATGACAAACTTAATATTTGCAATATTTTCAAGTGTCAATAATTGTTTTAGTTTCTGACTGAATGAATTGTTCTCAATACAAGCTCCTTCAGAACACGCAGAGGAAGAGGACTAAATTCAACCTGTCCTATGAGAATGTGCCAACCAACTGTCCCATATAGCAACACCAACAAGCGTCTGTCCTCTCTCTTCTGTCCTCTCTCTCCTCTCATCTGTCCTCAATCCTGTCCTCTCTCCTGTCCTCTCTCCTGTCCTCTCTTCTCTCTCTGTCCTCTACATCCTCCCCTCTCCTCCCCAATGTAAACCTCCCATTCTTATCACTGCAGTACAGTTAATCCCTTCCTCCCTCCGTCCCCCGCTCCATCCCTCTCTCCTGGTCCCCAGGGGTGAGAGGGGAACGGGAGGGGGGCACATTTGCCACTTGTCTGTGACACATAATACGCCGGGGCCTTCAGGCAATCAACTTTGACTTGACATGTATTTGCTCATCTCAGAAACCCTTCCCCTCCCCTCCTCCCCCTCAGTGCACTCACTGATGGGAAACTGGAGGGGGCTGGGGGGAGGGAGGGATGGAGAGGAGGAGTGGAGCCTAAATTAACACTTGACATTCAATACGGGCATGCCTTTAATTGGCCGGGGCCTTCCTGAGAAAGCAATTTTCTATTCCCCAAACTGGCCCTGCTGTACCGCTGCCGCGCTGGAGCGGGAGTGTCGTCTGCTGTGGGCATGTCTGTGTGGGAGGAGTGTGTGTGTGTGTGTGTGTGTGTGTGTGTGTGTGTGTGTGTGTGTGTGTGTGTGTGTCTGTGTGTGTGTGTGAGGTGTGTGAGGTGTGTGAGGTGTGTGAGGTGTGTGTGGTGTGTGTATACACCCGGCCCTCTGGTCCCTTCCCTTGCTCTAATGAGGGCGTATGAATTAGCGCTACGTGACATGATTTGAAGCAGTGGTGGCCCCCGCCCTCCTCCTCCCATCTCCTCCCCCTCTCCTCTCCTCCTCCTCATCCCCCGTTCTTTTTCTTCCACCAGTGACAGGCGTCTGGTGGCTGCAATAAAATGCCAGGAGCTACCTCGGGGCTCTTTCCTTGATGCGTGCTCACACTGCTTTACACAACACACACACACACACACACACACACACACACACACACACACACACACACACACACACACACACACACACACACACACACACACACACACACTTCCCGGCTGATGCTATTACTCCCTTGCAAGCTGAGAGGTGTTAGCCTCCTCTTAACAGATCTGACAGCATTTAACAACATGGCCGACCATTTCTAATCACCTCTGTGATTTCATACCTATTATCAATTGATCTCAGCATCTGATAGGGTTATATCCCCTCCTCTCTCTGAATCATACGGGAAGTGTAGTGTCATTTTCAGCGTGCTGTAATCACCCGTGCCACCAACGACTCGAAATCTCTCCAATCGCTACCACATTATCTGATTATTTTCTGATCGTGTCATATTTGGGGGCGATGGAGGTGGGGCGGAAGATCGATGAGGCGCAAAGACTCGCCGGATGTGACCTACGACCCGGGGTGACACGAGGTTAAAGCTGTAAATTTACGAGGTTAGCGGATAGATGGGAAAATGGCCATAAATCTTATTGATAAATCTATTGGTGTCAAAGCTCCTCCCCTGTTCAAAGCAAGATCAACAAGCTGCAGTGTGAAGGCATCTTCATGATAAACACAAAGCTTTATATTTATAATGTTCAGAGGGGAAACATGTCTAATGGATTATGTGTCATGAAATATTCAATGTTTTTTGGAGTTCCACACGTCATGTATACGGACAGGGTTCCAACAAAGCACTTACCACTGTGTGTTTCCCGACAATAGGAAAGGTGGGCCACGCCATTTAAATGAAAACATCAACAGAGAAAATGTGAGTGTGAGTATCCATTACAAACTAAGGACACACACACAGGAAACACACACACACGGCTCCAGAGTGCCTGATGCGGGCACACACACACACACACACACACACAACATCACTCCAGCACACACACAGCTCCGTTTTCGCTTGTTACCAGACTTTTCACTTTGTCCCTTTGTGTAAGATGGGAAACAGCCTCTTTAGCTGAGTGGTGTGAAACAGCCGGGGTGGGGGGTGGTGGGGGGGGGCCGCGACCATACACTCAGGGCCGCGACCTCTCACCTCTGCCTAGTTGCCTGGGATACGCCAGCTAGTTCATTTGAAGTCCATCACATGGAGCAAACAAGATCATTTGTGACTTGATTGGCATTATGGATTGAGAAAGGCAGAGTGTGATGGTGCTCCATGACTGATGATGCTGTAGGAACAGGTTCCATGAAGGAGCAGCTTTAAAGTGGAGTTCAGTGTCGGTGCAGGTCTCTCATGCAACTTTCTTCTTAGCTAAGAAAATGTCAAACATACCCTCCCTGTGTGTGTGTGTGTGTGTGTGTGTGTGTGTGTGTGTGTGTGTGTGTGTGTGTGTGTGTGTGTGTGTGTGTGTGTGTGTGTGTGTGTGTGTGTGTGTGTGTGTGTGTAGGTATGGTTCCACTCAGTGACAGCACGAACAGCCTCTCCCACACCAGCCCACATTCTATCTGCAACGAGCGCACACGCACACGCACGCACACGCACACACACACCACCCAGTGTTGCAGCTCACCTTAAAAACACACGTTCTAAGATGGTGAAACAGCTGTGTTTAACAGTGGCCATTAAATGCTATTAATCTAACAGCACAAACATCTTTAGAAACAGGAAGAGAGGGTAAACAAGCACATGTTGCCCCAACACGTCCCTAATGGAAGACGCTAGTTAGCCTGTTTAAACATCTTTCAAGGTGGGACTTCCTGATTTCTTTCTGGATAAAAATGTTGACACCGTTGTGTGAGAACTATGACTGCCGATGGGCGAGGTGATGCTTTTCCTTAAGTATTAACACAAATTAAGGCATTCTGTGTGTGTGTGTGTGTTTGTGTGCAAGCGTGTGTGTGCGTGTGTGTGTGTGTGTGTGTGTGTGTGTGTGTGTGTGTGTGTGTGTGTGTGTGTGTGTGTGTGTGTGTGTGTGTGTGTGTGTGTGTGTGTGTGTGTGTGTTCATTTGTGTGTGTGAAAGAGAGCGATGGCTTTAGTCTAAAATGCTGTTGGCCATGAGCCCAACCTCACCAGTACCACTCCTCTCCTCTCTCCAGACCCTCCCTACAATCCTCCCCACGTCTCCAACCGTCACACAGCAGATTACAGCAGCAGAGGGGGAGAGATGGAAAGACACACACAGAACGATGGAGGAGGGGAACAAACGAGGAAGAAGAGAGGGGGAAGGCTTATGAAGAAAGACGGGAAAGAAAGAAGGAGAGGAAGTTGTCTGGTTGTCCAGACCTCAGCTGTAGTCGGCCCCACATCACCTAGGCTACAGTTTGTCTTGTCAAAGTAGACACAGAGCACAATCATTATTCAAAAGAACATATTGTCGTTTTTCTCTCTGTACAATACTTTGGTAATGACATGTTTGGTCCAAACAGGGAGCCGTAGAGGTTTGGTTTTGATTAGAGCAACAATGTTGTAGCACATCCCAAGTGCTATAACACATTAACACACACACACACACACACACACACACACACACACACACACACACACACACACACACACACACACACACACACACACACACACACACACACACACACACACACACACACACACACACACACAGAGTGTCGCATTATCAGGGGGGGGGGAAGTCAGTCGACCTCCGAGCGCCGCAGAACAAGTCAAATTACCATCATTATCTACCTCCTTAAATAGCCAGAGATAATAACGGTCCACTGGCAATAATAATAGTAGCAATTCTTCCTCGGCATTATGTGAAATAACAGGGAGCGAATTAGCCGTTGCGCTAACTGAAAAATGAAAGGGTTGTGTTCCTTGAGAGGTAAGCGTGAGTGTTTTTTCCTTTGTCGTCTGCGTTGAAAGGACAAATTGGCTGTTGGTATAGAGGAGGGGTCCTTAGACCTGGCTGCTGGTAAAAATAGTAGGCCATCAACCTGCCTGTGGCACTGGCACAGTTCCAACGCAAACAAAAAAAAACAAGTCAGGAGGAATAACAGGATGGGCCCCCTGTGAAAGTATGTATGCACAAGTTCATGTCTCTTAGTGTGGGTCAACGGTGTGTCACATTCCTCCTCGCTCAGGGACAATACCAAGTCATGTCTACAGATGGAAGTGCCAAATATCTCTGAATAAACCTTTGTGGAAGGAAAATAATATTATGCACGTCTGAGTGTGTGTACTTTGTGTGTGTCCATGTTGCACTCCACAAGTATGTGAGTGTGTGTTCCTGCTAATTGTGTGCTGACTTATGGTGGCGCTGTGTGTCAGTGGCACTACCCAGGTCACAGTGGCTACATTGGTTGCCTCCCAGGTCTTGAACATCTTCTGCTCCCTCTGCCCCTTGGACCCCCTCAGTCCCGCAGGCCTGGCGACAGCTGCTTCATTCCGGCCTTGTCAGCCCCTGAGCAGAATGTGTGTGTGTGTGTGTGTGTGTGTGTGTGTGTGTGTGTGTGTGTGTGTGTGTGTGTGTGTGTGTGTGTGTGTGTGTGTGTGTGTGTGTGTGTGTGTGTGTGTGTGTGTGTGTGTGTGTACGTGTACGCGCGTGCCTCTGTGTGTGTGTACGCGTGTGTGTGTGTGTACGCGTGTGTGTGTGTACGCGTGTGTGTGTGTGTGTGTGTGTGTGTGTGTGTGTGTGTGCGTGTGTGTGTGTCAGGGGCCAGGCCACGGTGCTAATGTCCCCTCATTAGGCAGGCTGTGGGGTGGTGACATCCTGAGCAACACTCTATTCAAACAGCCACTTCCCCTCATTCCCCTTCGCTCCGCACCGACCGACGACTTCCCCCCGCCGCAGGAAACTAAGGCAGGCCAAAGAAAAATAAAGACCCTCACTCTGAAAAGGAGAAGAGAGAGAAATACCCACACCTTTTCATGTATTTCAACAGGCACCGACATCCAAGATTGGGGTGATTATGGGCCATGCTTGAAAAATAGAAACAGAGATTTGTCAAAAAAGTATTTTAGTACAATCTGAATCGCATCAGCCCAACTCTGTTTTACCCAAACGTACTGTAGCTCTGCATAAAATCCAACTGTCCTTTATCTAGTTAATATATTTCTATTTGTAATATAGTGTATTTCTATGGTTCAGAGCTCTAGACTGAATCAAACTCCCTGCCAGTTAGATGTCTCCGTTCTTTACAGATCATAGGGACTACATATGGCCTCTGTAGCTACAGTACAACCTCTACTACACACATCTACAATATTCACCATCATCGTTACATGGTGGATATAGAAGAGAAGAATTGTATTTTTTCAGAAGGAACATGCAACGTCAAATTTCAGATAAAATAATGAATAATCGTTATTTCCAAATTATTAGACGATGCCCATCGCCTCAGTGTTGTGTATAAAAAGCATGTCTTAATCATATTATTACACTGCTATAAGACTGTAAAAAGAGTTGAATAACCTTGTTACCATATGGTTTCCTGCTGTGTGGTAGTTGTTGCTGTAAGCCCAGCACTGACAGGGCCATAGGCCACACACACATCAATACACAGGGATTAGCTAGCAACACACTGGCAGCTAACATTATCGTTGTTTACAACACACCAAGACTAAATAAACCATTTGACAGACAAACACACAATGGCCTATAAACAACTCATAAATCCACTAGCACCTTCAGGAATATAACAGAATAGAATCCAGCTTGATCATTCTATCTTTCTCTCCGGAGATTATAATAAGCAAAACATGTGAACGTTTTTTTTTTCCAAAACCAGGAAAGACACAATTTAATGTTGAACTGGACACTAGAGATTGTGTACAACATAAGGTGAAAACAAACAAGCTGCTAGCCAGTTTCTGAATATCCTGTATTTGGTATTTATAATGGTTTTAATCGGTGGGGTAGACGGACAGCTCTGTTTCAGAGTGTGCAACACAGTGGGGTGTGAGGAGTGTGTGAGACGTCTGGGTGCGGCACACACACACACACACACACACACACACACACACACACACACACACACACACACACACACTCTATCTCTATCTCTCTCTCTCTCTCTCTCAGGGCCTGTAAGAAGTAGGAGGGGGTCCATGGGAAAAGGCTGGTGGAGGACTCATCTCCCTGATAAGACACAAGCAGATGGCCCTGCATTGCTGTCGTTCCTGAACACACACACACACACACACAGACTCCGTACGCATACACTGCTGTCGTTCCTGAACACACACACACACACACACAGACTCCGTACGCATACACTGTTGTCGTAGCAACGACCCCAACACAGTACACTCACAAAGAAAACACTATTAGAAGACACTCTGTCTCTCTCCAACCCACTCCAGTCGTCCATCCATCCATCTATCCCTTCATCCAAACACCAGAGATATCATGCAGGAGACAGATCACCCGGACCCCGTGAGTGATCCTGACCCCGTGAGTGATCCTCACGTCCCATATTGATCAGTAGCTGCAGCGGGAGACAGGAGACGACAGGGTGAACGCATGTACACAACACCGGTGTTACAGTGCTACAGAGCCGCAGACAGATGACGCCCACATCGTTTCAGTGTGAGGCTTCGTGTCACAGCTCTGCGTCTTATGCAAGGCTGAGGATCAAATCCAAATGAGATCATATGCTGTGGCTTGGCTGGAAAACTCTGGGTGATGTTTTCAATGTCCATTCCATAACCCCTCCAACTCAGGGAAGACTTAGTTAGTTAGGCTATTTTCATCAGATCATTGTAAGTACAAACTATCGTACAAATGACTGATCTCTACGGTTATAAACTGGTAATACAATACAAATATCTGAGTTTGATTCATGCATTTTCATCAAACAAGAGACAGACGTTTTAAAATATGAAGAATGTCTCCCGATAGTAGGAAAATTATTCGCTAGAAATTGACGATGTGACAAAACAGAATATCTTAGAGATTGAAACCCACTGTGTGTGTTAGTCGACAACACAAGGAGAACATTGAAGGATCTCCAGAGCATTTTAATATTCCATGTCTGCCTCGCAAAAATAGGGAGATTGAGGGAATTTAAATCATGAATATTAAAATATACAGTTGAAACAGAAACTACTACAAACTACACTGACAAATGTTTATTAAATGGCATAACCGCAGCAAATTAAATAACCAAATTAATTCATATTCTGATTAAAAGGAAAAAGGGGGCCCTAAATTAAATGTCCACAGCGTGAATTATTTTTAACGTGCAAGTTGAAAAAAGTTCAAAGCAAAAATAGGTTTGGACGTCATATCTTCATGCCTGACGCTTAGATAAATACGTGGTGGCCGTATAATGAATGGCACCTTGTGCGTCTTCCCTCTCCTAAACTCTCCTAAACTCTACATGCC
This sequence comes from Oncorhynchus clarkii lewisi, assembly GCF_045791955.1. Taxonomy (NCBI): domain Eukaryota; kingdom Metazoa; phylum Chordata; class Actinopteri; order Salmoniformes; family Salmonidae; genus Oncorhynchus; species Oncorhynchus clarkii. The sequence continues at coordinate 68,527,605 of NC_092156.1, read as the reverse complement.
ATCTAAACCACAAACTTGGGCACACAGACAAACACACAGTAAACGTACAAGTGGTCCACATCCACCTTACACACACACACACACACACGCACACACACACACACACACACACACACACACACACACACACACACACACACACACACACACCTTTGCTCTCCTCTCCTCCTCTCACCTCAGATTCTACCACGTCTCTGCTCTCGTCCAGAAATAACAGGACCATACTGCAGTAACTGACGTAGTTAAACACACCCCTACACCTTCTCCACTTTTCCACTATGCACACTCTCACTGACACTCCCAACAAGCCAATCTAACAACACCAATGGAGAGAGAAAAAAGAAAAAGAAAGCGAGAGAGAGAGAGACCTCTACCTTAGAGCAGATCCCCCCCGTCCCCCCCCCCCCCCATCCCAGACCCTAATTACCCAGATCCCACAGTGTAATTAACAGTGGTTGAACCCCTCTAGGGGGTGACAGCCAGAAAGAGAAGGCCAGCAGGGACCCCCAGGCTTGGGGCCCGGCTGGAGGGCAGAGTGAGGAGAAACGGGGTTACGGAAGGACCAGGGCTCGGGAACAGAGGAGAAACGAGGAAGAGGTCAAAAAGAAAGTAGCCTCCAGGCTTCATTAGCTGTAGGTAAGATCCCTCTCTCCGGTCTCCAGCCCAGAGACACACACACACACGTGAGGATCACTCCGGTCTCCAGCCCAGAGACACACACACACACACACACGTGAGGATCACTCCGGTCTCCAGCCCAGAGAGGACGGTGCCAATGAAAACACTACAGAGCAACAGTCCATCCAAACCTGATAAGGACAGACCACACAGTAACACCCAGCCACTCAGCACCACTTCCACCTCTTAGCTAGGATACACTCACTCACTCATTGTGACTGGGTAGGCATTGCCTTGGACTGGGCCATTTCCTCTGTCCCTTTGAAAACAGTGACCCTATAACTGGGACTTCCTGTGTTACACCCAAAGCGGTCCCCCTCCTTTGGGCCAATGACGCAGTGTCCCCTTCCTCTATGGCCACTTCCCTGGTGATAGGACTACCTTACTCATCTAGTGTACTAAGGGGGAGGGAGGGAGGGAGGGTGGACCCCAGGGCTTAGGGGCTGGTATTAGTGCTGAGAGAGAGAGAGAGAGAGAGAGAGAGAGAGAGAGAGAGAGAGAGAGACAGAGCGGGAGAGAGAGAGAGAGAGAGAGAGAGAGAGAGAGAGAGAGAGAGAGAGAGAGAGGTAGCGAGAGAGAGAGAGAGAGAGAGAGAGAGAGAGAGAGAGAGAGAGACAGAGAGAGAGAGAGAGAGAGGTAGCGAGAGAGAGAGAGAGAGAGAGAGAGCGGTAGCGAGAGAGAGAGAGAGAGAGAGAGAGAGAGAGAGAGAGAGAGAGAGAGAGAGAGAGAGAGAGAGAGAGAGAGAGAGCGGTAGCGAGAGAGAGAGAGAGAGAGAGAGAGAGAGAGAGAGAGAGAGAGAGAGAGAGAGAGAGAGAGAGAGAGAGCGAGAGAGAGAGAGAGAGAGAGAGAGAGAGAGAGAGAGAGAGAGAGAGAGCGGTAGCGAGAGAGAGAGAGAGAGAGAGAGAGAGAGAGAGAGAGAGAGAGAGAGAGAGAGAGGTAGCGAGAGAGAGAGAGAGAGAGAGAGAGAGAGAGAGAGAGAGGTAGCGAGAGAGAGAGAGAGAGAGAGAGAGAGAGAGAGAGAGAGAGAGAGAGAGAGAGAGAGAGCGGTAGCGAGAGAGAGAGAGAGAGAGAGAGAGAAGGATACATAGAAAGAGAGAAGTGACATGGCACTTCTTCCACATATCCCCTTTCACCTCTCGTCTCCTCCAGCCAAGGCCAGCCAAGACCCGCACACACGTCAGCTCGCACCCGCACACACATGGAGCCAGAGACAGAGCCAGCCCTGTACAGAGAGAGAAAAACGCCACTCTTTCCCGGACATACTCACTGGTTCTACAGGTACTTTAACATATGCAAAAGATAAGAAGGGAAAACACCTCATACACATGATGGTATCTGTGGTCATGCAGCCCATCAGAGATGCAGAGTATGGTGTAGTCACACAACCCTCAGGAATAAAAGACACTGAAAATATTATAATATCAGACACGCAGGCAGAAACACACACATGCAACAGGCCTCGGCAGAGGAAGGAAAACAGCCCGTTAAACACAGCCAGCACACAGGCAATATATCCTCTGAGGGGAAAACAGAGCACGACACTCTCCTAGAAAATTAGCCCACTTTCTCTCTCGCTCTCATTTTTTAAAAACAACGCAAACACACACTAACAAATTCTTGCATGCAACAGCACAGCGATGAACTGAACGGGGGAAAAACACCCCTCCCTCAGAAATACTATGTTAATAGGTGAATTAAGGCCCCTCTGATCTACACTGAAGAGGATGACATTAAGTCCATTATTGACTCAGACAAAACTAACTAGGAGATGTGCTGCTATTCATCTAATATGATGTCTGCCATGCCTATAGGGAGAGATATTACTATAGCAGGGTTTACATTCAGATACATACAGCCTATAGCAGGGTTTACATTCAGATACATACAGCCTATAGCAGGGTTTACATTCAGATACATACAGCCTATAGCAGGGTTTACATTCAGATACATATAGCCTATAGCAGGGTTTACATTCAGATACATACAGCCTATAGCAGGGTTTACATTCAGATACATACAGCCTATAGCAGAGTTTACATTCAGATACATACAACCTATAGCAGGGTTTACATTCAGATACATATAGCCTATAGCAGGGTTTACATTCAGATACATACAGCCTATAGCAGGGTTTACATTCAGATACATATAGCCTATAGCAGGGTTTACATGCAGATACATACAGCCTATAGCAGGGTTTACATTCAGATACATACAGCCTATAGCAGGGTTTACATTCAGATACATACAGCCTATAGCAGGGTTTACATTCAGATACATACAGCCTATAGCAGGGTTTACATTCAGATACATACAGCCTATAGCAGGGTTTACATTCAGATACATACAGCCTATAGCAGGGTTTACATTCAGATACATACAGCCTATAGCAGGGTTTACATTCAGATACATACAGCCTATAGCAGGGTTTACATTCAGATACATACAGCCTATAGCAGGGTTTACATTCAGATACATATAGCCTATAGCAGGGTTTACATTCAGATACATACAGCCTATAGCAGGGTTTACATTCAGATACATATAGCCTATAGCAGGGTTTACATTCAGATACATACAACCTATAGCAGGGCAGGTGTAATAGCCTACACTCCACAAATGCAGATTTCAGTTGATGGGGTAAAACTACATGAAATCACAAAATGGTTGCACATGTACAGAAGTTATATAAATATTTATCTTACATTAGAAAATATAGGACCACTTGAAAATGATAGATATACAGATTATACAGGCAGATATGTGTATAACCAAAATGACAGCAATAAGGAGAGATTGTGTGGTACAGAAATGGAGAGGTATTGGTTGAAGAGAATACAGCAGATGTAATCGATAGTTCGGTAATGACCTCGCTGTAAAGCAGTCCATCTAAGCCGTCAATGTATTGACATGAACCAGACAGACAGACAGACAGACAGACAGACAGCTCCATGCTGATGATGCCTGCCCTGCTGTATCTCCTGACTGCAGTGTCAACCCGCGTACTCTATACACAGTCCTCTCTGTACACAGTCCACATCTTCTGAACATATACCCTTCTTGCAACTCATGTTTGAAATATATGTGACATTATTGCATTGTCTGATCTGCTTTTGCATCGTGTATATTTTCTTAATTTAAATATGTGTAGTTCATTCTGCTTGAGTGCAGGACATGCAGAGGAAATCCATTACAATGTTAAAATGTCACCAACATGAAAAATCTATTGATATAGGCCTATAGTAATCGTAGTTCAGAGAAAATGATAACGCATTCATTTAAAGATGCTTAAAATCTTAGAACTGCGAATTATTCACAAAGTGGTTAGGGGAAATAAATACAATAGAACTATTACAGAGTTCTGCTAGAATCCTCTGCTATAGGCCATGAGTTCTGCTAGAATCCTCTGCTATAGGCCATGAGTTCTGCTAGAATCCTCTGCTATAGGCCATGAGTTCTGCTAGAATCCTCTGCTATAGACCATGAGTTCTGCTAGAATCCTCTGCTATAGGCCATGAGTTCTGCTAGAATCCTCTGCTATAGGCCATGAGTTCTGCTAGAATCCTCTGCTATAGGCCATGAGTTCTGCTAGAATCCTCTGCTATAGGCCATGAGTTCTGATAGAATCCTCTGCTATAGGCCATGAGTTCTGATAGAATCCTCTGCTATAGGCCATGAGTTCTGATAGAATCCTCTGCTATAGGCCATGAGTTCTGATAGAATCCTCTGCTATAGGCCATGAGTTCTGATAGAATCCTCTGCTATAGGCCATGAGTTCTGATAGAATCCTCTGCTATAGGCCATGAGTTCTGATAGAATCCTCTGCTATAGGCCATGAGTTCTGATAGAATCCTCTGCTATAGGCCATGAGTTCTGATACAATCCTCTGCTATAGGCCATGAGTTCTGATAGAATCCTCTGCTATAGGCCATGAGTTCTGATAGAATCCTCTGCTATAGGCCATGAGTTCTGATACAATCCTCTGCTATAGGCCATGAGTTCTGATACAATCCTCTGCTATAGGCCATGAGTTCTGATAGAATCCTCTGCTATAGGCCATGAGTTCTGATAGAATCCTCTGCTATAGGCCATGAGTTCTGATAGAATCCTCTGCTATAGGCCATGAGTTCTGATAGAATCCTCTGCTATAGGCCATGAGTTCTGATAGAATCCTCTGCTATAGGCCATGAGTTCTGATAGAATCCTCTGCTATAGGCCATGAGTTCTGATAGAATCCCCTGCTATAGGCCATGAGTTCTGATACAATCCTCTGCTATAGGCCATGAGTTCTGATACAATCCTCTGCTATGCACCTGGCATTTCAAACATGAAATAACACTCAACAATAATAACAGTAATAAAGTATAATGGCATATTTAGAAAATTGCTGAACTAGTTTAATAGCAAAAAAATAATACAATAATACAGTATTATTATAATTATACCATTGTGTTCATGCTTGGCCCATTATTAACATATATTAGGTATAATAATAACCTACATAATTACTATAGTTTATATTTTCCACTAACATTTCTGATGTGTTAATCCACCTATTGCTTGTATTGGGATCAAATACCGCTGCATGCCAGCATCTCAGATGCTGTAACAATACCGAGAAGATAAGAGAAACATGTCAAGCTATAGAAGCGACTGTACCTCGTCTGTAAGGTCTCGGCCCATAGTCGACCTGTCGCACTTCAGAGGAAGCCGCGTTACAGCACCCGCCTTGCAGAAGAGAAGGGAAGAATTTAGAAGAGCGAGCTAATTAAGAGCAGATATTTAGATTGAAAACATACCCTGGCGCTGTAAATGCTACCGGCCCCATTTCTTCAAGATGTCCTCGATATCTTCCTTCTGACTGGCATTAGACCCTCACAGAAGAGGTGCGCCGCGGCAACATTTTACGAGCCCTAAGTAATCCTTGAGTTGTTCCACACCCCTCAGCTTTTGAAGCGCAAGGGAAAATAAAATGACATGGCTTAATGTTGGTTTATTGAGGGGGAATTAGCCTACTAGTGATGGACCAATTAGAGGCGCAGTGATATCACTTAACTGCGGACTGTTTAACTTGCAAAGGTCGATATTAATAACCATGCATGTACCCAAAACAAAGTACTCAATTACGACGTCAAAATATTATTACACCGTAATGCTTTGGAAGGCTTAAAAATATAGTTTAACATAATTTATGGGGAGTTTACATAACGAAATATGATAATAATGTCCCTGCAGATTATACATAAAATGATCCGCACATTCTTAAATATAAAGAAAGCAGATGCAATTATTTGACAATTTGTTGAGTCTATTTTATTGATTTAACTCGTGTATCTGCTTTTGTAGATAATTTAATATAAGGTTATGTTTATAAATCCTCTTATCACCAACAGACAAAAATAAAAACCAAAAGCCAGGCGATAGGCAATAGAGAGGAGGTAGGCCTATATTCCATTTTATATAGGGTTTAGGCGTAATCTTCGTTGTAATTCTTAATAATTTACTTCAATTACAAGCATTATAACGATTGGATTTGCATGGAATGTATTCGACCATGAAAAGATGGCAGTCAAGGAAAAAAACTGAGAATCCAAAAATGAAATTATTCTTATTAGAAGTCTGGAGAAACGATGCGAAACATGCCAGGCCTTTCCCAATCAATTTTTTGCCATTCATGGTTTCTGCATTTTCGATTTAGTTTCTTATACTTACGTTTAAAAGGTAGCCTGATTGAAAAAATTAAACAAAATTAAAACCATGTCTCTCTCTGTTTGCTTGTCTCTCTATTAGTACTCATGCAAAAAGCAATGTACACATTTAATTGAAATGCACTTCTTATTTTGATTTGATTGCATCGAATTAGCACATTAATCGTCGTAAAAATACACTTCTAATATGAGAAGCAGGTGTTGACATAGTGTGACGTTGAGGTTGCAAATCTTATAAATTAAATATACAAAAAAAAATATATATATATATATCCAACCAGGTTAAATTATCGTTTTTACAATTCATTCTATGGTAATTTAGATAATAGTTTTGGTTTCTTTTTAGGTGACATTCCTTGGCAATATAATCGCTCACCTGCAGTAAATTGTGTCTGAACATATGCATGCTGTTCTATAACTGAAAATAAGAATAGAAAAAAGACAACGGAATCATACACGAACACGTAATTATTGCATGTTCCCTAATGACTTGTATAGGTAGGCTACTTTGCAGTGACTATATAAATTCAGAGGATATCAAATGGTCTGAGAGTGGATTCTTCGCTGCAAAATCTCAACCAACACCCGTAAGTAAACAACATGCCCTCACTCACATCAACACATACTGCTCCTGCTTTGCGTCTCAATCGATTGCTTTGAAATAATTTGCCCTAACACCGATAAAAACGCACCCATGACTCATGTCACTTAGCTGATCTTTAAAGGGAGGATTTGAAACACGAGCCCCCATAACACTCATTTCTCCCAATACCCCAAGGCGCGCGCGGCTCGGCAAACACAAAGTCATTATCGGTTAGATTCCAATAAGGCAGTCTGTCAAGGTGAGGCTTCTTTGGAGGATTTTTGTCATGCCTACTAAACATGGAAAGATGCCTTCTAAGTGGTGCGAGGGAGGATAAATAACAACGAGTCCCACAGCTGATTATATTGAAACAACGGCGCGCATTTGTAAAAAGGGGGATTACGAAACGTGAGTCCCAGCAGATGCTGGATGCTCCTCGGTGTATGCGCGCGGGGCCCATCCACCTGCACGCAGATGCCGCGCGAGGACGAATGAGACGGTGCCAGGAGCATCCTCGTGCGATATGGTTCCGTTATTCCAATCGACATGTCAATAGCTTTGCAGTAGTTTATATTAATAATACACACAGCTCAAAACATGTGTTGAAAGTGAGAGGATGCATCATGCGTGTCCAATATGGGGTGCAGATGTGCATGAAAAAACAGAGGCCACTGACAATTCTCCACACATGTCTCATACATTTAGAGAAAGGTCAAATAAAGGGAATCGTTGCTGAATCATTTCACTGAATAAGAGCAAACAATTTCACACATTTCGGTGAGAGAACACAGTCATGGAAATATTGGCAACGGGGTTTAAATCACTCAAAACAACGCGTATTTCTTTTGAATTGCTTTAAGTAATTGCTCAATTAAAAAAGCAATATTCATATGCACAACATCGGTGATAAAAGTAGTAGAAAAGACTGTGATTTATAAAATAACCACTAATACGTTTATTTTCAAACTCGACACGGCAGAGACTGGCGATTGCACAAGGTCTGCCTGCCGCGGCCTTCGCATGCGTAACAGCGTGTGCATGGTACGGAGACACACACAGGTTCCACTATGATTAATTACCAACTAACTACCCTCCTTTACAACTCCCCCTCTCTCTTTCTACTCCTTTACCTCAACGCACTGTACATCACCAATGAAACCATCTAACGCCCCCACAGCCACACTCCCTTTAAAAACCAGAACGCCGAGATATTTTATACTTCTCAAAAAAGCCAAAGTCATAAAACACACGACTGTGAACAGGAACGATAACGGACGCTAGTTATCGGAGGAAATGTGAACTTCCCTCAGTTATAGGTATCCGTTATCGCTCTTCCAGGCTCTGGCTATTCACTCACGGTTGCCTGTCTCTAGCCCGTGTTCGATGCTTCCTGAGCGGACCACATGTAGTCAATTAGCCCGACCCAGAGGGCGACTCTTCCACAGTCTTTATCAGCGCGGGGTTACACAAACACTACAATTTCTGCTTTTGAACTATATTGCACAGACAAATTAAGAGGAGTGGGGTGAGCGCAACCGTAACCAAACGAGCCAGGGGACAATTCGGTGAAATAACTCATGGCATCTTATATTTCGTCCCTTTTTGTAAACATTAAAATGTATGGTGTCTTTTATTGGAACTAATATGCAATTCAATTACAACATTTGATCATTATTTCAGGAGAAGAGTGCAGTGCACAATGTCAGGTGCATATACACTCACAAGACACACACTCTCTCACATACCAGATCCAAACTGCACAGGATTACAATTCAACAAAATAGCCCAATGACAAGGCAAATAAAACACAAAAATGAAGACTGAAAAATGCAAAGATGAGGAATAATCATGTCAACCCACATAATATTAACTCTTTCAAAAACAAAACATTATCCCACACACACTCACATATCCCCCCCCCCCCCTCTCTCTCTCTCTCCCACACACACACACACACACACACACACACACACACACACACATACACCACCAGCAGCAGCACCTACCACAACACCTAAACACACACCAAGTGTCAAAAAAAAGTCCGGGAGGTATTTATACCTCAAATAAACACACAGGCGGGACACATCACAACTAAGAAATAGACGGATCACCATGAAAGCTAAAAGACAGAAAAACAGATGGTTGAATGAAGGGGAGGGGACTCACCTGCTGGGACATTCTGAAGAGGAGGTTGCTCTGGTCAGTGCTCTGTTGCTGCCATGTCCCCATGAAGCCGGGCTCAGCACTGGGAGGTCTGGTGCTGAACTGCATGGAGGACCTCCCCTCTGCTCCCTTAGCGCTGCGGCTAACTATGCTAACACCTATGGCACCACTGGAGCCACCGCTACTGCTACTGCTGGAGACGGCTGTGGGGCTAGCGCTGTTGTTGTGGTGCTGGTTGGAGGTGATGCTGCTGGTAGAGGTGGTAGTCGGGGTGTTGGCGGTGCTGCTCAGGGTGGACTCTGGTGCCCTCTCGGTTTCTGGGTCTCTGGGCGCCTGGCTGCTTCTCTCCTTGCTGCTGCCTCTCACATCCAACCCTGCCTCCTCGGACTAGAGAAAGAGGGAGGGGGAGAGAGGGGGGAGGAGGGGATAAAAAAAAGTCAGTGAAGGTGGGTTTGGGATTTTGGGGGTTGGGCTGTCGTTTTTTTCCCCCTCTTCTTTTTGAACAGAGGGAGCTTCTAGAGGAGAGGGAGTGTGAGAGGGTTTCTCTTGGCGGCCGGTCGCTGAGGAGTGTGTGCAGAGTTCATTCTGGAGGAGAGCGCAGTGTATTTCCTCAGGGTCTTCAAGTGGGAGAGGAAGAGAGGGCAGGATGAGCAGAATGCTGAAGGTAAGGAGGGAGGAGGAGAGCTGGAGACGAGGGGGGGTGAAAGTGAGGGAGGAGGGAGAGAAGAAAGGAGGGATGGAGGAGATGATGTGGAAGGAGGGGTCTCTATTTTTTCTGTCAGCGGGCCTCTTGCCTTTAACCATCTGCCAGTCATTTCATATGGGCTGTCCTCAGAACACACACACACACACACACACACACACACACACACACACACACACACACACACACACACACACACACACACACACACACACACACACACACACACACACACACACACACACACACACACACACACAGAAATCACTTGCAAAACAAAGTCACCCATGCATAACCTGGAAA